>NC_141540.1:21261000-21590000 GCF_021556685.1 Rattus norvegicus
ATGGATGAATGAATGAATGAATGAATGAATGAATGAATGAATGAATGCATACATAATGTGAGGAGGACAAAATAATCGATCTGATATTGGACCCTCAATGCACTTCCCAGGTGCTGCTCCTCTAACCAGAGCCTCAGGAGCCAATAGAGCATCTGGAGAGGTGATCAAAGTCTCTCTTAGGTTACAGCTTTTTTTTTCTTTTTTTCAGAGCTGGGGACTGAACCCAGGGCCTTGCACTTCCTATGCAAGCACTCTACCACTGAGCTAAATCCCCAACACCAGGTTGAAGCTTTAATGCACTTCCCTGTGCAGCACAGTACTGCCTGTAATTGCTAAACAGTAAATACTGACTCTTTGATCTGCTGAAAGAAGCTCAGAGAGGCTAGTTTCCTTTTCACAAGAATGGAAAGTTCCCTGAGGCCCAGAGTGGAGACACTATGGTTTACAGCCTTGTCTGTTTGGTGCATTTCATGCTGTGACCTCACAAAGAACCACTGTGATGTAAGAATGAGTGTCCTCTGTATAAGACAGTGGGCCAGCCTGTTGAATTTGTCCATAAGGACCAGGGAGCAGGTTAACGTTGACCTGTGGGACTCCTTGATAGCTGTGTATTTTGTTAGTTGACTGGTTATTGTAACTCACAACCTGTGTTCACCAGATCACAGGGATGGACATCACTTCTATTAAGAAGACTTTGGGCAGTCAGTATAGGGTGGCATTCTTTCTTGGCCAGGGTTCATATGGCAGTGTGAAATTGGCCTGGCACCGGAGAACACAGGCCCTGGTTGCCATCAAAACGGTAGAGATCAGCAAGAACACCATCAGGGCAATCCTGTCCGAAATGACCACTTTGGAGTTACTGCACCATCCAAATATAATTTCCCTCTTCCAGATCCTGGTTACAGCGAACCAGATTCATTTTATTTTACAATATGCTCCAGGAGGCAACTTAGTACAACTAATAAGTGAGGAGGGCCCATTGCCAGAAGAAAAGGCTAAGAAAATGTTCGGACAGATCGTATCTGCCATAAGACATTGTCATAGTCTGGACATTGTCCATCGCGACATCAAGCCACAGAATATACTGATAGATGGAGAGGGCAATGTTAAGCTGATCGACTTTGGCCTGGCAGTCAAATGCAGACCTGGTACATTACTGAGTAGGCACTGTGGAACCAGGGGCTTTAATGCCCCTGAACTGGTATTACGGCAGCCATATGATGGCAAGAGTTCTGATGTGTGGAGTTTGGGCGTACTCCTATATTTCATCACCACTGGCTACTTTCCCTTCAGAGGAAACACCATCGATGAGATTGAGCAAAAGATTACAACGGGGACCTATACCGTTCCACATCACCTGTCTGGGCAACTCGAAAACCTGATACATCAAATCTTCACGGTTTCACCAGAAATGAGGCCCTCTATAGAGGAAATTGAAAATCACCCATGGATCAAGAAATGTGAGTTAAAAATCCCGCCCATGTCTGACCCAGATTACAAAATTATAGAAATGCTGTGTGGCATGGGGTATAATGCCAAGGACATCTTGGAATCCCTCCAAAAGAAAAGATACGATGAGCCAATGGGGGCATATTTGAGCTTAAAAAATCATGTAAGCGAAGGGTATGATCTTGCATCTATCACTCCAACCAAGCCTGGGGATCCGTGCCCTCCGCCACCCCCATCACCAGCACATCCCTCTGTCTTTGGCCTTCCTCTCAGGAGAAGGGCCAGTGAGCCCAACTTTGGCCTCCTCCACAGACAGCCCTCAAGGGAACAGAATCCTCTTGACCTCATTCTATCAGGACTCAATATGGGCAGGTGTGTCTCCATGCCTCCTATTGCGGTATACTATCCTAAGAAGCAGAGAAGCACTTCTACCCGTGCCCTCCACTCAAGACCTGTAGCTTCCCCATGCGTCTACAACAACATGTTGGGAGTTGAAATAATCCTGCCACATAAGCAGGACATTGAGATGAATACATCATCTCCCCCTCAGACGATGGGATGGTTTAAGAGACTCCGCAAAGGAATCGGGGACTGTTTTTCAAGACTTTGCTGCTTCCCAAGGGCTCCAAAGAAAAAAACCCAGCATAGATCCTCCAAGAGAGTGGCCCCCCTGAAAAAGGCAGCAAGCAGTACCATATAAAAGGGTAAGCTAATGTGGGAGGGTGCATCTCCACTCTGAATTTTATTGTCTCTGTCTTTATTCATGTATTCTCACTGGAAATATCAGAAGAGTATACATGGGGTCTCTTGGGTTGGGGAGAAGTATGTCTACTCCAGCTGGATAAAACCCTGCTCATTTCCGTACCATCTGAGGAAGAAATATTTTTGGAGAATGCCTAGGTGGTGCTGATGTAACCGAACTAGCAATAATCAGCAAGTGAGTATGGGTACAGCCAGTCTGAAAGGCGGCATATAAGGCTGTTCTCTATGGGGAACATATTCAGATAGAGACTCTGCTTAGGGACCTAGTGCCTGGCAGAGTGACAGTGGTCAAAGTACTAAGGGGCCACCTCCATGTCTCCCTACAATTGAACTGGACAGGCGGAGTATACTGAGTCCTGTGAGGTCTGACAATGCTGCTTGAATGAATACATTGGGATTCAGCTGTGGATACCCAGTTCTTATGTATCCTGCATGCAGCAGAGAGGGGTCAGTGTCACTAGAAGTTCCAATCTGGCATTCAGAGACTGGTCGTACAGTGTCATGCTAGTCTTACTTACCATCTACTAACCAGGGCTGAATAGCTCCTAGAGGATCTTTCTTGCTACCAGGCTCAAGGCAACTAAACCTCAAAATGAATGTCCCAGGACACTGACCCGTGGGCTCCTAGGTTTCTTTCCCTCCCATCATTTGCTATGCTACCAACAAGGAGACCTATGTTCCCTGTGAGTACAGCAAATGCCTGTTCCATAGTTCACAAGGAGCAGAAATGGGAAGTTTCAGTCCACAACTCTGTTCTTGCTGCTTTCCCTAAGCTGCAGTGCATGTGCTGGCTTGGTCAGCTCCTGATCAGGCCACTGGGCATTCAAAGTGACATCTATTCACGTTCCTACACGTGCTACATAGCTAGGACACTCCTTCCCAGTCTTTCATACAAACCAAACTCACTGAGGTCTCACTCTAAAGCTCGAATTTCTTTGAACTAGCCATCCTCTTGAGAATCTACTGTAGTAGGCTTGGGGCACTGTATGCAGCAGACAGCAGCAGACTTGAGGGACATGGGAAGTGGGCTTCAGGTGTGAGAGCTTAAGTGCCTCCAGGATGTGATCGTGAACCACATTTCAAAAGTGCTCCAGCTTTGGAAAGTCCAGACTTCTGTCTACCATGTCTAGTATGAGTCTCAGTGCTGGGCTGAAGGATCCCACACGGAGATTTAGAGAATAATACACAGTGCTTCTATCATGGAGATCACCCGGCTTGTGTGACATGCTCTTCTGTGGGAAGGATAAGAGTAGGCACCCAGCGCATCTCTCTCACTGTGTCCAAGAAAGATGCAAAAGTTGTGAGTGAACCTCAAAGCGGCTAAGCCTGGGAAACTAGAAGGGTTGCTCCCTAAGCATTTGCCATCTTTCTGACACTCAGTCCTCTTCCACATCTGAAGAGCCTGGAGCTGGGACTCTCCTCATTTGTCAGAGGTTAGCCTCATGACATATGTCCCTGCATTTCCATGGGATTTTGTTGGCAGGATGTGGGTTCTTCGTCATGGTTAGGGTTCAGTGCCCTAGCCATCCAGCTTGCTCTTTGCATTCTGGGCAGAGCATGTTCAAGTTCTTCCCCTACAGCATCTGTGTGTCCAGTTCATTGCTAGAGTTAAGTCTTCTTTCATAGGCCTCACGTCATTCTTTCCTAACTGGAACAAGTCTTCCAGTGTCAAAATGATATCTGAGATTCAATCCTGTGCTCTAGGTTTACTCTGTGTCATGCTATGATCAGTTATCCAGTCAGAAGTCATTGAATAAAAATGTGCTCTGTCCCAAGCCTTCACTCACTCCTGGGTCCAGGGATCTTTAGGCCTGAAGACCTATCTGTCCCCAAGCAGCAGATAACCTGGCAGAATCCAGGAAATCAGGAAGACAAAAATGATGGTGTAGTTCTGCATGCAAACAACTAACTTGGTAAGAGACAAAAGAGTATGCATGGTAGTCCAGGGCATCAGAAGAGACACTTTTGTGAGAGTTACAGCAGGAGAGACCCTGGAAGAAAATAATAGAAGGCACAGAGGGCCATGGCGGAAGCTGTGTGACCTACAGCCAGCATCAATCTCTGTATATGTTGCATATGATGTTGTCTTTTTCTGATACTGCAGTGTTTTGAGTCACTTAAGAATAAACTGTAAGTTTCTCCTTTAGGTGAAAACTCCTGAAATTCCTCTTGACTTTCAGGCTCTCTCAGTCTTGAAGGTCCACACATGGAAAAGACCTGAGGGGTGCACTCTCCTGAGTCCTGAGGATTGGAAAGGTCAAGATAGTGAAGAGAACAGTGGGAAGGAACAGAGTCAAATAGAAATGGGGCTCATGGTGGCATCCCAGAGTCTAGAGGCCCCGACCTTCCTTCACATGCACCTGTAGGCGTTTCAAACTCAGTGGTGGTTCTAAGTAAAAAGTGTCACCAGGCACCTCTATGGATCTGTGTGTGTGTGTGTGTGTGTGTGTGTGTGTGTGTGTGTGTGTGTGTGTGTGTTCATGCTTCCTATCCAAATCAAAGGCTCCATAACCTCGAGACAACATTTTCAGTGTCATAGGAATATCTTTCTACTCTAAAATATAGCTGAAAAGCGGCCCAGTTATACTGACTTGGCTTTTTCTCTCATGTTTCACCATCTATCCCTGGTCTCCTTAGATTTCTCCAGCTGAGAATTTTCAGTAAGTTAGGAAGCTACTATGAGTCTTCTGGGATTAGGCTGCCCTGAGCTGGAGCCACAGTCCAACAAGTGTTCACCAAATGTTTTTGTCTTCATTGCTGCCAGGAACAGAGAGCAGTGGGTCTTGCTTGGCTCTGGAGGAAACTGTTGTGTAATTTAAAACTGATGTATGTAAATATAATGAGGGAAGTCATAGTAACTGAAGGTAGATATTTAGAGGCAGAAACAAGAATAGAGGTCATGACTGGTACTCTTTACTGGCTTCTTCACAATGATTTCCTTGACCTCTTTCCTACTGCCAGATGAGCTACCATCCATACATCCCTACATACTTAGTCATTAATCAAGAAAAGGTACTATAAATGCAGTGGACAATTAGGCAGTGGCATAATGTAAACAAATATTTCCATCCCAATGGCCTAAAGTTGACCAAATTTCCAGGAAAGTGTCCAACCCATATGGGAAGGGGCAATCCCTTTCTGGCATTTCAGTCACATCAGGGTGTGCACTTTTCCTGTCACTTGGATCTGTAGAAAACTTGAATTTGTCTTATGTCACACTTTCACTCGGGTATCTATTAGGTGTCTCAGCCACTCACCATCTCCTCATCAATTCTATCCTCCATTTGTTTAAGTTCTAGGATTTGTAGCTGCTGTGTTTATCTGCAGATGATGGTCAATAGAATCCCTCTGGAACCTAAATTCAGACAGTACATAGAGTGTCTGCACTCTCTGTATCCCAGAGTCAGCATGAGACAAAGCCCAACAACACATGTGAACTCTTCCCTCTCACCCTAAAGGACATGGTGATCCATTAGCTTCCTGATACACAACATCCTGACATCCAGCAGTCAATGGCCTTAGCAGTTCTTAATGGCCTCTGGCTCTCTCAAGTGCAGACTTTAGTCATTAAGGAAAAGGGAAAGGATCCATAACTTCTCCCTTCTCTGTACTTGCTCTAGTGTCCTTCCCTCCTGAGTGCTTTCGCAGTTCCTCTAGTTATAATCTACAAAGGGAGGTCTCATTCAGTCGGAGGTTCTGAGAAATGATTATTCTGTCATTGTCCTGGAAACCTGGGTTTCAGTCCCCCTCACAACTAATTTCTTTCCCTCCTTCAGCTTCCCTCCTGCAGATAATGGTGCATTTGAGGCCAGGATAGTCATGGATTCCTGAGTACAAGGACAGTGGCTCATTGTTGCTAAGGATCCCAACTCAAATTACCAACACTGGACTGAAAACACAAACTAAGCATTGTGACGTGTAAGGCTCTCAGGAGAAGCCAGATCCCAGTGGCATTAGTGTGACAAACAAGCTGTGCCCAAGGAGCTGACACTCTGGCAGAGTCCAGGACATCCAGGAAGACAGAGGTGGTGAGGTAAGTCTGCATCAAAACAGGTAAAAACAGTAATAAAACTGTCAGTTCCCATCCTTGTACAGGTTATTGGGAAACACTGTCCCTGAGAAGACAGCTCTGTCGAGCTGAGCCTGGAGAGAAAGAAGGCATGAGAAGGAAGGCAATGGCAGCCATGTGACAGGCAGCCATCATGAATGACTGGACCTGACGAGTGTCTGTGATACTGTGATAGATATTTATGGACACCCTAAAAGGAAATTTATTGTGTTTCACCTCTTAGTGAAATGCTGTTCTCCACGCAGATCACAGACCCTGGGAGTGTTGGGTATTGCTACCTGCCAAAGGCCTGAAGTGTGCACTACTGTTGTGCTGGTGGTGGGATTGTCAGAAGATGAGGAGGCCATCCTGATAGAGACAGTGTAGGAATCCCAGAAACAACAGGCCATGTTGCTGCACGTGGCTAACCATCGTTGATTTTGCATGTCAGTTTCTAAGCTGGTAAGGAGTGCAGATAAAAACTGTCACCAGAGGTAATCCTGAACCTTGGTTGTACACCAGCACTGTAGTTGGCTTTATCTCCCATGCAGACACTCAGTCTCCCTCAGCACACCCTCTTACTGTCCAGGAATTTTATTAGCTATACAAATAACACACTGTGTTGTTACAGGTCGAATGACCTAGCTCAATCCTCTGTTCTCTTACATTCTGTCCCTGTCCTCTTTTTAGATATCACCAACTATGACTCTGACATACAATGAAGCAGTCGAGGGCCATGAGGCTTTTCTGACTGAGGCAACACAGCCTGGAGCCCAAATCCCGAGGCTGTGCACCAAAGTCCTTCCGTTTGTCACTGGTGAGCAGAGTCTGACCTGAAAGTCTGGACCTGATCTCTCAGTGAAGGCAAAACCACTTGACCTCTGATTTTGAACTGCAATTGTAGCTAATGCTGCTATTGATTTAAAAATCTAGTTCAATATGTGAAAAAATACACTCTTCAATCTCCTGGAACATTCTGTCTCAGAGAGGACCATGTCTACACGTCAAAGGAAAGACCAGGTGAGGAAGATGGGGAGGTCCCATGTGGATTTCTCACTATGTGATTGATCTCAACCCACTTCCCAAAGTTCCTTTAGTTCCAGCATCAAATTAGTAGGCCTAGGATGAATAGAGCCCTGAAGTGCTGATAGAGACTGAGGGCTCCCTGGGTGGCGTGTCCCATGAAGAGACCCTTCAGGATCTTTGGTGTGGGCAGATTTCTCCTCACTCTTTGAACATCATAGGTTATGAATGCTCTCCCTGAACACTCCGATATTCACTGGTCAGTTTACAGTCCTGCCTACCACTTCAGGAACGTTCTCCCACTCTGATTGACTTCTGGGATCCAGCTTCCTTTTCTATAGAGGGTGCTTAGTGCTGTAAAACGGGAATCTGACTAACACAGTGTGTTGAATAGCTGGCCTTCTGTAATGCCTAGAAGCAGCACAAGATGGGGCTAATGGATCCAGTCATCCCTGTATCCTTCAGCACCATAGAATTTGTGATTAGTTATCAGCACAGAAAACCACTTTTCTTTGATTCTATCTTTTCTAATTCTTTTCTAAATACTAGAACTAAATACTCAATACCAGAACTGACCTGATTGTGTAGGAACATGGGAATATCCTCTAAAGTTCTACCATCTACACACCCTCTGCTGTCCTCTACTTCTGGGCACTTGATCCCTGTGACTGTCTTCCTGGGATGTTCACCCTCTCGTCTATTTACACATCTTCTCTCCAGAGTCTCAGTATAGTGTCATTATGTGAAGAAGCTATGGATGCATCATGACCAACGTAGTGGGGACTCTGTCCTTATCATCCCATGGTATTCCATACTCTCAATTGTCACTTGCAGATCCTGGTGCTTTCCCACAAGAAGTTGCTCAATGTGGCTACCAGGCAGGCCAAACAAAAGCCTCTGTCTGCAGACAGGAGGGCACCAACAATGTGTCAAACAACCTCATCTGCATTGTCACAAGCATCTGCAGTGTGGATATCTGGTCAACATGGTATGGCCCCTCCCTTCCCTGGCTGCCACCATCAAGTGTCATATAGGTCATCCATTTCAGTGCCAAGACCTAGAGTTCTTCTGCTGGTTAGGACTTGGAAAAGGTCCAAGTGCAAATGTGATGGCGTTTTGTGTTATTGGTTATTCCTTAAATGTGGGAAATCTGTGTATCCAGCTGTTACAAACTGCCTTCTTCTCTTGGTTTTCTTAGAATATGAATGGAGATCAGACATTCATAGAGAGTGAAGCCATGTCCACCTGGTCCTACCGAGCAAGAGTTGGTAGCTACAGTTTGATAAATTTGACTAAGAGAACCAACAGATAACTTCCACTGTTGTCTGAGTTGTTGTTTTTTAGTGTCAGTGTGATTATCTGAAACAAAATATTTTTAGTTTCATTTCAATCCAGTGACTTAACACTTCCTGGTATACTGCATTAGCACAGTGTAGCTAAGGCACTACAAAGGGGCTACCCATGTTCTATCCACAGGCAGGAGTGTGAGAAATTAATGCATGCATGTATTCTTGCTTGCTAGTGTTCATCTAAAGGCCTCTGCTCTTATGAAGTCTTTCCCTAAGACTAGGGAGTGGCACTGCTAAAATTCTTGTTACTTCCCATGTCATTTAAGATCATAAAATCGATTCTCTACAGACTTGCTCACAGGAGAAGGATCATCTAGAGGATTCCTTTGTGAAGACTCTCCCTCCAGGTCACATTTCCTGTACTAATTGACAGTTATAATTAAAGATCATGAATTTCTCCCAGTGGCCACCTCGCCGCTCAACATTGAAAACTGTCAGACTTGTGACTAGAGGCTTTAGCTTCTCATTTTACCTAGGGTCAAAGCTGATATCTTGTAGAGTGTCCTTTCTGGCCTTCTCAGTTTCTCCCCATATTATAACTGACAGTGTTTCCATTCAGCCATCAGCTCAACACTATGATGTATGTACTGTATCATTGACTAGTACTTTCTAGGCAGAGATAAAAATTTCACAGCAGACTTGTTGGCCTTCAGGTTGATCTTTTTCTTTTTCTGTTTCCTCTTCCAGGTCTTTTGACAGTTGTGGAGCCCCTCTCACCAATAAAGGTTAGCAACTTGTCGGGCTTTCATGGCATTTATGGCAGTTAGATTGTGCTTCTTAGACTAAGTCCAAATCAGTGCTGCTAGGTATGTATGATGCTTATATACTTTACCCTAATTTAAACAGATGGTGTGGGCACTGAGAACATGTAGCCCTGCAAAGCATTTTAAATTATTTACATATTTTCTCATTTACCTATTCACTCTCCCCTACATTCTGTCTGTAGTCTGTCTCTTCTATCTCTTCTCTGGTTTTTATATCTTTTGTTCCGTCTTTTTCTCATTCTTGGCATCTGTTTCTGACTCTCTCCTGTTCTCTTTCTTACTGCCTAACTCCCGCTTTGTCTATCAATCTGTCTCTCCCTTGCTCAATCTCTATCTCTTTCTCTGTCTCTCTCTTCCTTTCTCTCTCTCTCTCTCTCTCTCTCTCTCTCTCTCTCTCTCTCTCTCTCTCTCTCTCTGTGTGTGTGTGTGTGTGTGTGTGTGTGTGTGTGTGTGTCCATGCATGTGGGGGCAGGTAGCATGTATATTTCCTGGAGAGCCTGTGAAGGTCAAAGTTTAACTCAAGTGAGGTCTTTCTCAAACTCATAAAGGACCTAATAACTGAACTCTACTACCTATTATTGGAAAAGCTTTTGTAGGTGAAGAACCTGAAGGATCTGAGGCTGTGCCAGTACATGCTGGAGAAATACTTGACTGGACTCGGGAGTAGGAGCCTAGACATTGGCCCACAGAAGTGCTGTTCTCCTTCTTTGGATACCCGTCACAACAACACAATCTTCTCTGTCTACTGGAGTTGTCTTGGTTGTAGATTTGGAGATCCTCAATATCCCAGCTTAGTTCTCTAATGTTAAGTCATATCGACTCTTAGCATAGTACTTTATTTGCCACTGTTCTTTCTACCTTTATTTTGCCAGAATTTTCTATGGGTAAGTTATTCCATCTATAACACTTTATGATGTGTAAGCCCACACGAAGGTACCCAGAGCCCCTACACAATGTGCTCTTATTTACCTGTGAGAAGTCCAAGCCAGTAACCCCAATCTTAACTCAGTGGTGAGAAGGAATTTAAAACTTAGAACAGGACTTGTTTTCATTCCTTTCTTGTTAGTATCATTCACAACTTCTGTAGAAGTTGGGAGTCCAGAAAGCAAAGGGCGGGATTTTCTCACATGATCTTGACCCATGTTGGGTTTTTTGTCTTCCATCTCCACCTTTAACATTTAATATACCACATCTCTCCAAAGGTCATGCCTATTCTAGTGTGCTGCACTCAGTGAAGAAGTTGGAGGAAGTGTCAAAAGAGTGAAGGCCAAGCTCTGACTGTGACAGAGAGTTTGAGATGGACAAATGATGCCTTGAAAAACACGTGACTTTTCGCTGTGACCTCCATCTACTGTAAATAACCAACAACCTGTTCAAGGATCAATGTGCCTCTGAGATGAGGACAACAAGGTAGAAGGGAGTCCACAGAAGGAAACGGGTCTGAGGGCTAACACCATAACGCTTCCAATTCTGTCTTCTAGGCATCACTAAGAAATCTATATAGTCCTACCTCCCAGAAGATGAGTGAAGGTGTTACAGTTAGGATGACTGTTGACATGAGGCTCTCAGAGGTTCACCACAAATCGGAAGGACAAGATTGAGATTGCCATTCTTACGGTCTTTCCATAGTCTCCCCTTGCAATTAGAATTGACCATCACTGGGGACCTCATCTATTAGATGAAGGTAAGATGATCATCTTAGGAAACCTAGTCTTTGCTGCTGAGATACTGGGATTCCAAACAACTCTGAGAGGAGAGGGTACAAAGTGGAGCTCAGTTCTGCCTCTCATACCACACATAGCTGATGTCCTGGGGTTCTGTTCTCAGGAGGCATGGAGGACATGTATCTATTTCATGAAAAAGAAACTGTTACGAGCAGTCTGAGGTCCCTGTACTTAGAGCAGAGTCTTTGATTGTACCACATCCTAAGCAAGAGAGGTTGGAGACATTTTTGCAAATGACAAGAGCCACCACTCTCCCTGCAACTGTTGTAAGGGATGTTCCCTGTACATCTTTATCCTATGTGATGCAGGTGTGAGTTAGATACTCTGACTAGAATAACAACTCAATGATTCTAAATTATTGATATATGGAAGGACAGGGTATTGGTTGTGTCTTGGTAAATGTACCCATGTCTGTCCATGACTGAGTTAAGTAATACACTGTGTCCTTGTGTGAAGGGGAAACCAAGGCCCTTCTGAGGTCTCTCCTGACAGTGACTGCCCCAACAACAGAGAAACTCATCAAGTTTCTCAGGATCTTTCCTTCCTCCTGGCTTATTTTGAAAACAGTCTCCTCCCCAGACACACCCATTTCAGTCATTCTCACAGCCATGACCTTGACACAGTCTCGATATCTTCCAACTCATAGCACTCTCTTTGTGTAACATGGAAAGTTCTTGGTCATGCCCAGTGTCCTAACAATTCTAGAGTAAGCGTGCTTTACTGCACATTTAGACTTGTCACAGCAGGCTTCATTCTTGTGTAACATGGGCAGATGTCGGCCATGCCCTGTTTCCTAACAACTCTAGAATGAGCCCACTTCACTTCACAACTAGGCCTGTCACAGCAGGCTTTACTGTGAGCCATGTGGACATCTTCTTCCTTCTGTATGGTTTCCCTGTATAGTAGACAAGGGAATGATATCTCAGGATATCCCTCCACCATGTTAGTCTTCACAGCTTCTCCGTCATGTCCTTGGCCTTTTGAGGTGAGCCAAAGCAGCAATTCCATCCATTGCAAAAGGCAGTAACTCATACCCCATTCTTTCCAGACATGGCCCAGATCTCACCTCCAAACTATTTACAGCACTTAATCCATCTCTCAATTCTCTGAGGTCCAGATGATGAGCTGGCACTTGAAGGGAATGCAGAGGTGACATATCCTCTCATGATGATCCTCAGAGAATTTAGCTATTAAGACCAAAACAGAGGGAGACCATGACTGCAAGCTGACCTTTGTGAGCAACATATCCTCTCAGGACATGAAGCATTGACATTGGGATGTCTCTAAAGAGGCAATGGCCCATACTCTTCATAGCAGAGGCTTCTGTCTATTTAAAACTCGAGGGAGAAGTGGGCTCCTTCTCCCATAGATGTGAGCAGGGTTGTCAATTTCTTCTGTCCCAACACGGATCCGTGGATCACATATCTGATTCTTTCTGGTCCCTGGAAATCCCAGGATCCTCTGAGTTTAACATAGGCAGCCACTGGGATACAGGTCAGTGTGGTCTCTAATGTTGCTGTGCCTCCATTTGCTGCACATTGTGGCTACATTGCAACCATGCTCTCTGGGTTCACAGAATGCTATGCTGTACTCTAAGCTTTCCCAGTCTCAAGGGTGGACTCAATCTGGCTTGTTACTACCACTTTTTTTGGAGGTTGCATCCTGAAATGCCATGTGCTCTTCATAATTCCATTAAATGCTTTTACTATTGTTTGGTACATATGAACATTCGTGAAAATCTACATAAAACTCTACATACAAGATGTATTCAAAAACAGTAAATGCTGTTTTTCTAAGCCATTATATTCCTGAACCACTGCTCCAACCCCACTAGTTATCAAACCCCCAAGATTGGCTCTGTCGCATCTGGCCAGTGATTCCTGGGGATGTCTCCTTCTGGTTCTTAGCAATGACCCTGCTGCTTTAGGCAGGCAGACTATGTCATTTTTCTCAGATGGTTGCTGTGAAGACCCTCTCACTTGTATTGTCTGATGTGCAGTCAGTTTAACATAGCTTGCAAGAAGCAGTTGAAAAGACCACTTGCAATGTTGTGGTCATGGGCTTAATTGTCAAGGAAACTCGAACACATGAGACTGACGTGGGTAAAGAAAAAAATTGTGAAATAGTCTCAAATTCTCAGTGATGTGTTCAAATATGTGATGCTCAAGATGGTGCTTAAAATTTGGAGAACTCATTTGTTAGTGTAGAGCCTAAATAGTCCTTTTTAAAAGGCTAGGCTAAGGCATAGCCAGGCAGAGTCCATACTGTTATAGTGCAGTACTGAAAGACAAATCTACTAACAGCCTTTGGCATTCCCACAACTGTGTAAAGATAGATGGTCCTACTAGATGTCATAAATGATCCTTTTATTGTAGGTAACTGTCATCTTTTAGGATTTTATCCTCCTTATCTGTCATGTGTCCTTGCTGTCTCTAAGACTATGTCATGTTCTTTTTTTGAAGTACCAGCCTTCCCATAATCTGGAACATTACAAAATTTGGATGATGTTGCAATGAGGGGTCGGCTGGCATATGCCCTAAGTAGAAGCTGAGTGAGTTGTGGGGTTTTCCTGAGTTCAAGGTACTTGAACAGAGTGAGGCAGGACAGGTACCCACAGTCTGGAATCACTGGTCAAGCTTTATGTGTACACTGCTCTACTGTGGGTGGCAGTGCACAATGAGAACTGGACGCTTAGCTGGCTTTATCCTCACTACTCTCTCACAGGTTTTCATCTTGGACCAAACTGGTTCTGATCAAGGCACAGTCTAGTATGTGATAAGTTTCTATTTATGGGTTGGTGGATAAGTTAGGATTCTCAATAGATACTGTTTTGTAGACCACTGTGTGCCTCTGTTTTGAGCCCTGCCTGTGGCATCACCAAGTCATGTGATCCCTCCAGACTTCTTCCCAACATTTATCATCATGTATAAACCTTCCATCCAGCTCTGAGAATTCATTTTCCAGAAAGTAGATCATCCTTGGATGGCAATGACATCTTTGGGCCCTCATAAGCCAATCCTGGTGGAGAGTAGAGATCTGTCAGTCATTGGAGGAAAGAGTCTCTTCTGGTTCATGATGAGCAGATTCCAGGCGACTTTTATCAAGTGTAATAAGGTGATCTAGACCCTTTGTTTGTTAAGTAACTGCCCAGAAAATTTATTTTACCCTCCTCCCCCACATTTGCACAAAAGGCATAAGAAGTCTACTGGAGTCTTTTGGGTCATTAGGGCCCTGCTTGTGTCTTTAGCAAGGTACTGCTCTGCGAAGAAAACTCTGGACAGTGGCATATCTGCAATGTGTCCCTACATTTTCATGATGCTCCTATGAGACCAGGAAATAGAGAACACACAGTAACATCAAAATATAAACTGTTGTATGACTGTTGGGCTGTGCACAGTAGACTGGGCATTCTTCAGAAGTACCATTTAGACATTTTTCAGCTATGGAGAAAGAACCCTTTGTCCATCATCTTCACCGCTGGTTGTGTTTATATTTGTGTCGCAGACCTTGAGCTTTTGAGTCTCCAGGGGGAATCTTGGTCATGTCACTGCAGGATGTGCAGTGGGTCTCCTTGCTTGTCTTCTGTACATTGATAGCACAGGTGATGCTTTCTATAACTCGGCGTAGGTCCCTGAAGGTGTAGTTGTGTCTCTCTCCCTCAGTACCCAGGATCTTCATGTTCTCTGTGCTCACCCCATTCTCAAAGTTTTGTAAAACTTGATCCCCAGTCATGGTCTGTCCACAAGTGACAGGGCATTTGATGTATACTTGAGGACACCCCTGACAGGTTGTTTCCAGTTTTTACCCCATTGTAGGGAAGAGAACAAAGACCTGCAGATGTCATGTTGTTCCCTAGTATGGGCCATGCAGAATAAAATTGGGCAACCAACAACAGAATTGCTGAGTGCTTGACCCTGACATTTTCTACAGGATGTCTAGAAAGCCTCTGGACAGGCAGCATGGCAGAAATCAACTCTTTCCAAAAAAAAAAAAAAAAAAAAAAAAAAAAGGCCTGCTGCTGACACTGGATAGAGCACAAACAAGCTCTCTGTCTGACTCCTTCAGCTCTTGCATATCCCCTTGGCTAACATTTCAGAGCTTCTGATTCTTCAGACATCAGGTTAGAGGGACAGGAATGGCAATGAGGGTTTTCTTATTCATTGGTAGAGTGCTAGAATGTCTGGTATGTTCAAAAATTATTGGGAAAGAGCTGGGAACATATCTTCTGAAAAAATATTCCCTCCATTTACACAATCTCCTTCCTTTTGTTCTCCACATCCAGCTTTTTGATACTGAAGAGATTGTTCTACCTGATGAGCCCAGGCCTAGAAGATGGACTACATCCAAGAAGCCTGGCCCATCTAAGGCCAAGTCACATCTTTAAGAAATATTTGAAAGCATTTGTGCACGGGATAAAGGTGCAAGGACCAAAGTCTCCTTAGACATTCCAGCCTACAGAGGGTCTGACAGACTCAGGTCAAAGGTTACGTCTGAAGCCTAGATCATGAAGAAGGCCCCACTCCACAGGAGAAGTCTGTGGCTGATGCTGTTGCAACCAGGACTATGATTGTGAAACTTGTGTCTGTGGATAGCAGATTCACGAATCTTGTGCCCAGGTATCCACAGGCCTTTTTTCATACATTCCTTGGTATAACTTTGCAAGTCCTGACTTTGGAAGTGTTGGGTCCTTCTGCTATCTCACTTGACATATAGTCCAAGAAAGATTTTTACCCCTTTAAGGGGCTGGAAATAGACTGGACTCACAGTTACCATTAAAACTGAAGTTCTGTCCTTTATGGTTATTGGCCCTTTTAAAACTTGTTTGACTGGGAACAAGGCTCAGAGCCTGATATTTCCAAGATTCTCCCCTACAAATTCAGAAACCCACAGCTCAAAGCAGTACAGATAACACTCAGAAATTAATCCAAGGACAAGGTGTCTGACATGAGAATCTTACAGATTTATTTAAAGGTCCAGGACTCACCAACACTACACCTACGTAGAATCATTCAGGGATTCCACCGTTAGAATTTGGGAGCTGCCATTCACAGAAATGACCACTGGAGACTCTTATTGACATATCATGGCCTCCATGACCCATAGTGCTGTGACTGCCATGCTCTCTGTCAAACTCCATAGGATGTCACCATTAGTAGAATACTAGTGCAGGGCAGCAGAGCAGTACAGTGGTCCTAGGGTGGTGTCATGGTTAGTTCTAGGAGATACTGACATCACACCACCCTCTACATCTAGAATGAAAGGAAGGGGAACACAGGAGGGAGTGTGTGATTGAATTCATGGCCCAAAGCAGGCTAGGTGTCAGCTATCAGTCTGAAAGAGCACATCTGCCTCTGTATGGAGGATTCAGATCAGGAATGTGACCGGGACCAGATGATTCAATTCTCGCAAGAGAAAAGTCCTTTACATGACATCTTGCACCACAACAGAACAACCACAAGATAGCTTGTCCTTATAGGAACTGACACACCAAGGGCATAGGGGAAGTCTCTGGAATATACAGGATTGGTTGAGTACCACACAGGATGGCTGACAAGCTAGCAGAAGTGTAGGACACACACTGAGGTCAAGTGCCAGGTATCATGACCTATGTAGCCACACAGCTGGACTGAAGGGCTTTATTGCTCTGACTGAAGCAGAACCAAAGCAGGGCCTGCCTCAGCCTCCATCTGTACCTTGGCTCTAGTTGCTTCTTTCTCTTGCAAGTCACAAGCATCATGAGGCAACTGCCTTGGTTCCCGAAATCACATGGTCTTTGTTCACGTTAAAGACAGGGCATTCAAGAATGTATTCTCCTCCTACCTATGTGCTGGACTAGGGACAGGAGATCAGATCCCTAGGCCTGGACTTCTGACCATTCCCATAGTGTATCAGGGAAATATTTAACCTTGGATTTCCTGCTCTTAGAGGTCAAAATAAACCTGTCAGTCCGGGAGTCTTAACAAGAATGATACTCTGGGATTCATCTAAGCCAGGCCTCTTACTCAACCCTTCTGCTGCCTATTTCTTGGTTCTAAGCATGGACCTCAAAGTCACCCTAAGCCTGCATCCTGAGTTCACACCCTGAGATGCACTTAAGACTGACCTGAGAGCTGCTTAAGAGGACACACACGGGTTACACCACAAAGAAAACTCTATCAAAGCTGACATAGGCCAGGAATTTGGTTCCTGACTCGACAGTGCTTGTCCAGTGAGTGTTTTACAAATTATATGGATCCCCAGGACCAGAGCCAGAGTCACAAAGTCAGGAGCAGTGTATAGTGTGAAATTAATAGCCAACAGAATCTTCGGTAGCAAGCTAAGAACCTGCAGAGAAACCTCAAACGCAGCCTGCTGGATGGTGCCAAGATCCAGTAAGGAACACTTCCTAAGAGAAAACTCTTCCTGGGAGAATTGCAGCCCAATAAATGGATGCTCTCATGATTCTCGGTGAAATAACTCATGGACCTTTTTTCCTTGTGAACAGGGAACTTCAAAACATCATGGGGTGAGGTGAGGTGAGATCCAGGGAAGAAGGCTGCCCTTTGGCTCAATCTGAGAAGTTAGGATGCTTCATTTGCAGGGGGGAGGATATCAGGTGTTGTCCTAAGTGACATCATCATCCTGGTGAAATGTCATGTCACTTGTTCTGAGACCAGTAGGCCTGAGTTGTAACTAATGCCTACACTTTTCAATTAGGAGAATTCCTGGAATTTTTTAAACCTATTTCATCCATGCCAGCTCTTCTGTCTTGTGGCAGACACCACTGACCCACATAAAACCACACTCGTGAGTGCGCATGTGGACACACACACACACACACACACACACACACACACACACACACACCAACCCTGTCATCAAATGAATACAGGGGCTACAAAACTAAAAACATGGTCCTCCAAAGAAGACCCTCAAAGGTAGATACTTAAACAAGTGTTCCCCATCCTCATCATCGTGGAAGAGGAATTTAAAGTGCTTTATGTGACCTGTGCCCTGTCCACCATGACAGGTAACAAGGAAACCAAGGTCAACAAACGATGGGTGGGACAGGGAGAATCATGGTTGCTTACACACTGATAGTGGGAAGTGAAACTGGGGCCACCCCACTGGCTGCCAGCCATTTTGTCCCTCAGAATGAGTAAAATAGGAAGGCTGTCTGATCCATCGATGTGATGCAGGGATCCTCAGACATGCAGCATCATTGTTGCATTGTTCACTATGGCTCAGAAAAGGAACCAGGCAGAATGACACCTCATTAATGTCCTGTTTACACACACACACACACACACACACACACACACACACTCACTCTCCATCTGTGTGTGTGTGTGTGTGTGCACGCGTGTTTGTGCAAGCTTCTGTGAATGCACTTGTGCATGCAATGTGTCTTATTTGCTTTCTCTTACCCATGGCCTGTTTATTTTCCTGACACTGTTTTGTGGGTCTCCATCCATTCCTCACTCTAACCTTGGGTCATAAACATTAGACACTATGTCTACTGATTTTGGCCACTATATCTCTTGTCTTCCCCTCTCAGAACTGGTCCACTCCTTACTGCTCTAGTAAGTGTCCACTGTTTCCTGCATTTAATAAGTGGTTTGGGCTTTATTTGGGGGCATTATTTGATGTTAGGTTCTGTTCAGATACTTTCTGGTCATGTTCTTCACAGACGTGGCAAGAATCTTTTCCCAGGAGGAGAATTCAAAGATTAAAATAAAATACAGATGTCATCAGGATATGGAATGTGAACATTAAATTTGGATGCTCTTACTTTTGGAGAACAGTAATATCGAGACAAATGTTGTACTGATGCTCCTCTGTGTTTCCAGGGTGGTAGGATTATGCCTGTCAGGTCCCTGCAAGGCCAGGACAGGCTAATGTTACAATGTAAAGCCCAGGGAGCTATGATTACTCCTGAGGTTTGTCCTTCTGAAGAGGCTGGCCATGCAGCGAGGTTGAGTACTTTCCTTGGCCTCTGCTGACAGGTCCAGGGAAAATCCTGACACATAGACTAGAAATTAAACCAAGACTGGTACATAGGAGTCCTTTGGATGCAAAAAACAGCTCCCTGGACAATAGGGATGAAATCCCAACCCAGACTACAGACTTATATACATGGTGTTCCTTTTCCCTTATAACTTCTGCAAAAATGCTCCATGTGAACATGAAATGGACAGTGCCCTCAGCACATCTCCACAGTGTTGGTCTAGACTTTTGCCTCAGGGCCTTTTCCTTCCTTCTGATGATGCTAAGGATCTCTTTAGGGGTTTGGTGCCCATAGAACCATGTGATTCAGTATTTGGTTCCTAGTGGGTAAACCTGTTTCAGAAGGATAAGGCAGTGCTTCTTGGGGAAGAGCTGTGTCCCTAGGGTTCGTTTTATAGATTTCAAAAGCCCAAGTAATTCCCAGTGATTTCCAATCTGCCTCCAGCTTGTGGCCCAGAGAGCTCTCAACTGTTCCTTTGCTGTACCACAATGTACTAGTTCTGTAAATGTGAGTCTGAATCACACACTATCTTTTACAAATTTCTTGCCTTGGTCATGAAGTCTTAAGGAGCAAAGGAAAGGAAGATGTAGAACTAGAAGCTCTTGCTTTCATGGATCAAGCAGGCTGACATTTATTCATTGAGTCAAAGCCTATAGGTACTTCAATGTCCTTTGCTGTTGAGTTTATCATCTCATTTCAGACTAATGAACAGTAAGTAGTTGAAGAGAGAGGCGATGCATAGTCCTAGCCATTTGAGATGCCTATGAGCCAAAACAATGACCAGCATGGCTAATATCCGGTTACCTGAGGCTCCAGAAATACAGAATTTCTAAGGTGAAACCAGAGCTGGGTCAAGCATTTGGACATCAGCAGCCCTTGAGTCACTCCTTCTCATAATTGACTCCATGTGCATACTTCAGCATGGAGCTCCTGTGAACGCATTGGATGAGTACCCCAGACTTAGGTGGAATAGCTCTGTGGCATGTATCTGCAGTTCAGCCTTATACAGGACAGTGTTCTCAACTAGGGGCAGGGATCCCTGCAATGTACTTAAGGAACACAGGGCTCTGATCCATTCTTTCTCCCTGCATTTCCTTCAGATTGGAACAATTAATTCCGTGTTAATATTTTTGAGATGAGTGGGTGGCCCCATGCCTGAGGCGCAAACCATGCCTAAACTCTGGATATGCTCTCTACAGGATCTTGCAACCCACTGTTGGGTATTTCAACTAATGTGATCCCCATGTGTCCTGGGAGCCTCTTGCTTTGCTAGAATCTCAACTTTCTGGTGGCTATCCTAGTTCCCCACTCCGCATTGCTGCACACATTCTTGTAATTTTCTGATCCACTGTATGTCTCCCTGTCTCTTTTCACACCTGATCCTGCTCCCCTTTTCCCCACCCCCTCCCTCTCGCTCCGAAGTGCCTACCTCTCTCTACCTCCTGTGATTATTTTGTTACCCCTTCTATGTAGGAATGAAGAATCCATACTTTAATCCCCCTTCCTTTTGAGCTTCACATGGTCTGGTAGCTATCTCATTGGTGTTCCAAGCTTTTTCTCCTAATATCCACTTACTGAACACACATGTGATCTTTTGTGACTGGTTTACCTCACATAGGATGATATTTTCTGGTTCCTTCCATTTGCCTGCAACTTTCATGGTCATTGTTTTTAATAGCTGAATAGAACTCCATTGTGTAAATGTACCGCATTTTTTGTATCCATTCCTCTGTGAGGGACATCTCAGTTGTTTCTAAGATTTCCCACAACAGTCCTGAGCATATTACTACTGTTTTTAGGGAGCTAGCCTTTCTGGCCCTACTGGAAAGATATCCTTGCCCTCTGAAGGCTGTAACTCAAAGACACCAGAGATCACGTAGTGGGTCTCTGGCTCATAGATATTCTTGGAACATTTCCCCTGTACTTACTCAACAACAAGGGAATCAGAGCAAACTGAACTTAAAAAGGTGAACAAGATTCAGTGGACTAGAAAATTTAGCAGCAGAACAGGCAAAAGCCTCTCACTGCTATACCCTCAGGCACTCATGTGGCATAGAAGATTGGTGGCCACATATACCAAGACTCTGCAGGAAAAGATACAGCAAGAAAGTTAGATGGCCTGGAGTCATCTCCAGCTTCTTCTGACGAACAGAGGATGGTTTGAAAAAAATGATAGGATACTGAGGTGTCAAGACCTCCATTTCTTAGAAAAGTTTTCTCATTAAGTGGTGTCCTATGCCCAAGAACAAGATTGTACATATGAATAAATTCTACAAATAAATAAATATAAACATCGTACTATGTTGGAAATTGAATAATAATTGCATTAGCTTTGGCTCGAAGTTTTTCTTGGGCCTAATGACAATTAGTACCCTGCTCCACTGCTCAGGACATGACACCCAGGCCGGCATCGATGCTGTTCTGTCCAGTGCTCTGGAATCCACAATATCCTAACTGTTGGGTTCTGGGGTTAAGGAGGGACGATAATTGTAAAAGATAATTCTGTTCTGTCATGATTTATGAATGTTGCCTAAACTTCTGGCCAAAAGAGATAAAACGTGTTTGGGGACAAAAATGATATTTTCTATGTTTTGGAACGTGAATCTATCCTTGCCTACTGAGTTCTCTATAAAGAAAGAAGCAACCAGACTGCCAATCAGTCAGGCTGCAAGATTCCTCCAAACCACCATGACTGACTCACTTCTTTCTCTCTGACTCCCTACCTCCTCTGTGGGACCTGGTCATCATCAGGGCTGGCCTCTGAGAGCTTAGAGTGTATGTGTATGGTCAGAAGTCCAGGATGTTACACAACTGCATAGGACAAAGATCTATATGTCATGTATAAGCATTGGAAACAGTCATGGATATCATATACGTTCATAAGAACCAGCTCTGGATATGTTGGACTGTTAAGGCAACTGTTATGCACTCACATGGGAAGTAATTGCCGATATCATGTTACTGTGTGAGAATCATTCCTCAATATTGGTACATGCATGGTAGGGGGTGCATGGGAAGAATTCATGCAATACTATGTATCATGTACCTGCAATGGAAGGAAAAGAGGTCTTGGAAATTTGGAACATATATCGATAAAAACTCTGGATATCATAGTCCTACATAGGAAAAGCCATGCATATTATGCACATATGTAAAAAAACAATCCTGGATATGGTACTTTTATTGAAGGAAGCAACAGATATCATCAACAAAGGTGGGGCACAATCCTGTTTACTTCAAACCCAAAATGATAAAGTCCTGTATACAGTTTACTTGCATGAAATTAAGTCTTGGATCTCACTCACCCACAGTGAAAGAAGTCCTGGGAATACTATACCTTCATGGTAAGAGGCACTGGATATTATATTCCCACATGGAAAGAATTCCTGCATATCAGGGACCCACATAAGAAGCAGTCTTGGGTGTTTGCTACATGTATATTAAGAAGTTGTTTATATGGTGTGTGTGTGTGTGTGTGTGTGTGTGTGTGTGTGTGTGTGTGTGATACTCCTAGATATCACAAATCCACATACCAAAAATTCCTGCATGTTGTAGATGAACATCTACCCGTATAGGAAGTAGCCTTGTTATTGGAATCCACATGAGAAACATTTGATATAATGAAACATCAGGAGAAGCAGTTCTGTTTATTGGATACCCACATGGGAAGAAGTCCACATATCTTGTTACTGTATGGGAAAAGTTCATGGAAATTATGTGGCGTGACGGGAACAAGTCCTAAATCTCTAAAACTATCTTGTGACTCTAGGGAAGTTCTTGTTTATACGGGAGGTTCCTGACTCTGTTCTGTGGCCTGTTCTTGGGTCACTTCTGGTACGCTGTTTAAGAATTTTTGACTGTTAAGTTGATGTGAGGGGAGCACACATGCATATATGTCTTGAGACAAGATGTTTCTTTACTGTTTTTTTACAAAAACATATATATATATATATATATATATATATATATATATATATATATATATAGTGTTTCGTGAAAGAACAATGTATGCTGACGTTTTAAGACATAACAGAATAAGGTGTTGGGTTCCATAACAGACGGTTGTGAGCCTCAATGTGGTTTCTGGCAATTGAACTAGGGAACTCTGGAAGAGCAGTCAGTGCTCTCAGCATTTGTCCACCTCTCCAGTCCCTATTTTCATATCTTGAAGAAACAGATCTTTACAATTTTCACTAAAGGGGAAAAAGGAAACTTTCTTAAGGCTGGTGGAGCCTGTCCAAGTTTCTGAAGATGCCGATATGACTGGCAGGAACTAGTAAGATAAACAATTCAAAATATTTAGGGACCAAGGAGATCTATAAACCTATTAACTAGCAAAGCAATTTATACTTATGAACAAAACGAATACCGATAAACAAAAGAAAACATTTTCCTACAGAAATGCTAGCTTTTATGAGAGAGAATTGCATCCACAGAGCCACATTTGAAGCCATGAATCAAGTTCTTGAGCTCATCTGCCTGAAAAATGATTGCATTATTGACATCATGCAGGGACACTGGCTATACTTGGAAGACAATGGCATTTTTTTATAGTCCTTAAGACAGGGTAAATGAAGACAATCATGTAAGCTCTACTATGAGATATATTCCCCCCATGGTATTATTGTTTCCCACTTCCTGCATTTTTGTTAATTCACTAACATTATAATATAAGACAAAGTCTCAAGGTTAATTAAAAGAGAAACAGATCCAAGTTGCCCTAGGCATTGAATGTGCCTGACCTCATTACACAAATCAGCATTCTTTCTTGACTTTCAATGCTTATTGGATTTGATCCTGCCTGATTCTGCCATCCAGAGGAAGGTGATTCACTCAAAGTGAGCATGTCAAGCTTTCTCTGTGGACCTGTGTAATCTGGTCGATATCATCCTGTCTGGGTGGTATATTTTAGGGGGAGAATACCCAGAGTTCACAGAAGGAAATTTTCCATTTGCTTCACAGCTCTGGTACATCCAATTAAAGCAGTCATGAGAAGTATCTTTGGAAAAGAAAAGGTATGACATATATTTAATCATGCATATCCATATTTATGACACTCATCGTTGTAAGCCTTTCCAAGGGACTCTCTTTTGAAGTATGTTTTCTCTAAGATCCCTTCAGTAATCATTTGGATTCTAACGCCTATTAGCTACATAATCATAAAAAGTTACTGATAGTTCTAAGCTTTGGTGACCCTATTCATATGCTGAGGACCCTCACTGAGACATTTTGAGGGATAACAAGACTATTTGACATTACGTGGTATCATATAATGGTAGACTAAAAATGAGAGTCAACTAAGAGAGTTGGACACATTTCTGAGGGGAAAAAGAATGAAGGAAATCTCCATATAGGCAGACAGAATTTTTTTTGTCATTTTAATGAAATTCTCCAACTCTCCTATCCTTTAAGATCAAAGTATGTGGAGTGGAATCTGGTTACAGCACATTCCTGTCATATGTCAGCTACCATGTTTCTCGTCTTGCTTGGCTATCATTTCTAGATTATAAAGAGACAGCTTAGTAACAAGATATTGTAACCACTATTTTGATATAATCCAATATACTACATGGATAAATACTGCAGGTATTTTGTAATGGTTAGTAAAACAGGTTCATTCATGGTCTAAACAGAAATTCTAGTTCCAACACTCATCTGGGACATTTGGGAAAAGTTATTTAAGATGGTTAATTATACTAAGGTTTCAGATAAAATAGTAGCTGTAGTCATTTGAATGAGAACAGCCCATAAAGGCTCACATGTTTGAATAGTTGGTCTCCAGGCAGTAGAACTGTTTAGAATTAAATCAGAAGGGTGGCCTTGTTGGAGGAGGTGTGTCATTAGGAGCCAGTTGAAAAGTTTTTAAAGCCTAAATCTTTCCCAGTTAGCTTGTGCTTCAAGAAATATTTTGTTAGCTACTGTTCACATGCCATAACTGTCTTCCTGTAGCCATACACCCTGACAAGATGGTCAGGTACTACTCTCCAAAACTATTAGCCACAAAGAAACTCTTTATGCTTTAAATTGCCGAGGTCAAGTGCCATATTATAACAATGTTAAAGTAACTGAGTCAGAGACTGACCTCTGAACATATTCGTGAATTTGCATTCAAAAGTGTTTGCCTGAAATAGAAACATCTAGATAGAATGCAAAGGTACCATTCCATGGAACAGGGTCCCAGACTGAAGGAAAGGGGAAATAAGTAGATTTATCTTTCTGCTTCAACCACCCAATTAGACAAGATGGATCAAGCAAAGAAGTACAGGCTGACAGGAACCAGATGTAGATCTCTCCTGAGAGACAGACCCATAACACAGCAAATACATAGGCGAATGCCAGCAGCAAAACACTGAACTGAGAACAGGACCCCCGCTGAAGGAATCAGAGAAAGGACTGGAAGAGCTTGAAGGGGCTCGAGACCCCATATGAACAACAATGCCAACCAACCAGAGCTTCCAGGGACTAAGCCACTACCTAAAGACTTTACAGGGACTGACCCTGGGCTCCAACCTCATAGGTAGCAATGAATAGCCTAGTAAGAGCACCAGTGGAAGGGGAAGCCCTTGGTACTGCTAAGACTGAACCCCCAGTGAACGTGATTATTGGGGGGAGGGCAGAAATGGGGGGAGGATGGGGAGGGGAATACTCAAATAGAAGGGGAGTGGGAGGGGTTGGGGGGATGTTGGCCCAGAAACCAGGAAAGGGAATAACAATCGAAATGTAAATAAGAAATGCTCAAGTTAATAAAGAAAAAAAGAAAAAGGAAAAAAATAATTTTACACGGAGGTTTTGTTTATTAAAAGTGAAGTTGAGAAAAACTGCTTAGAATGTTATCTGGTATACAATAGCACCAAAACAGACCATTGAAAAAAGCATAAATTTTATTTTCCCGAGAGGAAGCATCATTTCTGTAGATCTACTTGCTATTGAACGGTGTCTTGCATAATTGTCCATCTATTCTGATAATATCCATTGGGAAAATTATGTCAATATTCTTATTCCACACAACAATGATGCATGAAACCCTGCAATTTCGTGGAGAAGAAAGAGGTAGACAAGGTCCTATTGAAAGAGAAAGATTTTCTGGATACAAGGATGAAGACTGAGTACATGAGTACAGGGGCATGCAGCCCAAGCATGTACTCTCTTCCAGCGTTTTCATGTGCTAAGTTCAACCTCAGAGGATTCAACGAGACACATTCAGTCCCTGGTGACATCATTCCCCTGCATAGTTGCACAATATGACTCACCACAGTTTTAGATAACGGTTGGTAAGAACTTTAAAAGGGAGTAGGAGGGTAGACAATGAAAGAAGCTCCTAACAGGAATGGAAGTAGTCAGTGCTGCCCTATGAAGGTTGGGGAACACTGTTGGCCTGGCAGTCTGAGGGCTATGTTCTGTGATGCTCACACTGCTCTCCTGACACACACACACAAAGGAGGCAATACTTAATAAGTATAGTGTGGGGACAGTTTTAATATTTTCTAACTTGCATTGTAAGAAAAATAAATCTTTTCTTCTTTATTGCTTTTTCTTTTTTTTATAAAAATTTGTCCAGAATTTTTGGAGTTTGACTTGTGGTCGCACTTCTTATAGATTTATTATGCAAACTCAAAGGAATATAAAGGATATAGAGGTAGGAACATAGATTGGTGGTAGGCGGCTTGCTTAATATATATGAGGCCGTAAATTCAGTTCCCAGTACCAGAAAACAACATCGCCAAACCCTAAAATACTTGGATTAATGAGATGGTTCATCACATAAAGACATTCACTTCTTACAAAGCCTGAAGACATGACTTCAATTCCCAGGTCTCAGACAAAAGGAGGGAACTGATTCCCAGTGAATGACCTCTAACCTCTGCACCTGCAGCTATACAGCAGTACACAAAGTCCCAGTCCACAGTTTCTTATGCATACCAGGAGGTCTGCTCCAACCCAAGACACCAAGTTCAGCCACCAACACAGACAACCACAGAGAAACAGGCAAGTTCAGGAAAATAATCCACAGAAGCCACTGCAATATGCCACCACTGGAATACAATTCTCCTACTTCATCAAGCCCTGAATATCCTAAAACCCCTGAAGAGCAAGACTATAACCATAAACCCCATGTCATGAAGACGATAGAGGCCTTTAATGGAGAAAAAAGAATTCCTTTAAAAAATATAGGAAGGCAAAAAGAGGTGTAAGCCTATAAAGAGAAAACAAATAAATCCCTTAAAAATACAGGAAAATATAAATAAACAGGGAAAGGAAATGAATAAAATGGTCCAGGACCTAAAAATGGAAATAGAAGCAGTAAGGAAAATAGGAATGGAGACAACCCTGGAGACAGAAAACCTAGAAAAGAGAACTGGACGTACAGATACAAGCAAAAGCAACAGAATACAAGAGATGCAATAGAGAACCGCAGGCTTACAAGATACTAAAGAAATGATAGATTAGTAAAGGAAAACACAAAATGTAAAAAGTTCCTAGCTCTGGGGCTGGAGAGATGGCTCAGAAGTTAAGAGCAGTGTCTGCTCTTCCAAAGGTCCTGAGTTCAATTCCCAGCAAACAACTTGGTGGCTCACAACCATCTATAATCAGGTCTGGTGCCCTCTTCTGGCCTGCAGGCATACATGCAGGCAGAAAGCTGTATGATGTATACATGCATACATACATACATATATACATACATACATACATACATGTAAAAAAAAAGTTCCTAGCTCAAAACATCCAGGAAATTTGGGACACTTTGGAAAGATCAAACAAAGAATCATAGGAGTAGAAGAGATGAAGATTCTCGGTACCAACTGCCAGAAGATATCTTTAACAAAATCCTAGAAAAAACATTCCCAAACTAAAGGAAGAAATTGTACCAGAAAGGAAAGTCCTTCCACCACATAATAATCAAAAATGGATAGAACAAAGAAAGAGTACTCAAAGCTGCAAAGGACCAAGGAGAAGTAGGCAATAACAGTATCAGAATTACACTTGACTTCTCCAAAGAGACTCTAAAAGATAAAAATTCGGGACATATTTCTTGCTGATCCTAAGAGAAGGCAGGAGCCACCCCAAAATACAATACTCAGCAAAACACTCAATCATCATAGAAATAGAAACCAAGAAATTCCATGACAAAACAAATTTTAAACAATATCTTTCTACTATTCCAGTCCTAAAGAGTGTACTAGAAGTAAAACTCCAACACACGAGGATAACTACACCTGAGAAAATACAAGAGATTAATTATCACACACACACACACACACACACACACACACACACACACACACAAACACTCAGACACACACAGAGAGAAAGAGAGAGAGAAAGAGAGACAGAGAGACAGAGAGAGACAGAGAGAGACAGAGACAGAGACGAGACGAGACGAGACGAGGAGAGGAGAGGAGAGGAGAGGAGAGGAGAGGAGAGGAGAGGAGAGAAGAGAATTACATAAACACACTAACACCCCCAACATCAACATCAAAATAATAGCAACTAACCATCATTGGTCCTTAACATCTCTCAATGTCAAATCACCAATAAAAATAGACACAGACTAACAGACTGAAACCTAAAACAAGATTGAGCATTCTACTGCATACATGAAACAAAACGCAGCAAAACAGTGGACACTATATCAGACTATAAAGCTATAAGATGATTTTCCAAGCAAGTGGACCTGAGAAATGTGATGGAATTACTATTGTAATATGTAATAAAATAGACTTCCAACCAAATGTAATCAAAGGAGAGGAGGAAAGACATTCCATACTCTTCAAAGGAAAAATCTACCAAGATGAAATCTCAATTCTGAACATCTATGCCCAATTGCAAGGGCAGCCAGATTCATAAAAGACACTTTACTAAAGCTCAAATACACACTGAACAGCACACAATAATAACGGTGAACTTCAACACTCCACTCTCATCAATAGACAGGTGAGTGAAACAGAGAAACAATGAAAATTACAGAGACTATAAACCTAATGGATTTAACAAATATCTACAGGACATTTCACCCGAACATAATGGAATATACCTTCTTATCACTCACAGAACCTTCCCAAAATCGACATAAAAGAAACCTCCATAGACACAAGATTAAAATAACCCCATGCATTCTATCAGATCAGCACAGATTGAATGTGGACGTCAACAACAACAGAAACAGCAAAAACACACACCCAGGGTAACTGAACGACTTTGTATCCAATTATCATTTGGTTAGAGAAAAACATTAAAAAATGAAAGACTTTTCAGAATCCAATGAAAATGAAAGCACAATATACCCAAACTTACAGCACACAGTAAGAAGTGTGGTAAGAGGAACAGTAATAACACTGTGTGCCTTCATAAGGAAAATGGAGAGATCTCATACTAGCAATGTAAGGGCACACCTGAAAGCTCTAGAAGAAAAAGAAACAAAAAGAGCCAAGAGGAGTCTATTGGTTCAGGTTCTCTCCTCAGCGATTCTTATGTGTGGTGCCCTTTAGGATATCTGCCCAGTTTGCTTGATAACAGAGATAGAGACACTTGTCTCTCTCCTCTGTTAGTGAAAGAAAACAGCAAAAGGGTCAGGAATGTTTATTTAAGCTTCAGGAAGAAAATTTAAGGAGAATATACCGAAATACTCAGCTGTTTCCTGACAGGCGTAGGAGGCATTTCACCACAAAGTTTATATCCTGTGGGGCAAAGTGCTGGTTAGAAGATGACCTGTTTCAATCTGATGACACTTGACATCATGCTCCCACCATTGGCAAAAATATGAACTCTAATGGCAGTAAGTACAGATCCCTTGAGACCGCTGCAGGGGGGAAAATCTGATTATCTTCTATGTCCAGAAATGTCTGTGTAGATAGAGTACTGTCAGGGAGTTCAGCTGAAAACGGTCTAGACACAGGGCTCTCTTGAACAGTATTTACTGCTCGGGCCTGTTGAGGGTTGAGTCAACAGATTATAGATTTGTGGATTATTAAATACAGCCTGGGACAGGCGATGCTGAACAAGAGTTGGGAATTAACATGAAGAGAGTCAATGCTACACTGATGAAAACTGAGGTGATAGCAGTTCACATGGCTGTTTAGCGAGAGTCCACCAACAGCAGGCCAGCACCTATCAAGTCATGCTTCATATCGGCACTTCCCGAGAAGTGTTTTCAGAAACAGGCAGCTTTATACAATGACTCTGGAGTCCTTCAGTCAGTGTTGCCTGCTTTTCTTATCCCTATCACAAGGTATATGACAAAAGCCCCTTAATGAGGAAGGATTTATTTTGCTTCACAGTTTCAAAAGGTTCAGTACTGTGTCAGGGAAGACACAGTGGTTAGAGCATGTGGCCTGTGGTGATGGGAACCAAAGCTTAGGAGATTGTTTACCTGAGATTTGTTTACGAAGCAGAAGGCTCAAGCTGGCATCAGAGCCAGGTTATACCTCAAAGTCTATCCTCCAAGATACCTGTTTTCTCCAGCTAGGCTCTGGTCCTACATATGCCCCAACTTACCAAACTAGTATTGTTATGGTGTCCCCTTGTATCTAACATAATGTAATCATAAAGTTAATGCAGAAAAGTTTATTGTAATGAGCCACTGCAGAGATGCAGACAGGAATCTGGAGATAAACTCTGACCCTGAGTCAGAATGTTATACAATTTTTAATCAAATATCAACAACGGCTGTAATCATATGTGCCACGTTAGAGTTCCATTGTCTGTCAATCAGGACTGTACTAGGAACATTTCTTCGTGGTACATTTATGCTTGTCTCATTGGTTGGCTTGCTCAACTGCGGGAGAGTGGTTTGCCCAGCATTCATATCTCAACTTGCCAACCAAGATGACACTCATTCAGGTAGGGCTTGGGAAGTGAACCTTTGACACCTGTTCAGAATGCAAGTTTTATTCAAAATGAAATTGCGGTCTGCAGCTGGAGCTGACCCTGTGCCAGAGCTCTTTGTACCCAGATCCTACCGGGAAACAGCTGGTCTCCCAGGAGTGCTGACACACAGGCTTAGAGGAGGGCCAAGCCACTGTCACAGACAGCAAGAAAAGACCAGCTAACACCAGAGATAACCAGATGGCCAGACAAGTGTAAGGACCTAAGCAACAGAAACCAAGGTCACTTGGCATCCTGAGAACCCAGTTCTCCCACCACAGAAAGCCTGGATACCCAAACACACTGGAAAAGCAAGATTCTGATTTCAAACCACACCTCATAATGAAGGTAGAAGACTTTAAGAAGGATATAAATAATCCCTTTAAAGAAATACAGGACAATACAGGTAAACAGGTAGAAGACTTTAAAGAGGAAATACCAAAATTCCTTAAAGCAAGACAGGAATACACAACCAAACATGTGAAGGAATTGAGCAAAACCACCCAGGATCTAAAAATGGAAATAGAAACAATAAGGAAATCACAAAGGGAGACAACCCTGGAGATAGAAAACCTAGGACAGAGATGGGGAGTTATAGACGTAAACATCACAATAGAAAAAGAGACGTGGGAGAGAAAGGGTTCATTTTAACTAGCAATTCTAGGTTAAAGTCCATCCTTGTTGCAAAGTCTTAGTAGCAAGGGCTTTAGACAGTTGGCCATGTCTCATTCACAGCCAAGAACAGACAAATGGATTTGTGTGTGGTCAGTTGCGCATTGGCTTGACTGTGCTCAGTGCAACCTCTTGACTAAGTAGTTCAGTAGCCCTTGCCTAGAGAATGTTGCTACCCTCAACGGGACGGATCTTCCTACACAATTAATTTCATTAAAGCAATCCCCTTAAGTCACGCTTCCAGGAAAAACCAATGGACCCAGTCCCTCACTGGCATGCTGTCCTTCTTGGGTGATTCTGTGTTGTGTCAGGTGACAAGGCTGATGGCACATCACAAAGACATTACTTTGCAGGTAAAGGACCCAAAGCCTGGAGAAGTGATGAACGTTAGCCCAAGATGACACAGCGACACAGTAAGCTCTGGATATGGACTCTCTCACTCGGGGTTCCTCAACATTGATTACATAATACTGATTGTGGTAGATTGAATGAGAATGGCTTCTGTAACCTCATGTGTTTCAACACTCACTCACCTATCAGTGGAACTATATGGGAAGGATTTGGAGGTGTGGCCTTGTTGGAGGCAGTATTGCTTCTTACAATGGGCTTTGTAGGTTCCAAAGGACCATACATTTCCCGGTGACCTCCCTCTGCCTTGCAACTGTGGATAAGGTTTTAGCCCTCAGCTACTGCTCCAGCACCATCTCTGTCTGCCTTGCTGCTGGGATTCTCTCCACCATGATGGTCCTGGACTCTAATCCTATGGAACTGTATTCCCCAATAACTCTTCCTTCTATAAATTACCTTGGTTGTGTTGTCTCTTCACAGCAACAGAAAAGTGACTGACTCCGATAAAATATCTACCTGCTGATGTCCTGGCCACAACCCTGTCAGTTTATTTATTTGGATGTAAGGAAATGAGGAGTCCATGCATCTTGCATTTTAAACTGGAAGGTGGTTGACATGTGCAGCCTACCACGGGAATGAATCTCTGGTAAACTATTTCCATCTTCTGTCCCATAGCCTTGGACTCCCCCATTTACCATGCTGGAGCTGCTTCTGCCTGAGACCTGGAGGACAATTTCTTAGACCTTCAGAGGGACATGATCATCTGAGACTTCCTAGCACCCTTAATGACACAGCCATACCCACTGGCATCTGCCTTCCTTGAGGGAGACTGCAAGAACTCAGAAACTTATTTTACTGGATGCCATGGCAATTCTTTGCAGTGTCAGCAGAAATACTCCACAAGACACACAAGCTAGCAGAAGCCTCCCCCAAGTCTTCAGCTCAGAATCTCTCTCAGCCCTAGCTTCAAGCATTGTATTGCAGAGCCTTGACTCAGAAATTCAACAAAATAACCACACACTATGGGATTCTTTGCTATACCCTCCTCTTACTATGGCTCAGAGGTGAAACATTGTAACCAACTATCCAGCTGGAAGAGGCATGGGGGCAGATGGAATTGAAAAGTTCTTCCACCACTGATCATCTTTGAATAGACCCCCCAAACTCCTGGCTTCTGTATCCCTCCAATTGCTAAAGCAACTCTAATCCTCCAAGATCCTGACCAGGTTTGTTTACAATCTCACTGTTTTCCAAGCTTTCAATTTGAGTTTTATTTCATTTCCTGTGACGGTATGGACACATGGAGTTCAGGGGATAACCTAAGGTGTCGGCCCATATTCTCCTTCTTCCTTGTTTGAATAAGGTCTCTTTGTTTTTTGCTGCTTCACATAGGCTAGATTCTGGGTCTGCTCCAGTCTCTACCTCACATCTTGCCTTTGAAGACCTGGGATTGCAGGAGTGCTACCGAGCCTGAATTTTTACCTGAGTTCTGAGCATGCTGATCCAAGTCCACACGTAAGCGCTCTAATCATTAACCCAATTCCCCATCGCATAATTCATCTGTAGTCATGTAGATCTTTAAAATAAATATTGAAAAATAAAACCTTCCTATCATCTTAAAACTCTTGCCATGTATAGAAAACAGAACAGTCCTACCCTTTCTAACAAGCAAAGCCAAGCTATAGCCCAGTAAACCCAGAGCTGTTGGGAGTTAGAACCCAGGATCCAGTCACAGATCTGTCTGTCAATTGCAAGCTGTGCATATGAAATGTGAAATACTTGCAAGCTCTAAACCTTACACTAGAGAGCACATGTCTGGAATAGTTTGTTGTTAAAGAGCCAGCTCACTTTTTAGACCTGATAAGAACAGTTACTGGGTTCTATTCAAGGTTCTAACTATCCTTTTCAAATGCTACTGCTACCACCATCTTTTGGGGTGTGATTTTTTATGGAGTGATGAAGGGATGTGTACACCTGTTACCAGGTAGGCATTTGCCTGTGCACAGATCCCTGTTCTAAACTGTTCATTTGCTATTGTATGAGGCAATCTTTCTTTCCTGAATCCATCAAGGTCTTGGAACAAAGCAACAGAAATGATTGGGTGACTAATGCAAGAAAGTGGATGCAAGCACGGATGGAGATTCAAAATATCAATCAATCAAACAAAGAAACAAACAACAACTGTACTGTGAGGAACAGGGGTAGCCAGAAGGATGAACGTAGAGAAACAGGCAGGAATCATGGGAGCACTGGGTCTGGCCACCATGATTCTGGACTACATGGTCCAGTCTCTTTAGAATGCTGCAGCTGTCACTGTCACCCTGAGCATCCTCATGTCCAATCTCTCTCCCTCTTTTGTTACTATTGGTTGAGCAATCATTCTGTTCCTGTGGATTGGGTGTGAATGGTAGATGGGCAAACTGTGGAGGGTTCTGTCCCATTGGGAATTGCCAGTCTTTCACACACTGAAAATTCACCCTCAAGAAGATGTGGAGGTACAGGGACTGCTGATACAGTTCAGTGGTTAAGAGTCCATACAGCTCTTGCAGAGGCCCTGAGTTCAGTTCTAAGTACCCAAGTGTGGTGGCTTACAATGGCCTGTAACCCCTGCTCCAGGGAACTCCCTTCCTCTGGTCTCTGCAGGAACCTGTACTCAGGTCCAGAAGCCTACATACAGGTAATTAAAAATAACTAAATCTCCTTTGTAAAACATATGGAAATAAAATATAAGGGGCATTTTCTAGAAAGCCATCTTTTAATTAGTACTCTTTTTCCTGCTGACAAAGTTTCAGAAGCAATGACTTGTCCTCTTCTACCTCAGAAGTCCTTGTACAACCTACAGGTCCAAACCCAGTGATTTCTAAAATCTGCTGTTTCTCCACATTTAAACACCCTGTCAGGTGAGAACAGTAGGAATAAAGTGATTGTTTCTTCTGAGGGTGATTACTGTTTGCAGACTCCTTTCCTTATTTGAGTTTAGTAGATAAAAATAAAAATTCTAGGTGGTGCTGACCTCCTGTGCATAATGGAAGAATAGCATTAACGCAAAACACTTTGTTATGTGTACTGGACACTGGCCACCATATATTGATAATTCAATGCAAAGCACCACATGCTGCTATATCTAATCTCTACCTTTTAGATTTATAGTGCAATTAAACATGAATACTTGTGCAGGAATTTGCCTGGCTTCTCATCTAAACCTTTGCCCCGTTCCTTCTATCCTTAGAAATGTAAGGTTCTTTAGAATTACCTGTTCTGACAAGAATTCCCCTTCCAGTTTTCCCCAGCATTTTAACTACTCATTTTGAACACCAGTAGTGTTTTTACAAATAACTCTATTTAAAGGTCCAGATACTGAAGTTAGAGTTGGATGTGGAGGCACGGGTCTTTTAACTCCGAACTCAAGAGACATAGGTAGGTGGATCTGTACGAATTTGAGTCTAGCCTGGTCTACATAGTGAGATCCAGGCCAAATAGCTACATAGATAAATCCTGTCTCTAAAGTCAAACAAAATACTGGAGGACAGAGGAACCTTGAGCGAGATCTGCTTTGGCCTTGTGTAGGACCCTCAGACACAGAAATGACACAGGAGACAGGGCCCTGTCAAAGCCCTCCTAGTCTGTTCTAGATAAGCTTTCCAATTGCCTTGTTTTCTAATACGAAATTTCTTTTAACCTTGTAGTCTTAATTCAAATCTCACAAATCTCCTCTGTACAGAGTCCTGTCATGGTCCGGGCACCACTTTTGTGTTCTTACTACACATCCCTCTCGTTGATATTATCTTTTGTTTGTGTCTTGTATGTAACCAACTCCCATGCCATCCCCATGCCAGGGTAAGATCTTTGCTCTTTGTTGACCTTGTGCTTGTACTCCTGTGACTTTTGCTCACAGCTGCCTCACTGGTCTCTCAGAAGCCCCTACTAAGGACCAGGGAAGTCAGGTGACTTTCTCCAAGCTGGCTTCCTAAAATGCTGAACTGCATTATTCCCACTCCTGAGAGGCATCTCACCCCTCTGGGGATGGAGAAAAACCATTCATTTGGCCACTCCCGCACAAGGAGACCAAAACATATACACTGTAGCAACTTTCCCTGCTTGGCTGCAGAGGGAATGCCTACAGGGTGAGAAAGGAGGGGCTGGAGGGGCGGGCCTGGGTTCAGGGCCCTTGTTGCCCCAGCCAATGGGCTTTCCAGCATAAGGAGACCTGGCTGCCCAGTGGAGGTGCTCTCATACTGTGCAGGGCAGAGACAAAGCTCTGAGGCTGCAGCACTTCCACTGATCCTGTATTTGGCTTTGCCAATCCGAGGTACATGCGGGCCACCGTAGCTGGCATGGTCGGTAAGCCACAGCAAAGTCGACTAGGTGGGTTTTCTGGCCATACAGAGCACCGACCTCGAATTCGAGCTGCAGGCGGGCCCTCACTTGGTGCCAAATCCCTATAAGCTCATTCTTTTGTTAGAAGAATGTTGATAGTGCATGTTGGCAGGATGCAGGTTCTCCCTGGGCCCGGAATGCCATTCTCAGGTCCCAGGCTGATGCTGCCTGGCTCTAGTTCTATTCCCTGCAGAGCTCCGGAGCCCCAGGGCTCATAAAGCTATGACTTCTGAGGTTTTTAACCCAGCATGCAGAACTGTCCCCAGGAAAACCTTCCTCTGGAAAACTGAGACCACAGCAGGTGTTGGTGATCTGCACTGGATCCCTGCACCTGCTGTGTGCTGGTCCCTCGGGACCTGTTGCCTTGGGTCTGGGGCTCAGATCTGTTACGCAGTCTTCTATGTCCAGCTATCCAGAAGCAAAGGAAGAAACCTTGGAGCGTTTTCCTGGCCAGACTAGGAACACAGACTAACACCGATAGAGAGACCTGGTTATTTATTTTAGATTTACTTGGGTATAGGCCAGACAATATGCTCATCTGTAGGGGCCTAAAAGGAATCCCAGGAGATCCTGAGGCCTAAGAGGAATGACAGAATAAGAGGGATTGCACTGAGGTGTTGTGCAAACTGCAAAAGGTGGGTGGGTCCTGATGTAGCCTGAAAGACTGGGAAGTCTCTATTCAATACAGAGATGCAGTGACTGGAGAGTTTCCAGCCTGAAAACTGTGGAGGCAGAGGCATCAGGGACAGAAGAATTCCAGGTAGACTTTTTATATGCAGATGAAAGAATTGAAGAAGCCAGAATCCCAGCTAATCCAAGAGCAAATTACCAAGTAGAACCAGGACTTGCAGTAAGGACATATAGTGCAAGGGGGAGGGGCTAGCCAAAATATGCACAGGTCTAGAGCTCAATGCAACCTTACAAGTTTAATCCTAAGAAGAAGGAAGCTGGGAAAGAATTCCAGTTGGTCTCATGGCCATTCTGCTGGTTCTCTTGATAGTGATGGAGGCTGGTATCTACAAGCTAGGAAGTTGTAAAAAGTTGGTTTTAGGGCAACTTTGCTGCAAAGACTCTGGCCCCTTAAGGCTGACTGTCTGGCCAGATCCCAGTAACCCTGGCTTCTGGGCATGGATTCAGGCAGGGAGATGCTGCCGGGTGATGCTTGCTTCTAGACTTTCCTGTCATTGTATTGGAAACTGTGACCTCTATCTTGTCATCAGGGAAAGCCCTTGTGGAGTTTCATAGAGCAGCTGTGCTCACTTTCTGAGGCCCGGTCCCTGTGAGAACTTCTGCCTTACCTGGGCTTATCGTTCTGTCTCCCAGGGCCCTGTGGGTACTGTTGGGGTTGCCATAAAGAGAATGGTATAGCAGCAATATAGAGGCTCATGGGACGTTAGAGCAGAAATCACTTCATCTGTTTGCCTTAAAGACATTATTGGCCTTGTGAGATCTCTCTCTCTCTCTCTCTCTCTCTCTCTCTCTCTCTCTCTCTCTCTCTCTCCAACGTTCTCTCTCTGTGTATGTTGTTTTTTTATTAAGAGATTACTGTACCTAATTGTCACAAGCAAGATTCCTCAGCTAAAATGTCAGAGACACTGACCTAATTAATTTTAAATTGTTAATTTTCCTCAACCTAGAATTACCAAGGAATAACATCGCAATGAGGGATTGGTTGTCTAGATCAGATTATCGTGTCAGTAAATCTGTCAGACATTGCATTTCTTTATAAGTTGATTCAGGGGAAGACCTAGCTCATGGTTACCAGTGCTCTTCTCTGGAGTCCTGGGTGGTGTAAGTATGGAAGAAGTGAGCTGGACAGTAGGCGTGGGATTATTCTTTCTCTGCCTTGTTCCCTCAAGTTCCTGCCACCTTGACATACCCGTAAACTATGAACTATAGCCTGAACTTGTGAACTTAAATGAACCCTTTCTTACCTAAGTTGCTTTGCGTTATTTTATCACAGCAGCTGAAATGAACACAGAAGTGGTGCTAAGGTTTCTGTGTAGAAGGGTCCTTGAGAACATGCTTTACTGTTCAAGTGAGTACAGAGTGCTGGCAGTAGGACCAGGCACAGGTTGATGCCAGTCCATGATGCAGAGGAAAAGAGGATTCACGCCATCTACTGAGGGTTTTGAAAGCCACAGTGACCAGCCAGGAAGTAGAGAATGCTCCCAAAGAGTGGTGCGACTTAAGCTTTCCCTCAACCAAACAGTTTCTAAGTCAGGACGCAACTATGGGCTATGCCCACTCAGTACTCCTGCCTGCTGGGCTTTAGGATGTAACATGCATCTGGTTCTTGTCGGGAGGACACGGATGCTTTTCCACAGTATGGATTCTCTGTGTCACTAGACGGCTTTGGGAAGAAAATTAGGATTGAGAAAGACTCTTTGGGCTTTCAAGCTCTTTATGCCTCTGAAAATAAATGTTAGGCTTGAGTGCTTTCTAATGTGAGACACCATTATTAATAACTCGAACGACTGGAGAGCCCTATCCAGTGCTTTCTAGGTGCCTCTACCCTCGCCTAGTTGGCCCACAACATGCAGAGTTATTCTCAAGTTTTATCGAAGAAAGCACTTTCATTATCAATTTTTTGTCATCTCAGTGATTCTCAAGCCTAATCGAGTCTGTTCTATGACAGGAGCGACAACATCAGTCACAGCGTCTTATACTTCAAGAGATGCTCTTACTGATTAGTCACTCGTTAACACAACCACTGACTAATCCACTCAGTCTGTTTGGAAGGCTGTCCCAGGCAGGGAGATACAGGTCTACCTGCTAAGAAAATATAAAAGAAAATACTTTAAAAAGAAAATATCAGGGGCTGGGGATTTAGCTCAGTGGTAGAGCGCTTACCTAGGAAGCGCAAGGCCCTGGGTTCGGTCCCCAGCTCCGAAAAAAAGAACCAAAAAAAAAAAAAAAAGAAAAAAGAAAATATCAAAGTATGGACCTTTGATTTATATGGCGTATAGGAGAGGAAAAGGGGTTTTGCCCCTGTGTGATTCTTGTGTCTTGCAGTTCAGTGCAGACTCCGTGAAAAGACAATCCTGAGGCATATGGAAACCTTCCTTTCCTTTCCTTTCCCTCTCCTTTACAGAACTTTTAATTTTCATTCTCTTCTGTTTGTTGATTTTCCTCATTACAGCACAGGCTCCAGACATTCGAAAGCTGTTTCTCCCTGGGGCCTATAGAGTTAAGCACCTTCATTACATGTATGTGTGGATGGCTATGGTATGAAGAGTGAACCAGAGATTCATCCATGCTAGCCACAGCACCTACCCCAAGCTGTACCCCTATCCTGGCACATACATCTTGAAGAATGAAATGAACGGTGGACGTTTTTCACAGGATTATGAGAGGAGCGACCTCTCTGTCTCCATCTCCCCTCCCCATCCCCCTTCACACGACCCTCCGTCCCTCCATTCCTCTCCCCCCTTAACTCTCTCACACTGTGTGTGTGTGTGTGTGTGTGTGTGTGTGTGTGTGTGTGTGTGTGATGTTTAAATTGATACATGATACTGAGCAAAGCCAAGATCAGGAAACAGAAGGAATAGCTTTTCTGTGGACCATGAGGCAGAGGAACGCATCTCACTGTAGCGGGAGCATCACTCAAGGCTTACTTCAAGCCAGTGGAGATGCACTTGAAGTTCCTTGGCTTTGGACGCATATTGAGTGCAGATTTTACTCAAAGTGCAGTGAAGCTAGAGAAACGTTTCCACCCAAGTAATGGTCTGATATAATATCATGTTATGGGTTTCTTGATTGTTTTGCATTGTTTCTAGGAGACAAGCTCTGTAAAGAAAGGCCAAGTTACTAGAGAAAGATGAATGGATTGACGAGCTTTAGTTTTCTAAGTATTACAGTAGCTACATCGAGAGAAAATAATGAAGTGTACACATCAGCTAGAAGTTAGGCAGTTAGTGAGATAGGAGTGTCTGTGCAAGCAGAGAGAAGAACGGAAGCATTTGAACTATATTTGGAGAGAGAATACATAAGATTTGATTCTATACATGATTGGAGGTATATAGAAGAGAAAGGTCAGAAGTGACTGTTAGACTTATCGTTTAGGGTTGGATGGATGGAAGATTTCTGTCACAGGGGGAATGGATGAATGACATGTGTCACATGAACACAGTGACCTGTGAGAAAGTAATTAAAGAAATTATAATACATGCTACAGTGTAAATGGTCCCTGTAAGCATTACAAGGTCTGCATAAGCATAAGAGAAGGCAGACACAGGACTGGGGAGAGAGCTGAGTGAGTACAGTGCTGTTGCTCCAGCATGAAGAGCTGAGGTCTGATCTTCTTCTCCCATGTAAATGGTGAGGGTGGTGGCCTGCACCTGTCACCACACATTAGCAGGTAGAGACCATGTGATTGGTGGTGAGGCAGCCAATCAGAAGCAGTGAACGCCAGGCTCAGGGAAAGAGTCTATCTCAAAAGAAGGGAGAAAGCCATCCCACCTTCAGTCTATGGACTCTGAGCATTCAGTCCTAAGTGTGCGGATACATGCTTGCACACACACACACAGACCGTGGGCATAAGAAGCCAGATGCTGCACAGTTCCACCTGATCATATGTGTGAATCCACAGACAAAAGAAGGAAAACAGCGTTTGTCACAGGCTAAGGATACGTAGGAGGGGTGAATGGTTTCCTTTGTAGCAACGATGAGGCCTTAGAACTAGATAGAGTTGGGGGTTGTTTCCAGTATGAAGGTGCTAAGTGCCACTCGACCATGATCTTTAAAGTGCTTACTTTTGTACAATGTAAGGTCAATTCTTTAAAGATTAGAAGGATAGTGTGAGTGTTTTGGCAGTGGGGAGACTGGGGAAAGCAGGCTGTGTGGGGCTGGACTACTCCAATGCAGCATAGATCCATGAGGAGCGTGCATTTGATGTGGGTCTGTCGTCGAGCATATAAGCCTACGCTGAGATATAGGAAACAGTTGTCAGCTCTGAGATGTCAATCATGAAACAGGTGAACTCTTGTGACAAAAGATATGGAGGAAAACATAGGATGCTGGACCATTATAAAGTGGTACTCATAGCTACCCTATAAAGAAGAAACTGTGGTCCTTTTCAGACAGTGAAACCAAGAATAAACCTCCTACCTCAATCAATATGACCAAGATCAGACAGTTAATTTATGTGTGCCCAGGCTTCCAGCCTTCTGCCTTTCTCATGCCAGCATGATGATGCCATTTAAAACTTCATCACTGCCTCTCCCTCTGGCCCCATTCTTCCTGTCAGCCACGACTAAGTATTCACACATGGCAGGCACTGTTCTGGGCATATGTGGTTGGAAAGTGTAGACACAACTTTAGTCTCACCAAGGTGATCCAGTAAACAAGTAAGCATATCCCCCAGATACACCCTTGAGAATCACAGAGCAAAGACACCTCTCCAGGTTTATAGGTAGGAGGGAGATTTCCAGAGAACACGATAGTGAGGCTGAGGTTTGCAGTAGAAGCCGATGGAATGAACATGAGAGAGACAAGGATTTCTAGATCAGCTGGCTGCCTCTGAGTATACCTGTGTGAGAATTCACTTTCCTGTCCTCTGTTCTCAGACTCTCGCATTCCTAGCTCATTACCTATACCAATATTTTCTGAATTCTTGCAGACCATGCAAAATGCAAATGAAATGGCCTGAACTTCATCAACGTGAACTTCATTCTGGATACAGAGTTTAAGGTCCATAGTCACTACAGTCAGAGGCAGGTGGATCTCTGTGGGTTCTAGGCCATCCTGATCTACATAACAAGTTCTGGTGAATCCTGACTTTTAAGAAGTTCAGAACTGCTGGGGATTTAGCTCAGTGGTAGAGCGCTTACCTAGGAAGCGCAAGGCCCTGGGTTCGGTCCCCAGCTCCGAAAAAAAAAGAACCAAAAAAAAAAAAAAAAAAGAAGTTCAGAACTTCACATGCTATTAATCGAAGGTACATCAGTCTGGCCTTCAAAGTGAGCCCCAGCCCTTGAGCAAATTACTTTGGTTCTCTTTTTGTCCAATGAAAATGACTGACCACAGAACCTCCTTCAGGTTAGGCTGGTACTCTACCACGGAGCCCATCTGTAGCACTCTCTTTACTTCTTAGTTTGAGACAGGATCTCACTCTGTTCTTAAGGCTGGTCTTGAGCTTACTCTGTAGATCAAGCTAACCTTGAACAAGCCATCCTCCTTCCTCGGACTCCTGAGTAGCTGGAATGGCAGACCCGTGCCAGGAGGCCTGGCTAAATGTTTTTGTGAAAGAGGAGCCATAATGTCCTCTGTTCAGAGTAGGACATGAATGAGAAGAGGCACTAAGTGTTGAGTGTATTATATAAGCTCAGAAAAAGAAATGTCACTGCCCTTGGCAAGGAAGGATTCTGAGTGCACTGGGTTCCCTGTTTTTTATACTGTTAAAATCGTTACCTACATACACACTAAAGGTTGTAGTGTGGGTAATTTGAAGTGTATGACTATAAACTACATGTTTAGGATGCTCTTCAGAGAAAACATTTTTTAAAAAAAGAACAGATTAAGAAAGCTTTGATATAAACCAGTTTTTTGGTTGAAACATAGGAAAGAGTTAAACATCTAGAAATAGGTTTTTGCCTTTTAGGAATTACTAGCCAATCAGGGAGCTCAGTGGTGATGTAATGCCTGAGGTGGGCACTGCATTGGTTAAGTGTATTGTTTCTCTGGCTTCAGTGAGAAGGAGAGCTGGAACAGAGGGGTTAATCATTATCATATTCTCTCTCTCTCTCTCTCTCTCTCTCTCTCTCTCTCTCTCTCTCTCTCTCCCTCCCTCCCTCCCTCCCTCCCTCCCTTTCTCCTCTGTGAGGAAATAGCAGAGCTCATCACACTGTTGGCACTTGCTTTCCTATAAAAGCCATACTTGCCTCCTGCCTCCCTCCCAAGCACAGCACATGTTCCAGTAGTACTACAGAGGAGGACCTAGGAGGGGGCTGGGAAGAGTGGGAGGAGGAGCAAGAGGAGGAGTTGTTCTTTAGATGAAAGAGCCCCTTTGCTGGGCTGTGGCCTCTCCATGCCACCTGGGATGGGAACTGCTCTACACACACCCCATGAATTATTTAACAGCCACCTGCTTCTGAGCATTGTTCAACCTGGAGGGATCCTAGAACTAGGAGGTGAGCCCAAGGATCTGGAGGAGGGAGTGGGTCTGGGAGGTGAAGGGAAAGTCTCTGGGTGGAGGGAAGCAACAGCCCTAGACTGGGACAAGCTCTGGCCAGTGGCTGCCACTGGCCTGTAGTGTGATCTCAGGAAGGCAGGTCTCCCTTTCTGAGTCTGTGTGCTAAAGTGCACATGGTTCTGTCAGGTGCTGGCAGGCACTGTGCTCAGGAGGAACTGGGAACAGACTTGTCCTTGGTGTAGCTTTCTGTGAAATGCTCCCTAAATATAAAGGCTTGGCTTTGGGAATCAAGCCAGGCTGGGAGCTGATGTGCTAAGGATCCAGTTATAAAGCAGCCCCTTCCTTGTATTGTCTGTGCTCCCTCCTTAGTGTTCCACCCCAGCAGACTGTGGAGTAAAATTTCTCCAGAAATCACTGAATGCTCTCAGAGAGATTCTCTTGTTTGCCATGAACCCTCAGGTCGCTGGCCCCTGAGTTACTGATGTGCCTGAATGAATCTGTAGCAGTCTCCAGCTGTCTTTGGTGGGTTGTCAGGGGATGGGGAATGCCTCAGTTCCTTTTGTACTGTAGATGGCACCACTGTGATGCTTTTCTTGTCTGTGTGTGGTGGGCTGTAGGCTGTTCGATTGTTGGCAAAGCCAGAGACCCCTCCCTACCGATCCCAAAGGGGTTCTAGTGCACATGTGTCTTCTTCAGTGGGTAAACTAAAAAGAGCAGAGGTGGGCATACATGAGGGGAGCATCTGGGAACTGCTGCTTGCTCAAAACTTTGACTTTCACCTCATCAGAACTTCAAGACTTTCTCCTATCTCATAATTTCATCTCAGACACACACTATGACACGATCTCCCTGGTACAAACCCCCCCGAATCCTAAGCAGGGGGAAAAGTTCAGCTACTGCTTAGATTTTGGTAAAATAGAGGTTCCACATGTCTGTAAGGTGAGTGGGACCTACAAAGGGTCCTGTCTGTGTCTTGTGTAGCCCTTGGTGTCTGTCACCCTGCTTCTAGACCAGGCTTTGTTGATGAAGAACTTGAATATCTGTGAGCTAAGTCACCAGTTTTTTTTTTTTCTAAGCCTCAGTCCTTTGGTTTTCCCATCATAGAGGTTGAAAGGGAGGAATGGATTTTCAGAGACTTTCCAGTTCCAGGTGATTGTGCCTTAGAGGGGAATGAGCTTTAGAATGAGTGGGTGGGTTCAGTTTGATGGGTAAACAATGTTTAAATAAAGGGGCGTATCACCTGTGTTCCCTGGGTCACAGGGGCTTCACAGTAGTTAATCACTGTGTGTGTGTGTGTCTGTGTGTGTGTGTGTGTGTGTGTGTGTGTGTCTGTGAATGAACACACTGGAATGAACAGACAATGTACACTGCAGAGATGTAGAGACTGCAGAGTTTCCAGCCTGAAAACTGTGGAGGCAGAGGCATCAGGGACAGAAGAATTCCAGGTAGACTTTTTATATACAGATGAAAGAATTGAAGAAGCCAGAATCTAAGAATCAACGAAGCAGCAAATTACCAAGTAGAACCAGGACTTGCAGTAAGGACATAAAGTATAAGGTGGAGGGGCTAGCCAAAATGTGCATTGGTCTAGAGCTCCATGAAGTCTAGAATGTTTATGTTATGTGATTCAGTATTTGTTCCTAGTTGGTAAACCTGTTTCAGAAGGATAAGGCACTGCTTCTTGGGGAAGAGCGTGTTCCTAAGGTTGGTTTTATAGTTTTCAAAAGCCCAAGTGATTCCCAATCTGTCTCCACTTGTGGCCCTAGAGACTCTCAGCTGTTCCTCTCTGCCTTTGCTGTACCACAGTGGATTTGTTCTGTAAGCATGAGTCTGAATTATACGTTATGTTTTATAAATTTGTTGCCTTGGTCATGAAGTCTTATTGGAGCAAAAGAAAGGAAGATGCAGAACTTAGAATCTCTTATCCTACAATGAAGGAGGCTGGGAAATAATTCCAGTTTGTCCAACAGCCACTATGCTGGTCCTGTGGACAGTGATGGAGGCTGGTATCTACAAGCTAGGAATATGTAAACAGCTACATTTTGGGCAACTTGACTAGCAGGACTCTGGCCAGTTAAGGCTGACTATCTGGCCAGGGCCCTGTAACCCTGGCTTCTGGGCATGAATTCAGGCAGGGAGATGCTGCCATGTGATGCTTGCTTCTAATCTTTCCTCTCACTGTACTGGAAGCTGTGACTTCTATCTTGTCACTGGGGAGAGCCTTTAGGGAGTTGCCTAGAGCACCTCTGCTCACTTTCTATGCCAGGTCCCTGTGAGAACTTCTGCCTTACCTGGGCTTATCCTTCTTTCTCTCAGGACCCATTGGATACTGTTGGGGTTGTCATTGTGGTACATCTACCCAATGGAGTACTATTCAGCTATCAAAAACAATGACTTCATGAAATTCATAGGACAATGGAATGAACTAGAAAATATCATCCTGAGTGAGGTAACTCAGACACAGAAAAACACACTTGGTAGGTAATCACTGATAAGTGGATATTAGCCAAGAAGCTCGAATTACACAAGATGCAATCCACAGACCACAGGAAGCTCAAGAACAAGGATGACCAAAATGCAGATGTTCCCACTCCTTCTTAAAAGGGGGAAAATATCCATAGGAAGGGATATGGAAGCAAAGTTTAGAGCAGCGACTCAAGGAATGGCCATTCAGAGCATGGCCCACATGCGGCCCATATGTAGACAGTCACCAAAAGTAGGTAAGATTGATGAAGCTAAAAAATGCATGCAGAAAGGGACCGGATATAGATCTCTCCTGAGAGATACATCCAGAGCATGTCCAATACAGAGGTCAATGCTAGCAGCAAACCACCGAAGTGAGAATTCCCTTGGGGGAATTAGAGGAAGGATTGAAAGAGCTGAAGGAGCTTGCAACCCCATAAGAACAACAATCCCAACCAACCAGAGCTTCCAGGGACTAAACCACTACCAAAAGACTATACATGGACTGACCCAAGGCTCCAACTGCATAGGTAGCAGAGAATAGCTTAGTAAGAGACATCTACCAGGAGGCTTAGCCAAATCTTTTTGACAAAGGTGTGTCATAATATCCTCTCTACAGAGTAGGACATGAATGAGAAGAGGCATTAAGTGTTGATTGTACTGTATAAGCTCAGAAAAGAAATGCCACTGCCCTTGGCATGGAAGGTTTCTGAGTACACTGGGTTCCCTATTTATACTGACAATATGGATACCCCTAGAGCCACTAAAGGTTGTGTACAGATAAGCTGAAGTGTATCACTATAAACAACATGTTTTTAGGATGCTCTTTTGGAGAATTAAATTGAAAAAATAAAACAAGTTGAGGAAACAGTGGTATAAACCAAATCCTCTTTGGTTTGATACATAGGAAAGAGTTAAGCATTTAAAAACTGGACTTTGCATTTTAGCAATTATTAGACAATGAGGAAGCTCCCTGGTGAATGTAATGCCTGGGGCACTGAGAAGCAGAACTGGAAGAGAAGGGTTAATCATCAACATTCTTTCTCCCTCCTCCTCCTCCTCCTCTTCCTCCTCCTCCTCCTCTTCTTCCTCCTCCTCTTCTTCCTCCTGTCACCCTCTCTCTGTCTCTCTCTCCCCCCCACCCCCTGCATCCTGTTCTCTCTCCTTTCTCAATCAGTCCTGCTCTCCTCTCCTCTTCTTTGTCTGAAGAAATAGCAGAGCTCATCACACTGTTGGCACTTGCTTTCCTATAAAAGCCATACTTGCCTCCTGCCTCCCTCCCAAGCACAGCACATGTTCCAGTAGTACTACAGAGGAGGACCTAGGAGGGGGCTGGGAAGAGTGGGAGGAGGAGCAAGAGGAGGAGTTGTTCTTTAGATGAAAGAGCCCCTTTGCTGGGCTGTGGCCTCTCCATGCCACCTGGGATGGGAACTGCTCTACACACACCCCATGAATTATTTAACAGCCACCTGCTTCTGAGCATTGTTCAACCTGGAGGGATCCTCAGAACTAGGAGGTGAGCCCAAGGATCTGGAGGAGGGAGTGGGTCTGGGAGGTGAAGGGAAAGTCTCTGGGTGGAGGGAAGTAACAGCCCTAGACTGGGACAAGCTCTGGCCAGTGGCTGCTACTGCCTGCAGTGTAACCTCAGGAAGACAATTCTCCCATTCTTACTCTGTTTGCTAAAGAGCATATTGTTCTGTCAGGTGCTGGCAGGCACTGTGCTCAGGAGGAACTGGGAACAGACTTGTCCTTGGTGTAGCTTTCTGTGAAATGCTCCCTAAAGGTAAAGGCTTGGCTTTGGGAATCCAACCAGGATGGGATCTAATGAGCCAAGCATCCAGTTATAAAGCTGGCCCTTCCTTGTATTGTCTGTGCTCCCTGCTTAGTGCTCTATCCCAGCAGACGATGGAGTAAAATTTCGCCAGGAATCTCTGAATGCTCTTATCTCTTTGCCATGAAACTGCACTGGTCTCCTGCACTGTCCCCTGTGTCCCCAGTGCTGCTCTTGCTGCACAGCTCTCTGAGGCTCCTACACTGGCCTCCTGCACAGCCCCCTACAGGCCACAGCGCTGCCCAACCCTATTCTAAGACATCCAGCTGCTGAGCTGTGGGTCAGAGTCACCCTTGTTCTGCACAACTCCTAGACCCCCAGGCTTGCTGTTGGACTGTAACAGCTACCTGAGCAGCTCACTGAGGTTGGGCATCCTCAGTGGCTCCGAGTCTCACAGCCTGGACCCTGTCCAATGCCTCAATGCCTGCCCATCTTCTGCTACCTCTCCATCTCTGAGGACCAAAGGAAGGGGCGCCTGCGAGGGCTTGGGAGAGGTGCTACAGTGCATATTGGTTGGTGGGTGACACTGCAGCAGGCCTACTTGCAGGCCAAGCTGAGCACTTATACTGGAACTCTTTCAGGAGGGGCTCCTTCGGTTCTCTTTGTTTCCCAGTTTCTTTTTTATATCATCATCATCATCACCATCATCATCATCATCATCATCATCATCATTGCTGCAAAGTGTCGTTCTTGTTGAAATGAATGCCAATGAACTTTTATTTTGAATGAACAAAATATCCACAAGAGGGCAGTTGTGATGTGGAAAGAACAGAAATTCCAAACACTTGTTTAGGTTTCAGATGAGTTTGAAACTCTAGTTTTAGCTTTAAAAGAAAAGAGAGCCAAGCACCAGCAGCTATCAGCCACCATTCCATCTCTTCTCTCACCTGACAGCCTTAGTTACAGTCCAGATGTGAGAACTCTTACATTGGAAGGGTTTCCAAGACCAGTGTGAGCCAGCGGGCTGCCACCTCCCTAAACTATAAGTTTCTAGAATTGAAACTCAGTCCAACTCTTAAAGTATCTGCTAGTGAATAATACAATAAATAATCATAAGCTTGAACATTTACTACGTTTCCTGGGCTCACCATTTTGTTAATTTGCCTTTTTCTGTTCCATATGCATTTTTACCATCATCAGGTATAATGAATGGGTCTTAGCAGATTCCACTTGGGTGTTCTACTGAATTCTTCTCTCTCTCTCTCTCTCTCTCTCTCTCTCTCTCTCTCTCTCTCTCTCACACACACACACACACACACACACACACACACACACACACACACACACACAGAAAATGCTTTCTTAAGATGATGTCGGGCTGGAGAGATGGCTCAGAGTTTGAGAGCACTGACTGCTCTGCCAGAGGTCCTCAGTTCAAATCCCAGCAACCACATAGTGGCTCACAACCATCTACAGGGGGATCTGGTGCCCTCTTCTGATGTGTCTGAAGAAAGCTAGTGTACTCATATACAATAAAAACTTTTTTTAAGGATTTATTATTTACTTCATGTATGAGTACACTGTCACTGTCTTCAGACACATCAGAAGAGGGCACAGATCTCATTACAGATGGTTGTGAGCCACTATGTGGTTGCAAGAACAAAAAGACCGAAACGTAATCTTCCTGTGCTCAGGTGTGTAATGATTATGTGTATTGTGTACAGTTTTGGTTTTTAATAGAAGAAAGATGTGCATAACTTTGGAACAGACTCAAACACATCAACTAAAAATATTCAGAGGCCAGAAAAGAAGCCATGTGGGCTTTATCCTACGACGTAATCATGTAAACTGGTACTAATGAGCAAAGCTCACACACTATAACAAAAGCAAAGAATTGGAAGCCATCCATGAATACACATCTGTATAATGAACTCACCTCAAAAATAGTTAAAGAAAAAGGCTGAGAAGTAGGGACAGGCTGGTATACTTCCGTGTTCCTAGTAATGTTCAGAGGCTGAGACTGGAAGTTCAGAGTTCAAGGCCAGCCTGATCTATGTATCCAGACCTTACTTCAAAACATTAGAAGGTTCCTTTATAGAAAGGTTTCCAAGATGTATTGTTAAAGGAAGCATGGCGGCACACAACTTGTGTGTAAGACGCTACCGCTGAATTAAAAAATGAAACATAGCGATGGGAGGGTGGGCAGGGAGACTGCCTTGGGAGTATGAGACACTTCTTGTCAAGCCTGACAACCTAAAGTCCTCCCTAAGGGTCCACATGGTAGAAAGAGAGTATCAAGTCTGACAGGTTGACCTCTGACCTCCACACACTCACATACACACATGCAAAACCAAGTGCAATACCTACTTTTAGTTAAAACGGGAGTCTTTGCAGTAGAGTCCTTGTTTAGAGTGTTTGAGGAGAAAAGTGAAAGTAGGAGAACATGTACATTTATATCCCTGCATGACTGAGATTAAGTCTGAAAGTATACATACGAAATCATTAATCATGATTTTCTGTTAATGGGGTGGGTCGGGACAAAACGAGGAGGTATAGAAAGAGAAAGGGATGTTTTCTTTTGTAGCTCTGTATACCTTTTTGACATTTCCTATTGTGCTATTTATTTTAAAAACCAAATAAATAACATTAAATGAGGAGCATTAAAGAACCACTATGGAGAAAAATGAGGAGAGGAATGAGGGCTGCATTGTGTCTGTACTTAGGAATGGTCCTTAGTAACTTATCTTATGGGCATCTACACAACCAGTGTAAATTACCACACACTTAACTCAATTGTAAAGTGCCAAATAGGCACTTATTCCCTCCACTTTGAGCAATTGTGAGATTCTGTGTTAACCACTATTGACTATCCAAAAACAAACAAAACAAAACAAACAGAAACCCTTATCTGTAGAGGTCTGACAACCATTCTAGAATATAGAGAATGAATTACAAATTAAAATGTCACCTGGTTCCAGTGAAATACAAATAATTAAGATAGAGTTCTTAAAATGTTCATCTGTAGTCATCAGTGAAATGTAGATTGGGAAAAGATCTTTACCACTCCTACAACTGATAGAGATCTTATATCCAAAATATACAAAGAACTCAAGAAGATAGACTGCAGGAAGACAAATAACCCTAGTAAAAATGGGGTTCAGAGCTAAACAAAGAATGCACAGCTGAGGAATGCCGAATGGCTGAGAAACACCTAAAGAAATGGTCAACATCTTTAGTCCTAAGGGAAATGCAAGTCAAAGCAACCCTGAGATTTCACCTCACACCAGTGAGAATGGCTAAGATCAAACACACAGGTGACAGCAAATGCTGGTGAGGATGTGGAGAAAGAGGAACACTCTTCCATTGTTGGTGAGATTGCAGACTGGTTCAACAATTCTGGAACTCAATCTGGAGGTTCCTCAGATTATTGGACATTGAACTACCTGAAGATCCAGCTATATCTCTCTTGGGCATATACCCACAAGATGCCCCAACATGTAACAAAGACATGTGCTCCACTATGTTCATAGCAGCCTTATTTATAATAGCCAGAAGCTGGAAAGAACCCAGATGCCCTTCAACAGAGGAATGGATACAGAAAATGTGGTACATCTATACAATGGAATACTACTCAGCTATCAAAAACGATGACTTTATGAAATTCATAGGTAAATGGATGGAACTAGAAAATATCATCCTGAGTGAGGTAACCCAATCACAGAAAGAAATACATGGTATGCACTCATTGATAAGTGCCTATTAGCCCAAATGCTTGAATTACCCTAAATGCACAGAACACATGAAACTCAAGAAAGATGACCAAAATGTGAATGCTTCACTCCTTCTTCAAAAGGGGGAACAAGAATACCCTTGGCAGGGAATAGGGAGGCAAAGTTTAGAACAGAGGCAGAAGGAACATCCATTCAGAGCCTGCCCCACATGAGGCCCATACATATACAGCCACCCAATTAGACAAGATGGATGAAGCAAAGAAGTGCAGGCCGACAGGAGCCGGATGTAGATCGCTCCTGAGAGACACAGCCAGAATACAGCATATACATAGGCGAATGCCATCATTAAACCACTGAACTGAGAACAGGACCCCCGTTGAAGGAATCAGAGAAAGGACTGGAAGAGCTTGAAGGTGCTCGTGACCCCATATGAACAACAATGCCAACCAACCAGAGCTTCCAGGGACTAAGCCACTACCCAAAGACTTTACAGGGACTGACCCTGGGCTCCAACCCCATAGGTAGCAATAAATAGCCTAGTAAGGACACCAGTGGAAGGGGAAGCCCTTGGTCCTGCCAAGACTGAACCCCAGTGAATGTGATTGTTGGGGGGAGGGCGGTAGTGGGGGGAGGATGGGGAGGGGAACAACAATATAGAAGGGGAGTGGGAGGGGTTAGGGAGATGTTGGCCCAGAAACCAAGAAAGGGAATAACAATCGAAATGTAAATAAGAAATACTCAAGTTAATAAAGATAAAAACAAAAAAGGAGAAAAAAAAGATATTCCACATACCTAGCACATTGTAGGGATTCAAATCCCTACAATGAGAGAGCCCTGAGCTATTAGAATGACCAAACTACTTAGCAGGCCTTACCAGGTGCTGATGTGGAGAGATCACTTGGAACACTCAGGCATTGCTAACTGACTGGAAACCAGCTCAGCTGCTCTGGAAATAGTCTGACAGTTTCTCACAGACTTTTACAATGCCTTAGAGCATGGAACTATCAATCCAAAACTATCTGTGTCCACACATAGATGCCTGTGCTATAGGTATGTACAGGTGTTGGTATCAGTGTGCACTTCTGAGTGTGAGCAAGTGTGCATGCCACCCACAGGTTGACTTTTACATTACTTACCACATCACTCTTCATGGTTTTAGTTGTGTGTTTGTTAGAGACGTGATCTCTTACAGCACCTGGAATTCACCAATTCAGCTAAACTGACAGGAGAGTAAACTTCAGGGACCTCTCTCACTCTCCCAACCCCTGTCTCATGCTGGGATTATAGACATATACTGCTTTTCCAAACTTTTCTTTAATGTTGGCAGTCATGGTGATGGTAGAAGTAAGGTTCTGCTAGGAATCCAAATGCAGTTTCTCCTGCTTGCACAGCACACGCTTTACTGACTGAAACATATCTGTGCATATGACATTTTGTGGTGACACAACATTGTGATAGAGATTAAATCTATGGTTGCAGTTGTTAAAGGTGAGATGTTTGTGACTATGGCAGGATGATAGCAGGCATATTGTGAGCATAAATGGAACTGTTCAGTATATTGATCATGGATCATGGATCTGAGAGTTACACACACACACAAAGAGAAGTGGAGGCAAACAGAGACACAGAGAGATATTGAGACAGAGAGTCAGCCAGGCATAAAAGCATATCCCTGCAATCCCAGCACTTCAGAGGCTGAGATAGGGGAATTTTGAGTTGGATGGTAGCCTGAGATCCTGACTAAAATTAATAGAAAGCTAGTTAGTCAATCAGTCCACCCATGTTGCCTCCTTGATTAAAACTTCTAACATGGGATGGAATCTAATCTCCCTTGCTCAGAGCACAAATTCCTAACAAATCCAGCTTCAGGGACCCGTTAATGACATCTTCTCTAACTTCCCCTTATTGGCCACTCTACCTACTCTGAGGCTCATTTACTGTTTCCAATTTTTCCCAGATCTTTCCAGCTACGACTGAGCTTCAAATGAAACTGACTATCGGTTCTACAGAATGCCACTAAATGGTTAAGAATGCCTCAAATATTGTTGAACCGGATAAATGAATAAACCCAAGAGATCAACTTTCAGTCCTGAAATTTCCGGTGCTCTGAACCTGGCCTTACGTTTTAGTTTTGTATTTTCCCCAATCTAGAAATAATTAATTCAGCCCTTGGTACTTTAAAACTGTATTCAGGCTGACATCTTACTGTAGCTTGCTTGAGCAGGAACAAGATCTAGGAGACACAAAGGCTGAAAACTCATGTTTTCTTAAGAGTGAGTCTACATGAATCTTAACCAAGAGAAAACTACTTAGAAGCACTACCACCCTAAGAAAATGAGATGTCCCTGTAGTATCTTTCAAAGGAGGATTAGCACCTAGTTCTGGGTCTCCTACAGGTTCATTGGGTCATCTCAGAGTCAGCAGAGTGAGCCCTACGACTGAAGGACACAGAGTGTCAATAACAAACTCAATGTCACACAAAGGTGGGTAACACCTGGCGTACTTCCACTCAGGTGTTTACAGCCTTCAGCCCCATTCTTTTTCCACTTGGGATTTTGGAAGTAATGTTTATTCATGATAATAAATGTCAGAGGTGTCAAGCAGGATGCACAAACTCAAAGATGGCCTAGTTCTCCTCTGAAGTTTCTGAAAGACTGGCATAGTCAAGGCTGACAGAGCAAGAGTCCGATGACTGCACATATTTATTGAACATCTGTTCTGTAACAGGTCTTGGACTGGGGTTTCCCCCAGGTACTGTCATTTGATTGTCAAGATTGTCTAAACAACTTTCAGCACCCATGCACTTGTTGGCCCATTTATACACAGAGAAGGACATAAACCCTTCAAGCAAGGATGCATTGGAACTCCGCACTCCCAGCCAGTCTGGCTCATAACCTGTTAGTTCCCTTGAAGACAAAAGCAGTATCAGCCCTGTGCAAACCCATGCAGATTTTGATTTTCTATTTCCTTTAGGCTGGGCCAGCATCTTGTGCACTGATCAGCACGGGCACTGCTGTTGAGGGTTACATACACAGAAGCCATACATAGTGCATGCTCTTGGTGACTAAATTCTTTTCAATGTATTTTTGCCTATACAGCTCTTCATTTCCTACTATGGCCTTGTGACCTAGAGAATATGAGTGTTCCTGCTGTACCCTTGTTTATTCTTCAGTAAGAATAAACAAGGAATCTGAGATCTAATGGGAAGGTTGAAGGCTATAGGGTTCTGTTTATTGCCAGGATTTCTGCCCACTTTGAGTAAGAGCATGGAAGGTGAACTCTACTCTGCGGGACACCTCTGTCTATCCCTCTATATTCTGGGTCTCCTCCCTACTTCTACCCACTCCTGTGAACTGTGCCCTCTAGTCCTGTAGAATAATGACTGTTTCTTTCCTACGATAACCTTTTGTAGATCTGGATGGTGCTTTCTTAAAAACACCACGTGGGCAGACACCACGTATCTGCACTCTTTAAAGTTGACTTCATGTGCTTAGGTCTGGCTCTAAATCTCAGGTGTCATACAAGGTAATGAGACTTGCCTCCTTGTTATACAGTACCAGAAACTAATTCTGTTCAATTTTGGAAGCTGCACTCATGAATCAAGCAGCTTAGTTGGGAAGGCAAAGAACAGAAAGCTTATGTGAGGGGATCTGGTGTAGTTGCCTGGATATATACAGCCACACGTGCAGGGAATGGGTCTCAATTCACCCATGAGAAACGATTGCTCACCTGGGAAGCAAAGCCCACATGAAATAGTGCTGGGCCAGCTCCAGTGGAGCCTGTCTGACATGAAACAATCGTGGTCAGCAGGCCAGAGATATGTGTTCCTCGGAACCTGGTCTCCTGGAGACACTTGGCCACTTCCTCTCGACTTTCTGCCTACTGATTTGAACAGACCCCTTTGTTCCTTTTTCTACTAATGGGAACATCGAGACCTGATTTGGGCTTTACGGACCATGCCTCTTTTGAAAGCACTAGCAAAAATTAAGTAGAATCAGAATGGAACTCTAAGAGATGTGATCAATAACTTATAACAGGAAGAATGAACTGTGGATAATCCAGACCTCCTAGATAGCGAAAGAATCAAGGCACTAGCAATTAGAGGGGAAAGTCCCGTCAATTATAAAAATATCCATACATTTAGGAATTCCTATCAAGTAGTTACATGGAAGAAAACATTATTTAATTAGAGGAAGGTGGTGGGCCCCTCCTCCAGGTAAAAACAGCCTGAGTAGATACAGGACCGCTGCACAGCCATTGCCCTACACAGGGACATATAATGAAGAAGGTGATAGATGGGTTAATATTGATGGAAAGAGAGTATTATATTTTTCTTTAAATTTTATAGAACACTTGGCCAGATCACATCCCCCTGCTTGCCTATTATCAAAAGGAATTATCCTACCTTTAAAAAGACGATTACATAAATTTTGGCTAAGAGAGAGTAAAAGACTAAAGATTCCTTACAGCTGGCTGTCCTGTTGTTATCCGAGAGATGATATTTAGAGATGGAGGTAAATGAGGTTTATGACCACCGTCTGGCACCAGTCCGATTCTCAGGAAAGTTTATTTCCTGTCTTGCTTTCTGTTCTGAACTTCATTTAAACTGTTAAACTTTTTCTTTGTTATGGTTTGACTGTACCCTGGCAAGGGGCCAAAAATTAGCTCCTGTTCAAGCATTGTATATAACCACAAAGCAGAAATTTAGTAAAATCGCAGCAGATTCAAATCACCCTGAGTGTGTTGTGTCTGTCTGTCATTGCACCAAACCTGTGCCTTCCTGAGTACCAGAGCCCTCCTTCTCCCACAGTGGTATCCTCTGTCTGAGTGGACCGTGGCACCAGTGGATTTAATGAAGTCTATGGCTCACTTAAACAGGATCATCTGGATTTTGGAGTTGATTAGGAGAAACAATGCACAACTGCAGAATAGGGATCCCAACAAAAGAAACGAACCCATGACCACACAAGTGCAGAATAGGTAAACATACTGCATGGCAGTTGGGTGCTCTGGGAGGCAGCAGTCTGCCAATGTTTCTGTGACTGCCATGACATTGAGAATGGAGGTCGAAGACCTAAATTCAAAGTATTCTGCTATTGTAGGCAGGAACCACAAACTGTGTTATTTGGAAAACTGGTTCAAAAAGTATTCTGCTATTGTAGGCAGGAACCACAAACTGTGTTATTTGGAAAACTGGTTCAGGGTAGGAGAAACTAGGGACGTTCTAGCCACATTTTTTTCAGTGAAGAGGGAGGGAATGACTGACTCAATGAATGAATGAATGAATTTTTGCTGTGGAACATATGATGAACTGGAGGTCTGACCCTAAGTCAGTGCTCCCTCATTTCTTCAGGGGCATTGCCCTATCCCTTTCTGGGAAGGACTTTTGGAAAGTTGCAGGAGAAGCCTCAGAGGATGTTGAAAGTCTTTCTGTCTGTCTTCTTCCAAAAGGGGAGCATCCTGCCTTGATGGTTAATTGTTGTCCTGAGGGAGATTCCTATATTGGAACTCATGATGGGGCACCTATTTCTTTTTAGAGGTGACAGATTCTCACCACATTGTTTGGAGGCAAAAGCCACCTTCCTCTCATTCCTTGAGATACTTCTCCCTCCCTCTATAGGCCCAGCGGACTTAGGATACCACCAGCATCACAGCCGCCAGGAGGTTTCACACATCTTCAGGGTCTGGTTGCAAGTCTCTGCCTCAAGGAAGGGTGGATTTTTATGACCCATGCATGGACCAGGATCAAAGGCAGTTCTGCAAACTTGGAGAGGGCCAAAGAAGACAGAATTTTAGTTTTATTAAGGACTACCAAGTTGCCAGGATCAAATTTATATTCACAGAACAGACATCCTAAATGTCTTCCTTGCACCTGGATGTATCTTGATCCAGCTGTACTGAGGATTGTGCTTTCTTTTCCTAATCCTCTGAGGTCACTGTGACTGTCCTAGGTCTGTGCTTGCATATTGCCTTCCACACAGGAGATTCTGGGCACTGTCCAATTCAGCCAGGTCTGCCCTCCTTTGGACTGAGGTATCACATTCTCAGGGGCATGGAGCTGTGCATTAATCAAAACTTTGGTTACTATAAATGTCTCAGTCATAGCTGTAATTTCTGGACGGTAGGACAGTTCACCTATGTCAGCATTCTTTCACTAGACCTTACAGCAGTACTCTCTAGAGCCTGATGCCAAAGGCCTGATGTTGTTTCCCCTGCATTCTGTGACTGGTTTAGTGACACCTGGTACAGAAGCTACCTTCTGTCCAGGCTCTTAGTGAAGCTTCATTATTTGGTACACTTAGTTTCCATCATCTAAATCATAGGAGACAGGAATGTCTCCAGAGTCCTGTTTCAGTTTTGTTGACAGCCTTCTAGAAAGGAAAAGTGCACTCCTAGATCTGCCTCCTCAGGACACCTTCATATTCCTTCCCAAGGTATTCTCAGTGACTGTTATCCAGTGCAGGACTTCACCATGGGCCAGGTCAACTGCAGCCTCAGTCCTTCCTGCCTCTTCACTGTTCAACTGTGGAGGTCAATAGGCTAGGGCCTGCACACAGAATATGGAGCCATTAGGATTTAACTCTGAAAAGAATCCAAACATGGCTGATTCCCTTCCCACGTCCCTCAAACCCACGGGGTTATGGCTGTCCATGCTGTCTATTTTAGGTGCTAGGGGCCAAGGAATCCTTTGCTCTGAATACCTTAGGAGAGATTGCTATGGTATCCTCAGGGTTAGAGCAGCTTAGCCACTGGCCTCTACTCTTTTATTCCCCCATACTTTTCTCCATTCTACAGGGCTCAGGGGCCCATCACATCACCCTGCTGTGTAGAGTGTCTACATGTATTCCTCCTGCCCCTCTGAACTTTGTTCGCTTGGGCTACTGGGCCTGCTTCCCATTAGCTGCTATCCCTGTGCCTGGTGCCTGGGGATGGTCACTAGACTCTCCACATTTGGTAGTTGAATGATTGCAAATGCCTTGAGGAAGCCTTGTGGTGGAGGTGCACACCTTTACTTCCAGCAACATAGGCAGGTGGATCCATGAGTTACTTGCCAGCCTGGTGTACTAAGGGAATTCCAGGATAGTCAGGGCTACACAGAGAAAACCTGACTTGGGAACTCCATGTTCCAAAGTGAGAAACCTCTTGTGGAGATAAAGGCAGAGTATCTGAGTACCTGGCTCTTGAACCTTGTAGCAAGGTGAACCAAGGTGACTTCAAGGACTTTGTCAGGGTAACCTGGGAGAGGCTGTCTTCGGTGTCTTGGACAGTATGAATAGAGGTTTCCTTTTAGATGGTCAAGCTCTCGGTCCTGAATCACCGAGATTCAGATGACCCTTGCAAATGCCCTGGGACAGAGCTCTCATGTACTTGTCCTGTACTTAAGCCTAAGGATTCTCAGAATCAACCCCAGCAGACTGGAAGCTCCCAACCCTAGTTAACAGCCTGCCCTAGCCCTGTCCTCAGGGTTAGGGCAGCTTAGCCACTGGCCTCTATTCTTTTATTCCCCCATACTTTTCTCCATTCTACTTCGCTCAGGGGCCCATAATGCTACTAAACTTTAAGCTCTCTGACTATCCTCTACTAAGTAACTAGTAATTCTTTTTCTTTCTCTAGGATTATATGAAATAAATTTCAATTATTTTGTAGTATTCTCTTCTTTTAAATCCCTCAGTTTATCCTCTCATCTACAGAAAAAATTGTTAAAAAAATCTATTTCTTTACATCTCACACCTCTGAGGGTTTCTCCAGGCCTGTTAGACCTGACTTATCCCTACTAACTGCCAATTGCTCAGAGAAGGGGAAAGAAGGAAACTCTAAGACCCTCAGTTTTTAGTCCCACACTTCTTTTCTGTTTAATCCCTTCCTTTGTTTGGCTCTGCTTACTCTCCTGGGGGTTGGGTTCAGAAAGGGGGAAGGGGATCCCACAGAGTGAAAGCAAATCTATTGTCGGGGCCCTAGGAGGGACCACCTCCCATCCCCTCTCTACTCTCCATCCAGAATACTCCCATAAGAAAATCAAATGATATTTCTCCCCCGAAAATGTGGGGGGCAAAAAGAGCTTAAACCCAAACATATATTAAAAAATTAAAATTTGAATCTGAATAGAAATGTATTTTCTTCTCTCCCTACCTACATAGTAAACTTTCTAAAGTTTTTTTGGGTCACTTTCTCATTGAATATAATTTTTGTATCATAATTACCTAATAAAACTCATTTTCATATTAGCCCAGGCTCTTTGCTACATTTATATGGTAATAAATGCCTTTATTGAAACAGAAGATTAAATTATACTGAAATGCTCCTTTTCATTATTGATTTTTTTTCCTCTCCTCTCTTGGTAGCCCATCTCACTCCCTCAGTGCTTGCTTTGCTGCTAGATCCCTTTTGTGCTTGTTTCTAGGAAAGGCTCACCTAGCAGGGATGGATTGGATCTGTGGAGCCCCTAATGAAAGAGTCTTTTGCCTTTGTGGGTGAAAAGGGGAGGGGGGAGAGGATTGACAGACAGATTTCTATTCTTCTGACCCCACTCCCATGCCCTGCCCCTGGGCAACCCACGATGCCCATTTGGTTTGGTTTCTATCCTGCAGAGATCTCAAGATGGCTCACATTGGTGGAAAGGAATGAAGCACTTATAAAAGAGGTGCATTCTTTTCTTCCCAAGAAACATGGAAAATTATGCATAAAATAAATCCTCTGCCAATTCAGAAGCAGAAGTACCTGATTTTTTTTTTTGACATGCCACTTTAGGGGTAAAAACAAGGTTTCTGCTGCACACATGTGTCTAAAGCAGCTTTTGGAACACAGCACCACCCAGAGTACAACAGCTTCCATGAGGTGCCCTCTTCCTCAGTTTTTGTTGGCTGGGTCAGCATAGACTGGCAGATAGTACACTGGTCCTCGGCCACGGCAAGCCTCTGGCTGTCCAGGACAGGGCAAATGCTCAGGGGGCATGCTGTCCCTACCAAGGCAGGGGACGAAACCAGGGCATTTGAGGAAGACTTTGAATGTGAAGTGAAACTTTCATTCAGTGACATTGAGAAAACTAGACTGTGTCATTCCATGAAGTCGTTCTATCTGAAAGCTCATTAGTTGATTCCATAAGACTTTTTTGAACTTTTTTTCAATTACAAATCCCCACATCCTGTCATTGTTTTCCTTTGGTTTTTCTTTTTCCTTTAAAACTTAAATAATAACATTGGGGGTTGCATGGCAGACGGTGAACAGATGAAGGAGCTGTAAGGAATTGTCTGAAACCTCCTATGTGAGGTCACGAGCTTCTGAATACATTGCTGTGGTCCACAGAGGCTGGAGAAGAATAGAGGAGTTGCTGGATCAGCTATGGGAGACTTTAAAATTGTTTCTAGGCAGATCATTTTAGTTTTGTTTAATCAAATAAACCGTGAGTTTTCCCATGGAGTAGGGACAACTTAATAAGAAACTAATTAGTATAATGCTGGGAATACAGGCATGAACCAAACCAAGCCCCTGATTCATAGGACTTAGAGGCTTAAAGATAAAGATGAAGCAGAACAAAGTGAACCAGAAGGTAAATAACTTGCACTTTCAATGGTCATAGTTGCTACAAAGCAGAAGTATTAGCGATATTAGATATTAGATATGAAGATATTCATGGTGACAGAGCATCTACTGCAGGGTTCCTTAATCCCAGCAGTAAGTGCATGTGCAAAGGTGGTATGGAGTCCTCCACCTGAGAGAAAAGGTAAACAAAACAAAGGTTAGAAGCAACATCAAACCCCTTTAGGAAGCAGGAGAGCAAGCTATATCTGGTTGGTCAAGACTTCATTGACAGTGAGTTCACATTTTATCTCAAAGTATGACCAAATCCGATTTGTCTCTACTACCTGTTATCTCAACCAACCTTAGCAACAAAACTCTCAGATTCTAGACAGGGACATGGCTGCCTCCAGTAGAAACTACATTTCCCAGAATCCTAACTGATTTGGTTCTGCCCAATAAGATATAAACAGAAGTACTAGAAGCAAGTTGGGATAAGTGTCTTTAAAGCAGAGAGTGCATTCTTAGACTCTCCAGTTGATAGGAAGGCTGAGGAGATCTTAGGATTTTGCCCCTGAGCTGTGTTGTAGGAGAGCAGCACCAGATGCCTGTCACCATGGCACGGGACACAGAGGTTCTGGGTAGAGACCTGGCCTTCTTGAGAGAAAATTACACTTAGATTTAAATTAAACTTATTTGAGGCTTATGTGCCTCATTACTAAGCCAATTCTAAATCAATGGTAACACTTAAAGACTATTTAAACAACAGTTAAAGAACTGTGTTATGACTGTTAAATTCAAATATAATTTCTGCAGTTTTTATAAGATTCCTGACTAGATACTTAGCATAAGTGTAGCGGTAAATATTAAAAAAAAAATCTCTCAACCCACACCAGTGCCGGCTCCAGCAGGTCACACGGCATCTTAATCAACAAAGCATCTCAACCCAACTTGCTACCTGTGGCCCTTTAAGGCCACACAGACCTGGGTTGTCCTTCTCCTCCTCCATCTTGGTTCTTCTCCTTTCTCGCTCTCCTCTCTTCAAATCTTTGTGCCCTCCTTACTTTTTCACTGCCCAATCACAGGCCTTGCCTTATCTTGTGCCTGCCCTCATCTGCACATAGACATCAATCCACCCATAAGAACCAAACCCTGAGAATATTTGTTTACATTTTGTTTGTTTTCTCATTAGCATAGTCATTTGGTATGGTGTTGTTTGCAAAGTACATTTGATATTATAGAAGACAAAAGTCACCAATAATGAATTCTGACTGAGGGCTTCATGGTGAATGTCAAAGTGTGACCTGTGGGGAGAGGAATGATCTATCTTGTTTAAGGAAGCAGCAGCAATGAGACAGGGAAGGAGAAAAGAAGAGGAAGGGAGAGGAGGATGGAGAGGGAACGGAGAGGGAACTTGGGTGAAGCCAAACTCAGGCTTTTATATCTACTCTGTCTATACATCAATGGGTCTCTTGAGGAAAAGATCCTACACTTGGGTTACTTCCCCAGTGACCTAAAGATCTCCCACCAGACCCTACACCAAACTATCTCCTACAGTGCAATCCTTGAGAGCTAACTGAATTCATAATGGATCTTTGTGGGTAACACATATCCAGAGTAAAGCCTGATAAGTCAGCTTTGGCTGAGTATGTCTCCATGAAGTAGTCAGTCAACCACATCCAAGAGTCATGAGATTGCCTATCTGGAGCTGTGAGGTGGACGGGTTCTCTAAAGGAAGGTCTGGGCAAGGAGTAAATGATACGCATTTCTCCAGCACTACAGGAGGATGAGGAATAATTAATAGCATGCTATGGAATAATCTACAGTCAGGAAGTCATCCTTTCCATGGATGTCCAACACCATGAACAATGGGGCTCAGAAGGCTAAATTTCTCATAGGCAAAAGAGTGAAGCTGGACCCTTTCCTCTTATCATATACCAACGTATGCAATAAAACTCAAGATGGAGATAAAACTTAGAATATGCAGGCACAAGTCTCCTTGACTTAACATTTGTCTGTAATTTCTTAAATATGGCAACAAAAGGATGAGGCAGTGGAGTGAAAAAGTAAGAGACAGCCGTTGTGGCACATGACAGTTCTCTTCAAACACATAAGAGGCAAAGGCAGGAGGCCCACTACCAGTTCGAGACAAGCCTAGTCTACTTATTGGGGCCCTGCTTAAATGAATGAATGAATGAGTTGGACTTACACCCAAATGGAAAAGTTTGTGATGTAATGTGTCTGCATACTGGAATATTATCCAGCCTTTAGGGGGGCAGAGTTTAGCCATGAGTACCTCCAGAAACAGCTTCAGTGAGACAAATCAACTGTATTGGAGTGAACAAGGTAGATCTTGGGGAGTGGGTAGGGATTTCCAGGGTAGGTCTCCATTATTGGCTAGGGCTGGGACAATTCACTTACATGAAGAGGAATTCCAAGAACCAACTGGCAAGTTCTTATCAGGCGAGAGGAAGCTGAAGCTGTAATCTGGCCATAGGCTGTGTGACTTTCCTCAGAGGTTTTTTTGTGGGGTGGGGTGGGGGATTTACAGGCAGGAAAGGCTGATTGGTCATAACACAGTACCTAATTATTATATGGTGGAAAGGACTGAGTGGGACTTCTGTGCAGTGGGACCATGTAGCACTTGCAGGAAGCTTTGTGCAGTGACCAGTAGGTCAATTATCTTAAAATCACAAGAGGTATTAGTATTAGCTCATTAGTCTGCAATTTGTCTGTCAGCTCCATCAGGTCACTGGAGAAGGTCTAAACCTAGAGGGCAAGAGCAGCCTGTGTTACTCTCAGGTCAGCAGCTGATGCTGGCTGACTGCCATTAACGTGGACCTCAGCTGGAGCTATCTGCTAAACAGTCATGGATGACCTCTCCATGTGCTCACTTAGATTCCTTACAGCATCGTACTAGGTCAAAGGAGTTTTGGAAGAGTCAGGAAGATGCTATCCCTTGTCATATCACCTAGCCTTGAAAGTTACCTAAAATCCTCCTGAAGGTCACTGACTTAAAGTCAGGAGGAACCGTGACTCACAATGGTGGGTTGAAGGAAGACACTCTGGCTGAGACCCTTGGTAGCTTTTGACCAACCCTTCAGCTCCTTTCCCACTCAGCTGTCACATTGTCATATTTTGAGAGAGTAGGCAAACAAGGCAGAAGTGAACTACATCCTCTGTTATAAGAAGATGGTGTAAAAAGACGAAAATGCTACCATCCTGGGAGAAAGGGATTGCTCGTTCAGCAAAACGCACATGAGGACAGTGCAAGGTGGGTGACAGCATTGGGTGTGGCCTAGTGCTCTGTCACTAAAACTTGTCCTAATGCTCCCCTTATTTCTTAACCATAAAAGTACTTGGCCACACTTTTACTACTTTAAACTATCTTTGTGAAAGAATGGACAAGTGCACATCAAGATATGGGGTCTCTCATACACACATGCATTATCACATATCTTAAATACAAAGTAAGAAAGGAAATATGAAAATATGTTACGTTTATATTGGGCATCATCAATATTCCTAATTAAAATACAAGATCCAGTTATAAAATGGGAACTATGGAATCCAAATATTGATTTCTCTGTTGTTAAATGAATATTAATTAATCAAAGGAATGGTTATAGTCTCCTGAGAGATAACCTTGGTAAAACCGTTGCTCATAAAAAAAGAGAAAAGTATGGTATGTGTGTATGTGTGTGTGTGTCTGTGTGTGTGTGTGTGACAATTGGTTATAGAACAGCATTGGTTGTTGTTTCTCAGGAGCCATTTACCAAATGTTTTCTCATTTGTTTGGAAATCCAGAATTTGCTAGTGCGGTGGCTAGTGGAATGTGGGATGGTAAAACAACACCAGAAAGTTTGCTAAGGTGGAGCAGGTTGAGACCCAGAGAGTTGGTGGGCACACACCTGAGACTTAGGTGACAGATTCCTGGCCTGGAACATGTGCCACATTCCCCACATAAGGAAACCTGGCCTGTAGTCTTGTGGGCCCAGAGCAGAGTTCTCCATGCTAATGAGGTACCTAGAGGCCCTGAGGACTTAGCCAATAAGCTTCCCTTCCAGACATTCCTCCGTCCAAAAGGTATTTAATCTTGGGTCCACCCTGAGAAGTAGGGTATGGATCCATTTTCTGCCATGAATAATGAATGAACAGTTTAGAAACATGGGCTGTCTTTCATCAAGATCCACCAGGGCAGCGTGGAAAAGGCCTACAGAACCACAGCTAAGTCTCCTGTAGAAGGCTCATCTGTACTCCCAGACAACCACCACCAAGCTAAGGACAGTCACAGCAGCTAAGCTGGAAACCCTCTTCCTCCATCCCTACTCCACCACTCCTGCCCCAGGCTAGATGCTGTCCTCAGCCTGCAGGTCCTCTGACTCAGTTCTAGGCTGTTCCAAGACTCCCAGCAGCATCTGGATGTCGGAGAGTCAGAGGAACCCCGCAGCACCACCCTCATTGCAGGCCAAAGACCTCTGAACCAGCTCTGGCTTTCACACATCTCAGACTGTGCTTTCCCTCACCTGGAGCTGAGTCTTCCCTGAAACCCAGCACCCAACTGGCTATGGCTGGATAAGCACAGTCAAACCCCTCCCCAACCAAAGATGTTTTGCCTCCTGAGCTGCCATCCCTACCCTGAGGTGAGCAGAACGCAGACCAACAGTGGCATGCAGTTATTCTCTTGCCTCCTCTTCCCTATCTTGGTGTTAAAAGCATGCATCACCACATCTGACTTTATTATGTGAATTTAAGGAATCAAAATCAGGTTGTCTTCATTCTTGGAAGGCAAGCAGTCTACCAACTGAACTATCTCCCTCATCCAAGAAAAAGAATGATCTTCTTTTTAAAGTATATGACTTGAATGGTTTTTGAAAAATCATGAGGAAATACTTGCTAGAAATAAAATACCATAGCCAAAGTATTTATAAACACATGAGTCATTTAAAGAAGTTTGGAGATGCCTAGAAAACATCTATAGCATTTGCACATGATAATAAAGTAAAAACAAATATCGGAAAGGAAAGGGTTTTGACTCACCCGCGCTAGGTGGCTGAGTGGGCTGAGTCAATGAACAATTCTATTCAAGTTTTCCTCCCTAGAAGGAATGAGAGGTCCAGGTAGCTGGGATGTGATTTTTGTGTTAAAATAAAAGGTTCACAGGAGACAGGTTACCTCTTTATTGCCCAAGTTCTACCAGGCAAAAAAATAGAATAACCCAGAGTGGGGGATAAAGTATTATTTGGGGAAGCAATAATTGGCCCCAGTCATGTGGTCTGAGCTGTAGAAGTTATGAAGTGTTCTGTTTGTTCTATAGGAGCATAAATATTACAGACTGTTTTTCAAGATGAAAAATAAAAGCAAAAAAAAAATTTTCTGGTTGCCAATCATCTATCTTGGTGGCTTTTCCTTTGGCTATGATAAAAATACCCAACAAAAGCAACTTAAGGGTGCAGAGTTCAAGGTTATGTCCATAATTAGAGAAGGCTCAGCATCAGGGGCTTAGGGCAGCTGGTCACATCACAGCCGCAGTCAGGAAACAGAGAGCGAGGAAACGGGACAACGGCTCTTTTACACCTTGTCATGTGCTCTACCATTGGTGCTAGACATGATGCAAGATCACAGAATCCCCCACAGGCACCACCCATACTCGATCTCCCAGATGATTCCACATTCATCAGGTTGACAACTGAGATTAAGCATCACAACACCTCATGGAAAAGCACACCATAATCATTTCCACTCACCACCCCCACAGAAATATTAAACACAGAAATTACCAGCAATTCTACTTCTACATATATGCCAAAGAGGACCTTAAGGGTTGACAGCTGAGCTAAGCATGACGGACATAGTTTGATCCCTGAGACCCATATGGTAGAGAGAGGAAGCTAATTCCCTTTAGTTGTCTTCTGATACACACATGCACACACACCACACAGACCCAGACAAAGACGCACACAGAGTAAATAAGTAAAAACATAATTAAGATATTTGTAAACTAATGCTCATATAAAAATAGATGGAAAGATGTCAAATAGGTGTCATCCAACAAATGGACAAACAGAAATGTACTGGATCCATTCAATGGACTATTATTAATCAGCTCTTTAAAAAGAATGGATTTTTATATGAAACCACAACATGGGTAAATAAGTGATATATTAGTACAGAACAAATGTTTCATGATTTCACATGTATGAGGAACAGGCAAATCCATAAAATGTAAGCAAGTGGATCAGGAGCTCTAGAGGAGAAGCACTGAGTTACTCTTTAACTAATACAGAATCCTTATTTCTGGTGGTGCACATTTTAGGAATGATGGTGATGGTGGTTTCACAGTAGCGTTTAGTCACTTAATGTCACTGTATCCTTAAAATAGTTAACGTTGTGACATCTGTGTTTCCTGAATTTCACCACAGATCAGCTTTAACAGTCCACCTCTCTGACTTCCCTCTCTTCCATGTACTTTGTGAGAGACAGACACACCTGTTTCTTTCCTACCCACTACTGTGGTCCTGAGGCAGGCTCTGCCCACTGCAGTCATTAATTAACAAACTGAATGTAAGAACATCTAAATCCAAAATTAGGGATAGAGGTATTAGAAATATTTTGAAATATTCATGGTATTATTTTCCCTATCTCCAAGGTTAACGATCTTCATCTAAGAATCAGACTTAAGGGATTCAGAATCAGATCTTGCCCTGTAGACTCAGACAATATCTCTATTTTCCTCTGGGCCAAATTTCCCCATAAAATAGAACTATAAGAACATTGTACCATGCTTGACCACAGGTCCCAGGAGTAACATGAACCTAACTGGGCAGACCTCATTCTGTGATGAGCAGGATAAAGAGTCAGGTGACTTGTGGATGACAGCCTGGAGATCACCTGGCTCTCCCTGCCTTGGCAACTGTAGATTTTCCTTTTCTCATCCTCCTATCTTGGAAAGAAGAGAAACACTGGGTTGGATCCCTGAATTTGCTTATATGGCTAGATCTTTACTATTTTAATGATTCCCTCTATGCCTTTCCTGGGCTTCTGTATCATTTTTTTTATCCTACTGCCTACCAGCAACAGCACCCACAAGGGAGACCCAAAAATATCCTTGCTTAGTTGGTGGAGGAGCCCATCCTGGCCCAAGGGACTGAGTTTCTACAGTTGAAGAAGGGCTATAGTTAGCATGTTGACATTATATTGCAAGTAATGTAAACAGTTGGTTTTGCAATGAAGGTGTTCTGTAAATACACTGTCAGTTATGAAGAAAGAGTAGGCATGAGGATACTGTAACTGACACTTTTTATTGGTGCATGAAACCCAGCTAGAGAGACATTGGTTTGGTTGTACAGTTTGGTTTTTACCCTGGGTATATAGATCTGCAATGTAACAGAGGTTGGGGAGGGTGTTAAACTTTTCACTCTTGAAAATGTAAGCTGGAAATGTACTTGTCGGAGGGGAAGGAGCAGCCCATGGACTGTAGGGTCTTTAAAGGTGTCCTGGTGTTTACTTACTGAGCTATTACTGCCCAACTCTCACGTTAGCTGTGACAAAATAGCTCTAGATCTTGATCGATCTATCTGGAGGAAAATGATTACCCCAGTAGAGAGACACTGCTCTTTCACAATCCTATAAACTGCAAGATGGACAGTGGGTGTTCTCTACAGTGGTGATTGTATCCTACTAGGAAACATATCCCAAGTTACTCAAGAAAAACAAAACAAAACAACAACAACAGAAAAGCATGAAGTCAACAATTATCACTCCCTCCCAAACTGTGACTTAGCTCCACTCAGGCTGCTCCACCTTTGTATCCATGGTTACACTACAGACGAAGCCACAGGAAACAACTAGTATATCCATTATGCAATCAATAGAAAGAGCTAGGGTTAGCTTAGGGTTTACCGTGATCTCCTGTTATTCTTGCTTATATCTGAATGAAACCTAATTGTTTCATTTAGGTAGTTTAAATGGATTTAGTTTTTTAAATACTTAGACTCCTATTATGCTACTTGGTCTAGTAACGTGATTCTCCAGCCTTACTACTTACCCTGCTCATCACAGAGTGAGGTTTGCCTCAGTTAGAAGGCTCATGTACACCTGCATCTGATGGTCCTTTGACTCTCTCCCTAACACCAACAACTAACTTAATTTGCTTAGAGCCTTTCTGTATGGAGACCTGGAAGGTGGCCTCTGTCTAGCTGCCTTCTGAGCTGTAGCACTGTGGCTTTGATTTTGGCTCCAGTCATGTTTCTTTATGCATCCCATTTATTAATAATGTCCTTTGACTCTGTCTGGATGATTTTTAAAATTTATTTTCCTCTTTGCTTATCCACTGTCTTGTAAAACATCCTGAGCTTCTTCACAATGGGTTCAACAGTGCATTTTCCTTTAGAACAGGCCGTGAAGTTCTTAGTCCAGAATGGGCCTAAGATTGGCCCAATATGAAGACTTACGTATATCCTTTCTCTTAGTTTAATTTCAACTGCATCCTTTGTAGGGTGCTCCACAAGCTAATAGACCAATAGACATGGGAAACCTTACAAGGTACCAACCTTAGACAAGGAACTACAGCTAGCTAAGGAAAGCTGAGAGTGAGAGAAAATAGTCCTCCTCATGACAAGAACCCTAATTGGTTATGCAATACCAGGTGGTTATCCCTGAAAACATTCATACAAATAACAGAAAACAATTCTGCTACTTGTATTTATATATTTATGTGTTTTATGTATCATATATGCATATATATGAATCATCAATGATATAACATATGATATATATATATAGATATGTCTATCTATCTATCTATACATACATACGTACATACATATGACAATCTTGATTAAAGAAAAAGAGGATGTGAATTTGAGATGGACCAAGTGGGCATGTGAGGAGTTAGAAGAAGGAGAGGGGAGGGAGGGGTGATAAAATTACATTTTAAATTAAAGTTTACATAAAAGTAGCTAGAGGCTAAGTCTTAGTCAGCATCAGAATTGACCCCAGCATTTTCCTTTCCATCCACCAGCTATGACAGATAAAAATGACTAAGAGACTATACATCCCATTTCCTTCTTGTTCCTCTTCATTTCCTACGCAAGCAGTGAGACAGCTCCTTAGGACTATGGTGTATCACTTTACAACTGCCCTGGAAAGGTCTCCTAGTAACTGACACAGAAAACTGTACCTCCACATCACAAGTAACTCTGCATCCACCCAGAAATCAAAGTTTCCCAAACCAGCCTGGTCGTGTTTCTTTTTCCCACTAGCGTGCTCTAACAAGTCAGGTTTGGGCTCACAAACCCTGCTTCTGCCACCACCTGTCGTCTTTCAAAGCCAATTACAAGATTAGAAAGAACAAGACCCATGAGAAGCCTAACTACTGATACCTCCTACAAGTTCACAGTCTTCCCTCAATCCACATCCCGCTTTCATAATTTGCTATACTTACACTTCACTATAATCACTGAATCACACTATTTATCATGGAGAAAGTGTGCAGATCCAAACCAGCCAAAGTAGCAAAACACAGGACAGTCTTCCTGAGGAGGTTCCAAATGAGTTTTTCTTCTTCCTGTAAGTGCACGTGAACAACTCCGGGCACTAACGAGTAAAAATCACAAAGCACACACAGGCAAGAGAGTACATCTAAGCTTCTATTTTCAGAGTCTGAACTGGGTTTTTATTACATGCACAAGACTGACTAATTGGTAACATGATGGAAGCTGGTCTCTAGATCAACTGAACCATGTGGCTCATCGTCCCCAGCCTGGTTTACATAGTTGGTTTTCTGGAATGGTCAGACTTCACTTGGAATCACATGAGTAGCCTTTTAAATGTGGTCAGTTTCTACTGAAATACGAGACTCCCATCATGTGTGGCATAGACTACCAAGGTGAGAAAAGAAACTAGCTATCTTTTTGGATGAAGTCAAATTGCTTACCGTGTAACCTACACCTCACACTTTAAACACATAACTAACTTAGAATAAGTAACTGAGTCAAAGTTAAGAGCTAAAGTTATGGGCTGGAGAGATGCCTCAGTGGTTGAGAGCACTGACTGCTCTTCCAGCGGTCCTGAGTTCAATTCCCAGGAAACACATGGTGGCTCAGAATCATCTGTAATGGGGCTCTGATGCCCTCTTCTGGTGTGTCTGAAGACAGCTACAGTGTACTCATAAAATAAATAAAGCTTTTTTTACGTTATAAAAAGAGCTAACATTATAAAACTCACACATTAAAACATAGGTGTAAATTTTCATGACATTGTATGTGGCAGTTTTCCTGTCTGTGACTCCAAAACTGCAGTATCAAAAACAAAATAGATAAACAAGACTTGACTGTATTCATGTTTAAAATAAAGTTCACTGTCAGAGCCAAAGGAAACTCCAATTCCCCTGACTCCAAGAGGCAGTCCAAATATCCAGGTATGAGCTCAGCCTGGACTACAGGAGGGTTTCTGGTGGTTAGATAATAGCCAGCATCCCTCAGGAATTGTGAAACTCATTGCTATCTATGAAAGGCAGAGAGACAAATGGCTACCTGTGGTATCTGTCAGCACACCAATGCTCACGCTGGCCTTCAGGCTCCTTCAGTATAACAAGTACCCATCCCATATTTCCCAGTCCATGCGAGCATACTAGCCCTTCCCAGCTCCTCCTCTGCCCTAAACTTTCTATAGGTACTAATTCTCTTTTTAATACTGCTATTCCTCTCTTCCTCTCTCTTCTTCCCCCCCTCACTCCCTTCCCTCCCTCCCTCTCTCCCTCCCTCCATCCCTCCCTCTCTCGGAAAAACAAAAAGAAACACCCAAAAAGATGAAAATCAAAACAAACAAAACCAAGACAAAATGGCCAAAATAAAACAGAAACTATACCAACACTGAGTTTGTTTTGTGTTGGACAACTACTCCTGAACCTGCTCTTAAGTGTGGTTGATATGCCCAGTGACACCTCACTGGAGAAACCTGAATTTCCCCTTACAAGTGGGCATTAATTGCAAATAGCGTCTTGGTTAAGTATAGGGCTGGAGAGATAGTTCAGCTGTGAAAGGCTAGGTTCACAAAGAACTATATATTTTGAGTTTTGATCTCTTTTTAAAAATCAGGCCATTAGTCCCACCATGAGGTCTCAGAGCCCCACCCTCTTTACCTCTTTAACTTTCCCTCAAATGATATCACATCAGGGATTACAACCTTAACCATGTGAATGCTGGAGAAGACAGCACTTGGTCTTCCCACCTTTCAGGGAAGCTTCCTTCTGGGCCAGCCACACCCACCCCAGGGTGCATCCTGGGCTGGCTTCCCAGCACAGTGTCTTGGGCATCAGCTCAAAGAGAAGCCCAGGAAGGACTTGCAGTGGGTCTCACATTGCTGCTGACCTCCAAGCGATGGAGAGGAGGTCAAAGAGAGGGGAAGAGCTGGACCACAAACTCTAAACGTACCGTAGGAGGACCAGAGATGAAAATGGGTATAGTGTGTGAGTCACTGAATGGACAGTTGGACAGACAGGGACAGGCTGCAACCTGCTCTGTGTCTTCAGGGCAGAGTGAGAAGGACACAATAACCTATGTGCTTACAGAGTTGATCACAAGGAGAGGAAAAGAGACACTGCTATTCATGAAGGTAGACCTCTGGGACAGATAGCAGTAATCCACTTAACTTGACCCCAGGTTTCCCAAATTTACCTAAGGACACCTATTAACCCCCTCAGGGAACCTTCTTGTAAAATTTAGTACAATCTTCCTATTTCATCGGCTTAAATTTCCAATATTTATACCTACAACCCTGCGTGAGTATCTGCATTAGTAACAGCTGGATTCTGGAGCTTTAAGTGTCAAGAACCTCTACACCTCTAATGCCTTTCTTCCCATAAGACATAATTAAGGCTCAAACTTCCTATAGTGAGATTACCAAGCACCACTGTGGATTGACTACTAGCCACACTGTTAAATAAAGTGCTTTAAATATTTTTTTAAAAATATCAATTAAAGAAATGATGATTGACTGCCCCCTGGAGTCCACAAAATAGAAACAAATGGAGCACTATCAAATTCCTTCTATGAAGCCACAATTATGCTTATCCTAAGGCACACAAAGACCCAACAAAGAAAGAGAACTTCAGACCAAATTCCGTTATTAATATCAACCCAAAAACACTCAATAAAATTCTTGCAAGCTAAATCCAAGAACACATCAAAACGATCATCCATCTTGATCAAGTATGCTTCATCCCAGGGATGAAGGAATAGTGCAATATATGAAAATCCATCAAGGTAACCCACTATATAAACAAACTCAAAGAAAAAACAGCATGATCACTCAATTCACGGCTAAGATGCATTTGACTAAATTCAACACCCCTTCATGAATAAAGTCCTGGAAAGATCAGAAATTCAAAGCCCACACCTAAACATATTAAAAGCAATATAGAGCAAGCCAGTAGCTAACATTAAACTAAATGGAGAGAAACGTGAAGCAATCCCTCTAAAATCAGGGCCTAGACAAGACTGCCCACTGTCTCCCTACTTATTCAATATACTTCTCGAAGTCCTAGCCAGAGAAATCAGACAGTGAAATGAGCTCAAAGGGCTACAAATTGGAAGGGAAGAAGTAAATTATTAAATTTTAATGTTACTGAGTATGTTAAATCAAAAGCATATTAAAACTCCAAAGTAAACAAAACACCTGTTCAAAATCCCAAACAGAAAAGTATCGAATTCTCAAATCAGTCTTTTATCTTTGCCCTTCTGTTATCAAATTAATATAAATCTTAACACTCCCACATTAATGTCCCACTGACTTTAGAAATACATGAATTCTGTTCCTATTCCTTAACACTACCATGTTTAATGCATGTTCTCAAATAGCTGTTTCCTGAATAATACCATATAAGCCCCACTGCCATCTCGAAATTTTCAGTGGTTAATAGAAACAACACCATCTTTTATTTTCAGATATTCTACGCATACAACTCGTTTTTTCCTGATTTTGATCCAAACTCTCTTCAATCAACATACAGTAGATTCTTAATTGGTTAACATGAATTTTTCTAAGTACAACTTATTGGGAATGTGTGTATGGAAGAGGCAATACAACAGAGCACAACAGAAATGGACTTAGTCAAAACACCTACATTTATGCCTCTTACTAAGTTAATTCATAAGCAGCATGCTTACCAGAGTGTATCTCTGACAGATTGCTCTGATAATGACTAACATTGGTTAATCTCATTTTATAAAGTATAAAGTAGCATGCTGTATTTGAATTTGTTTCAATGAAGTTAGAAAAGTCGCCCCCACTAGATTTTCCTATCTTAGCTGCCTTTATTCACTGAATTGAATTGTAGTAAACTATTATGTCACATCCACTCAAAATCGATTCATGAAACATAATATTAAGGAAAAGCTAGAATACATAACTTGTTTATATGTGTGCATACATGTTAAGAAGCTAAAAATGTCAGTTAGTTTTTAAAAGATTAACTTAATAAAAACTTTAGAAATGAAAAATCGTCAAATCATGTTTTGCTTTTATCTACTTAAAGCCATATTTGCTATTTTGTTTCCTACATGAGAACTACCTTATTCCTTTGAACAGTAAATCCCCTTTGTGTTATTTCATGCTAATGAAATGGCAGGGAGTAAGATTATTAAATTTTTTCCTTCTTTCACTATCTTACAATTTCAGTTTTATTCTAAATGGAACTATTATATATGCTATGCATCTTCTGGACTATTTAGAACCTGACTTGATTTGATTTCCTAATAGACAATCTATCCATCTCTACTCAATTTTTTATTCAAAAATAAACTCAAAACAAAAAAACATTAGTTCTCTAATTTTTATAGGATTCCATTTCTCAATATCCCATTCTTGTATGGATGAATTTACAATATATTTACATTTGATGGTTCTTTTTACTGGTGTCTGTACCATAATACATGGATATATTTCAACTTAGAAGTGTAATATTTCACCAGTTAACCAGAGTATAAGTTATAATGCACCGATTCTCAGTACTGCAGGGGTACTATTAAATGTCTAGAACATTTCTGGATGTCACCAGTGAAGTAAACTTCTGGCATGTGGTAGGCAGCCAGGGATATTTCCATAACAATGGATTCCCATAACAAAGTATTACTGGGACCAAAACCTCTACAGGGATATGATGAAAAATCCTGTAATGGGTACCTCTAGAACTAAAGATCAAAATAATTGTTTGGGAGAACTTGCTTTTCATTGTTCATAATAGTGGTTTGCTTGCTTACAAAAATTAGAAAAAAAATCTCAAATGTCTTCTAAATGTATTCTGTGTACAAAAGTAAAATGAATGTTTGAGAAAAGTTTACTGAGAATGAAAATAAAGCAGTAAATATTATAGGATGCTTGATTTGGGCTTAAACTACCTGTTTCACCAGAGTAAATATAAAATCGGTTTCATCCTAATAGTGTAAACTGTATTAAAGAAAGCACACCATATCCTGGTCCTTATCCTTGAGTAGGTGGCACTCAAAACCAAGAAAGCAAAGAACTCCATTTTAATAAGACCTAATGTCTACAGTATGCTCAATATTGTTGTATTTAAAACACCCACTACTGATAAACGCTTTAGTTACTTCTTTTAAAATATGATCAAAACCACTCCACAACCAAATACTTGTAAGTCAAATTTTGATATTCAAGAAAGTGTTAAGTTTTAAACTTAAGAGATAGGGCCTTATTATGTAACTCTGGCTGGCCTGAAGCTTGCTATGAAGACCAGACTGGCTTCAAACTCATGCCTCTATTTCTTGAGTACAACAGATTTTAAACGACGTCTTATGTTGCCAAAGTTGACTTGAATTTCTAAAGGGCTCAAGTGATCCTCTTGCCTTGGCCTCTGGTCCCCACTCACCCCAATAGTTGAGATTTTCCACACATCTACATGCCCACTACTGACACTGGTGGAAAAGTATAATCTTACCCACCAATAGACTGTAATAGCATACTGAAAACAAATTGTAATAAATTTAAGGCAGATTAATTATATCTCCAAATGTGCTATGACTTAACGGGAAATATTAGAATACCAGCAATGAACTTGGAGGCTAGCACACACAAACTTTGCTATTATGTACAGTAACATATTCCATTATATTTGAATATCCACATAAAAATAGTGCTAGAAGCTGAGAATACTGTTATTAAAGATTTTAGGATAACGTTTTTGAAATGCAATTAAATCACTGTACTAGGCAAATTTCCATGTATGTCACAAATACTAGCTAATATAAAGTCTGAAGTCCTCACATTTCAAACACTAATGTAGTGAGTAACTGTCCGGTATTGTGCGATCTTAATTACTGTAATAGATAATTCACAATTGTGATTCACAATTATTGCAAATGTTTACAAAAGTCCAACTTAATTTTCACATCTGTCATAAACTGTATGAATTTCTTCCTTTACCTTTAAAGTGCAAAAAATTATAAACAAGATGCAATATACAAGGGATTTGTGACTAAATGGCCATCAACGTTTACAGTACTGATTCTGAGGCAGAGTCTTACTGTAGCCTAAGTTATCCTGGAAGCTCTAAAGCTAGCATCCTGTAGTGGGGTACAGCACGTGTCCTGTCTAGCTATCCCCTCCTTCACCCTTTCCTCAACCCAGCTAGGCCTCTGGCTCTCCCCCAGCCCATGCACACCAGAAGTTAAACACACAGCTGAGGCAAAGCTGCCTCCACCACTCAGGCACCACTGTCCACAGAGCCTGACCAATGGCAGCCTGTGAAGGCCCGCCTCCAGCCTCCCAATAACCATACTTGCTGAGTCACCCTAGACAGAGCAGCTAATCCAAAAGTCCACAGGCTCTGAGGCTGCCAGCTTAGGCGCCACCTGGCAAAGGAGCCCACACTGACTCCTACCCGGAAGCTGCTCCAGACAAGGGCCTGTGCGGCAGGGTGGGGCGTGGGAGGCCGCGGGCCTGACCCAAGGCTTACTCCTCTGGGCACCTCCGCCCAAAGGCGGGAAAGGGCTGTCACAGGATGCCCAGGTCCTGCACATGGCCCACCCTGGACCAGCCCGAGGTCCCCAGGGCTCCCATTGGCCACCGGCCGACCGCCATCTTCCCGGGGCCCCTCAGTGCTTGTGTAGGCCGCAAAGTCAGCAAGGCCACGACTCCCGCCCTCCAGGCCTAACCCTTGGGGCTGTCCAGTGGGGGAACTGGACAATTCGAAGGAACCCCTTTTGCCCTCTCCCCATTTCTTTGTGCTACACCCAAAAAGCCGAATTTCAACCTCCATGTAAGGAGTCTGCAGCTTAGGGCTGGTCTTCACTGTCACCCGGGACCTCCCCTAGACTCACCGTGATGGCGGCCGGAAGTCTGGTGCAAAAATAACTCGAAGGTGGCACCACTGAAGCCATGTGGTTAGCAGCTTCTCAGGGCAGCTGCGGAGTGGCAGCCTGGCCGCCAACGGGCAAAAAGCCAAGGTGGCTGTGGAAGGAGAGCCGAGGGCCTCCAAGGCAGCTGAGCAGACTTGGCGGGAGTCTGTGAAACACTGAGGTGTGGGTGGCTCGCCCTAGGGAAAGACTGTGGGTGGCTGGCCTTGTCCTGGGCTTCAGCCAGTGGGCGGCAGCCCTCGGCCCTCGCCGGGGGGCCTGGGGACCCACGTCGCCCACCCGAGTATGTGAGGGGTACGCATGGGGCATGCGCGAGGAACAGTGCTCAGTGCAGAGCTAGGCCGGAGCCTCACAGATGTACAGACTTGCGCCACTCCCCTGCCCCCCAGAACCGTGTCTGAAGACCCTTTGAAACAAGTCCTGTGCAGAACCGTGGTCAGAGTTCTGTCAGGAAACCATTTATTCAGGTCATTCCCTCAAAATGGCGCCTGCAATACATAGGGTTATCCTGTCTGAAAAGCTCGGCGACCAAACTGAAAAGTAACAAAATGCCCGTAGAAAGAGAAAATAACAGGCCCGTCTAGAAAGAAGGCCTTGCCTGGCCTTGCCCCTTTACCCCTTTCGCCAGCCACATTTAGCAGATGAGTCCGGTTGCATATTGGAGGACATAGTCACAGACTGGCCCTTCAGCCGTCAGGACTTATGTTTTTCCTTCCGTTTTTTTCTCCCTTTCCGATGATAAGTGCCTGAATTATCAGGTACAAGGGACATACAGCAGTGAACACGCAAGGGAATATTTCTCCCCTCGTGGCACTTAAGTTGCAATGCGAGCTTTTCCTTGTAAACTTTACAGAAACCAGCTAGGCTGTGAAAATCTCATATCACAGAACCCCTTAAGCGCCTTATTCCGTCATGACTACCTTTTGTACTGAAGAAAAGTATTACGTGTTTTTCTTTTTCTTTTTCTTTTCTTTCTTTCTTTCTTTTTTTTTTTTTTGAACTGGCAAAACGAGAGACTTAAAATTGCCATTAATGATACAGTAATGCTGGATAAAATGATAATAACATAAAAAATAAAAAAATATTAGGGATGATGCACCCATTTAAAAGGGGGGGGGGATTCCAAGGTCCGGAAAATGAAAATAAATTGGAAACTGCAGTGGTGAAGATCCGATTCTCCGCTGGCCTTTGATTGGTGACTACATTGTGGTGTGAATGGTCTAACAACAGGCCTGGACTGTCCTAATTTTAGTACAGAGAAAAAAAAAAAAAAAAACCACCACACCTATCTGGAGTGGTTGGTTAAAGAGCATGGACAGACGGTTCTAACCTCTAGCTCTAGGCATAGTTGTGTGGGCTGGAGGGAAACTTTGAAATAGTGCAGACAGATGTGGAACTGAGCACCCTGCAGCATACCAGTACTCTGGAAAGGCAGCACCCTAAGGAAATGCATGGACTTGAGGAACGGAGAGCACGGTAGAAATTAGAGCAAAACACCACATCATTTAAGTCCAAATAGAATCTGACGCTCTACACCTGCATTTCCGGAGTTTGGCATTTATATTTATGACATGTTTATTACCAGAATCTCGAAATGAAGAAATAGGCCTTCCCAGCTCACTATCCCCTTCCCTGCAAAAGATTCTTAGGCATGGTATTTTTAAATGCTTGAAAAAGGGAGCAAAAGACAGTCTGGAGAGATGGTAAGGGATCCTCACAGAAAAGGACTTTTCAAAGAGAACCCTACTGGAAGTGGGGCTTAGAGGTACAATCTCCTAACCCCAGCTGCTTGGGAGGAAAGGCTGTGAGGCAAAGAAAACAAAAAGTTCAAGGGTGCCCTGACGATTTAGCGACACTGTTTGTACATAAATGGAAAGGGAACTACAGAGGATGCTACACAGGAGAGAGTTCTTACCTAGCATAATAGAAGGATGTCCTGGCTTTAATTCCCTTAAGCACTTTCCCCCTCTCCCCCTCTCCCCCTCTCCCCCTCTCCCCCTCTCCTGCTCTCTTCCCTCTCCTCCCTCTCCTCCCTCTCCCTCCCTCACCCCCCCGTGTGTGTGTTTGTGTGTGTGTGTGTGTGTGTCTGTGTGTGTGTCTGTGTGTGTGTCTGTGTCTGTGTCTGTGTCTGTGTGTGCATGTGTGTGGGCACTCCTGTGTGCATGTCTCTCTTTCTCTGTGTCTCTGTCTCTGTCTCTGTCTCTTTCTGTGTGTGAATGTGTGTGTTTGTCTCTGTTCCCCCTCTCTCACAATACCCCTCCTGAAAGATTACAAAGCCTTTACCAGGAATAGGAATGGTATGTTTGGATTGCATGGACTTTTGTCTTTTTCTGTCTCTGCCTTTGGTCTTTTAAGACAGACTTTCTCTGGGAGGCCAAGAGTTCTCTCTGTAGACCAGGCTGGCCTTACAGAGACCCACTTGCCTCTGCCTCCTGGGGAATGATCACTTCTGGTTCTTTTATTGCTTTCACATACACTTTAAATAGAAAACCTGATAAATATCTTCCCTCTTAAAGAATTCAAAGGCCTCTCAGGGTGTTTTTACTTGTAAAGCTCTTCTCCCAGTTTAAACTGGCCAGTTTTCAGGTTCCTTCTGTTAGCCTCCTATAAGTCAGCCATGGTGGTTTTTAGACCAACCCGCACAAAGAAACAACTCTCCACATTACTTCCTGCTCTACCCTGCTCTCCTAGCTCCCTCCCAATTTAATCCCCCTATTCCATTTTGCCTTTTATCTCTCCATCACAATCTATCCTATTCCCCTTTTCTTGCATGATCCCATGCTCTGCCCTGGTTTCTTACTGGCTACTTATGGATGGTTATCTGGATTGTAGCAAACATCAAAAAACTTCTTAAAGCATATAAAAGCTAATGCCTATATAAGAGAAAATATGTGATTTTTTTGAGGTCTGGGGTGCTTCACATGAGATAATTTTTAGCTCCATCCATTTACCTACAAACTTCATTTTTCTTAGTAGGTGATTAATAGTCCATTGTGCTTCATCTTTTGAGAATTCTCTGCTTAATTCTAGATCTCCCTTTTCAGCTGAGTTCCGTTTCTTGGTATTTAGGTCGTTTCATTTTTTTTTTTTTACATATTCTAGCTATTGACCCCTTCCCATGTTGTAGGCTGCTGGTTTGCCTAAATGATGCTGCCCTTTCCCGTGAGAAGGTTCTCACCTTGATGAGGTCTCATTTACTACCTCTTGGCCTCCATGCCTGTGATATCAGTGTCCTGTTCAGAATGGCCTTTCGAGTGCCAAAGAATCAAGCCTGTTCCACCCACTAAAAATAATTAGAGCTAAACCCGAAGCCTTCTTGACACCACTGTCCCACAAAACAAGCCCAAAGTGTTGCTGTATTCCTCCTAGTCCTTTAAGGTCTGTGGGCCATTGGGGCTTCTTCTTTGTGTGCTACTCTCCTGAAATCATATGGGTAAGAGTCCACAGACTTATGCACTGAAAACCAGGCATGCAGTGCTGCTGTGTTGTGCAATATTTCTCTGCAGGTCAAGGAAGTGAGTGTATATGGAGACAACAGAACGGTTTACAAACATCATACACTACTTGGTGTTTGCATCAAGGGTCAAGCCACGAAGCGTAGTAGATGGTGCAGCAGGCAAGTCTTGGCACACTGGCAGCAGGGGATGTGGTGGGAGGGGTCCAGGCACAGTACCCCCAGCATGGGCCATTGAGTGTAGTCAGCTACCTGGTCAACTAATGTGCTGTCCCATGCAGGCTGACTCATTTGCAAGGCACCTGTCCTGGGCTTCCAGATCCTGCTCCGACTTGTCCTCTGGCTGGTCCTGGGTGTTCTTCCAATTGGAAATCTCTGGTTCATAACACTACCACAAGTGTAAGATCTCCTTGAAAAGTTTGTTTTAAGTTTTAAAGTTTTCATGTATAATTTAGTGTAAAATGATTTTACATCAATACTTACTGTATTATTTCCTCCCCTAGAAAATTAGTTATCACTGCATTAATTATTTCCTTCTTTGAAAAAGGAATTATGTTAGCCCCATGCCTCTGATTCTTGCTAGTATATTATCTTGAACTCAAGAAGAACTGAGCCAGGGCCTGGAAATTTCTGTTTGAACCTGAGGAGAGAAGATGAGTTGGAAACCTGTAAGTCACATGTCTTTGTTGAGCTCCATTTCCAGAGATGAGGCTCTCTTCAATTTACCTTTGAAAACCCTGAGTTCTAAGACTCCAGTTAGGATGAGTTTTCGTTGAGGGAAGGGTTGCGCTGAATTTTATTATTGTTGATTTTTAAATGTGTGTGTGTGTGTGTGTGTGTGTGTGTGTGTGTGTGTGTTGAGCACACATGCCCACATTTCTGTGCATATGCTTGTGCTGGAGCACATAATTTAGAGGTTAGAAGAATGTTAAAGAAGCCATTCTTACCATCTGCCATGCAGAGTCCAGGGATGGAACTCAGGCTGTCAGGCATGATGACAAGTGCCTTTACTTCCTGAGCCATCTCACTAGCCTCACCAGTGTGATGTGCTAAGAAAACGTGGCCTTTTGTGTTGTTGCCTGTCTAGGAATCTGCCAAGTATTTGGACCCACTTTTTCCAGGGCAGAGAATAGCTCTTCTCCACCTCAAACCCTGACAGGAACACTCAGACTCAGTTTCCAAATAGTGTGAAATAATGCTGTCTTACAGAAAGAATTCACCGATTTAGAGTGGAAAACTCTCACAGAAGAAGGGGGAGAGTGGTGGGGGTTTTATGGATGGGAAATCAGGAAAGAGGATGACATTTGAAATGTAACAAAAGCCCTTGTTGGGCAGGGGACAGAGGCTGCAGCTTTCCCAGGCCCCACTGCCCGGCTGCCTCCCTTTGCTCATGGCAGGCGGTGTCTGCCTGGGACTTGCCCTAGGGCTGTTGCTGGTACTGGTGCTGGTGATGCCTGCCAAGCACATGGTGTGCAAAGAGCGCTTGGTTCAGTCAGATTAGGAGCTGAGGGAGTGGCAGTCTGAAAACAACCAGAGCTTCCAGTATGATCAAGAGGTCTTCCTGGGCAAGGACTCCAAGACCTTCGATCAGCTAAGCCCAGACTAGAGCAAGGAGAGGCTGGGGAAAACTATTGATCCAATTGACAGTGAGGAGATGGCCTTGTTACTACTGAGGAGCTGAAAGTTTGAATCAATCAGGTAGAGAAAAGACACATCTACGATAATGTGGATAAAGTCTGGAACGATTATGATAGTGACATAGATGAAAAGATCTCCTGGGAAGAAAAAAGCAGGCCACTTATGGCTACTGCCTGGGAAACCATGCTGAATTCCAAGATAGCTCTGATCATCACACGTTTAAAAAGATTCTGCCACAGGATGAGAGGAGATTTAATGCTTCAGACTTTCATTGCAACCTGAGAGCTCCTCAGGAGGAGTTCACTGCCTTTCTGCACCCAGAGTAGTTCGAACGTATGAAGGAGATTGTACTTCTGGAAACCCTGGAGGATATCAGCAAGAACAGAGATGGTTTGTGAACTAGGATGAGTACATCATGGACATGATTTTCCCGTGAGGACAATGGCCCTGAGCCAGACTGGGTTTTGTCAGAACAGGGGCAGTTCAATGATTTCCATGATCTGAACAAGGATGGGAAGTTGGACAAGAACGAGACTCACCATTGGCTCCTCCCTCACGATGATGACCATGCACAGGCTGAGGCCCAGCATCTGGTGTATGAGCCAGACAAAAACAAGGATGAGACACTTAAAAAGGAGGAGATTCTAGACAACTGGATCATGTTTGTGGGAAGCCAAGTCACAAATTATGGGAAAGTCTTACCAAGAATCATAGTGATCTTTGAAAGACACTCATCCTCATGTGGCCAACGGTCACAGGCTTTATGCAGATGTTCTGGGTGATTGCTATAGTTGTCAAGTGTATAGCAGTTGTGTCCCTAAACCGTGAGATTATACGTCAGATTGGGGTAAAAATTATTTTTCACTCCATATTTACTGGAAAATAACCATCACTATCTATTCCAGTAGGATTTGGCTTAAAACACATTGAACTCTTGGCAAAATGCAGTATTCTGGGGGATATGTTGCTAGAGCATGATCTCCTCAACTCCTTCCCTACTTACTTAATTAATGGGCAAGAAATCCTGAAGGGGTTCTGTAAGTCAAGGTGGGTGGCAGGGACACTGTGCAGAATAATCACTATGTATTTCAACTATTAAATTTTGCGACTTCTTAGTTGCCACTGTTAAATCGTGGCAAAGGTAAAGGCTTGAAGGAGGCAATGTTATATTGTCCTATGTCAGCCAACTTGGAGCAGGCATGGTTTTTCAAATTCTTTATATTGGGAGTTGCTATTGTAAATGGTATATATACTTTTGTGAGTTTTCCTGTTTGGACCTGCTAATGTGCACAATAAACCCACATCTTTGTGGTTTTGTTTTGCTTTGTTTTTAATACTAAGAAGCAGAGTTCCCTGCAGCTAAATCCCATGGGAGAGAGAGCTGGACCCTGAGAAGTGTGGAGACTCCTGAGAAATCAGTGATGACAACATTCCAACATTCCCTCTGCCCAAGAGAGAATCGCCTAGTGCCAACTGTGCCCCCTGGGTGCAAGGACCAAGGAGAAATCAGAGGCAGAATTCTTGTGATTCCTGTCCCCGCCTAGAGATGTAAGAGAGTCACTAGGATTGCCCACACACAGGAGATCAGAGCACCTGTTCTCAGAAAAGGCTGAAAGAAAACAGGAAAACAGTTCGTTGGGAGTGCAGACACAGAGGCCTACAGGAGGGTGAAGCCACTCTCAGAAACAACAATTCAAGCAAACACCAGAGATAACCCAACAGCTAGAGGCAAGCACAGGAAACTAAGCAACAGAAACCAAGACTACTTGCCATCATCAGAGCCTAGTTCTCCCACCAAATAAAATACTGAATAGCCAAACACACTGGAAAAACAAGACTTGATTTAAAAATCACACTTTATGCTATAGATGGAGGACTTTAAGAAGGACATGAATAGCTCCCTTAAAGAAATGCAGGACAACACAAGTAAACAAGTAGAAGCCCTTACAGATGAAACACAAAAACGCCTGAAAGAATTACAGGAAAACACAACCAAACAGGTGAAGGAATTGACCAAAACCATCCAGAAACAATAAAGAAAACACAAAGGGAGACAACCCTGGATACAGTAAACCCAAGGAAGAGACAAGGAGCCATAGATACAAAAATCACCATAGAAAACATCGACACAACCATCAAAGATAATGTAAAAACGCAAAAGCTCCTAGCCTAAAACATCCAGGAAGTCCAGGAAACAGTGAGAAGATCAAACCTAAGGATAATAGGTAGAAAAGAGAGTGAAGAATCCCAACGTAAAGGGCCAGTAAATATATTCAAGAGAATTATAGAAGAAAACTTCCCTGACCTAAAGAAAGAGATGCCCACAATGGTATAAAAAGCATACAGAACTCGAAATAGATTGGACTAGAAGAGAAATTCCTCCAGTCACATAATAGTTAAAACACCAAATACACAAAAGAAGAAATGATATTAAAAACAGTAAGGCGAAAAGGGCAAGTGACATATAAATGCAGAACTATCAGAATTACACCAGACTTCTTACCAGAGACTATGAAAGTCAGAAGATCCCGGACAGATGTCATACAGACCCTGACAGAATAAAAATGCGAGCCTAGCCTACTATACCCAGCAAAACTCTCAATTAACATAGAGGGAGAAAGCAAGATATTCCATGACAAAACCAAATTTACACAATATCTTTCTACAAGTCCAGACCTATGAAGGATAATAGATGGAAAACTCCAACACAAGGAGAGAAACTATGCCATAGAGAAAGGAAGAATATAAACTCCTTGCAATGAAACCAAAAGAGAGACACACAACCATAATTCCACCTCTAACAATGAAAACAACAGGAAGCGACAATCACTATTCCTTAATATCTCTGAACATCAACGAACTCAATTCCCCAATAAAAAGACATAGACATACAGACTGGATATATAAAAAGGACCCAGCATTCTGCTGCATACAGGAAACACACTTCAGAGACAAAGACAGACGTTACCTCAGTGTAAATGGCTGGAAACAACTTTCCAAGCAAATGGCCTGAAGAAACAAGCTGGGGTTGCCATTCTAAGATCAAATAAAATTTACTTCCAATCAAAAGTCATTAAAAAGGTAACACCTCATATTCATCAAAGGAAAAATCCACCAAGATGAACTCTCAATCCTAAATATCTATGCTCCAAATACAAGGGCACCTACATTCATAAAAGAAACCTTACTAAAGCTCAAAGCACACATTTCACCTCACACAATAATGGTAGGAGATTTCAACACCCAACTCTCATCAATGGACAGATTGTGAAAATAGATATTAAACAGAGACATAGAGAAAGTAACAGAAGTTATGAACCAATGGATTTAACAGATATTTATAGAATATTCCACCCTAAAAGCAAAAGGATATACATTTTTCTCAGCACCGCATGATACCTTCTCCACATAATTGGTCATAAAACAGGCCTCAAAAAATATAAGAAGATAGAAATAGTCCCATGCATCCTATCAGACCACCACCGACTAAGGCTGGTCTTCAATAACGACAAGAACGACAGAAATCCGACATATACATGGAAGTTGAACAACCCTCTACTCGATGACAACTTGGTCAAGGAAGGAATAAAGAAAGAAATTAAATGAAAATGAAGATACAACATACCCAAACTTATGGGGCACAAAGAAAGCAGTGCTAAGACGAAAACTCATAGCTCTGAGTGCCTGCAAAGAGAAATGGGAGAGAGCATATGTCAGCAGCTTGAGAGCACATCTATAGATTCTAGAACAAAAAGAAATAAATGAACCCAAGAGGAGTAGAAGGCAGGAAATAATAAAACTCACGGCTGAAAACAACCAAGTTGAAACGAAAAGGACTATATAACGAATCAACAGAACCATTAGCTGGTTCTTTGAGAAAAACAACAAAATAAATAAACGTGTAGCCAGACTAACCAGAGATCACAGAGCATTTATCCAAATTAACAAAATCAGGTATGGAAAAGGAGATATAACAACAGAGTCTGAGGGAATTAAAAAAAATCATCAGATCCTACTAAAAAAGCCTATATTCAACAAAACTAGAAAATGTGGAGGAAACGGACAATTTTCTAGACAGATACCAGGTACCAAAGTTAAATCAGGAACAACAAAAAAAATCTAAACAACCCCATAACTCCTAAAGAAATAGAAGCAGTTATTAGAAGTCTCCCATCCAAAAGCAGTTCAGGGTTTAGTGCAGAATTCTATCAGACCTTCACAGAAGTCCTCATACCGATACTGTCCAAATTATTTCACAAAATAGAAACAGATGGAGCACTACCAAATTCCTCCTGTGAAGCCACAATTACTCTTATACTTAAACCACACAAAGACCCAACAAAGAAAGAGAACTTAGGACCAATTTTCCTTATGAATACTCATGCAAAAATACTCAATAAAATTCTTGCAAACCAAATCGAAGAGCACATCAAAATGATCATCCATCATGATCAAGTAGGCTTCATCCCAGGGACGCAGGGATGGTTAAATATACAGAAATCCATCAATGTTAATCCATTATATAAACAAACACAAAGATAAGAACCACATGATCACTTCACTAGATGTTGAGAAAGCATTTGACAAAATTCAACACCCCTTTATGATAAAAATCCTGGAAAGATCAGGAATTCACGGTCCATATCTAAACACTATGCAGCAAACCAGTAACTAACATCAAACTAAATGGAGAGAAACGTGAAGCAATCCCACTAAAATCAGGGAGTAGACAAGGTTGCCCACTGTCTCCCTACTTATTCAATATAGTACTCAAAATTCTAGCCAGAGCAGTCAGACAGTGAAAGGAGCTCAAAGGGAAGAAATCAAAATGTCAATATTTGAAGATGATATGATAGTATACTTAAGTGATCCCAAAGGTTCCACCGGAGAACTACTTAACCTGATCAACAACTTCGGCAAAGTGTCGGCTTATAAATTTAACTCAAACAAATCTCTAGCCTTCTGCTACTCAAAGGATAAACAGGCTGAGAGACAAATTAGGAAAATGACACCCCTCACAGTAGTTCCAACTAATATAAAATATCTTGGTGTGACTTTAACAAAGCAAGTGAAAGAACTGTATGACAAGGACTTCAAGTCTCTGAAGAAAGAAATTGAAGAAAATCTCAGCAGATGGAAAGATCTCCCATGCTCATTGATTGGCAGGATGAATATAGTAAAAATGGCCATTTTGCCAAAAGGAATCTACAGATTCAATGCCATCCCCATTAAAATTCCTACTCAATTCTTTATAGAGATAGAAAGAGCAATTTGCAAATTCATTTGGAACAACAAAAAAGCCAGGATAGTGAAACCTAGCAAAAACTACCTGCAACAATAAAAGAATTTCTGGGGGAATGAGCATTCCCTGACCTCAAGCAGTATTACACAGCCATAGTGACAAAGCCTGTATTATACTGGTACAGAGACAGGCAGGTAGACCAGTGGAATAGAATTGAGGAACCAGAAATGAACCAACACATCTGTGGTCACTTGATTTTTGAAAAAGGAGCTAAAATCATCCAATGGAAAAAATAGCATTTTCAACAAATGGTGCTGGTTCAACTGGGGGACAGGATGTGGAAGAATGCAAATCAATCCATTCTTATCCTCCTGTACAAAGTTTAAGTACAGGTGGATCAAGATCTATACATCAATCCAGATACACTCATAGTAATAGAAGAAACAAAAAAGTGGGGAAGAGTCTCAATCACATGGGCAGTGATGAAAATGTCCTGAACAAAACACCAATGGCTTATGCTCTAACATCAAGAATCGATAAATGAGACCTGGTAAAACTGCTAAGCTTCTGTAAGACAAAGGACACTGTCATAAGGACAAATTGGCAACCAACAGATTGGGAAAAGATCATTACCGATCCTACATCTGACAGAGGGCTAATATCCAAAGTTGCAAAGAACTCTAGAAGTTAGACTCCAGAGAGCCTAATAACCCTATTAAAAAACGGGATACAGAGGTAAACAAAGAATTCTCAGCTCAGGAGTATGGAATGGCTAAGAAGTAACTAAAGAAATGCTCTACATCCTTAGTCATCAGGGAAATGCAAATCAAAACAACCCTGAGATGCCACCTCACACCCATCAGAATGGCTAAGTTCAAGATCTCAGGTGACAGCAAATGCTGGCAAGGATGTGGAGCAAGAGGAATCTCCTCCATTGTTGGTGGGACTGCAGACTGGTACAAACATTCTGGAAATCAGTCTGGAGGTTCCTCAGAAAATTAGACATTGTACTACCTGAGGACCCAGCTATACCACACTTGGGCATATACCCAAAAGATGCTCCAACATACAACAAGGCACATACTCCACTAGGGACATAGCAGCCTTATTTATAATAGCCAGAAGCTGGAAAGATCCCAGATACCCTTCAACAGAGGAATGGATACAGAAAATGTGGTACATCTACACAATGGAGTACTACTGAGCTATCAAAAACATTGACTTCATGAAATTCATAGACAAATGGAATGAAGTAGAAAATATCATCCTGAGTGAGGTAACCCAATCATGGAAAAACTCACATGACATGTACTCATTGATAAGTGGATATTAGCCCAAATGCTCAAATTACCCAAGATGCACAGACCACATGAAACTCATGGATAACCAAAATTCTGATGCTTCACTCCTTCTTTAAAAGGGGAAGATTAACCATAGGAGAGGTATTCTATTCTTTAGAACAGAGCCTGAAGGAATGGTCATTCAGAGTCTACCCCATATTTGGCCCATACATATACAGCCTCCAAGCTAGATAAGATGGATGAAGCTAAGAAGTGCAGGCTGACAGAAACCGGATATAGATGTCTCCTGAGAGGCACAGCCAGAGCATGTCAAATAAAGAGGCAAATGCTAGCAGCAAACCATTGAACTGAGAACTGGATCCAAGTTGGAGGAATTACAGAAAGATTGAAAGAGCTGAAGGGACTTGCAACCCCATCAAAACAACAATGCCAGCCAAGCAGAACTCCCAGAGACTAAACCACTACCCAATGACTATACATGGACCGTCCCATGGCTCCAACTGCATATGAAGCAGAGGATGGTCTCCTTGCACACGAATGGAAGGAGAAGCCCTGGGTCTTGTCAAGGCTGGACCCTCAGTTTGGGGAATGCCAGAGAGTTGGGAAAGTGGGTGGATGGGGAACGGAATACCATTATAGAAGAATGGGACGGGTGGCATTGGAGCTTATTTCTGGGAAACCAGGAAAGTGAATAACATTTGGAATGGAAATGAAAAATATCCAATTAAAAAAAAGAACAACAACAACATGGCATTTAGAGCTTAAATTTGAAAAATGCCACAATCAGGAGACACAGAATTGTATGCCTCTGGTTTTCTTCAAATATGCTCTGGGCCCGATTCAGTTCTGGGCCCATGCTGGACCAAGCAGGTTCCTGCCACTGACTGCTCCTACATTCCTATATCCAGAGGCACTATGCAGTTTACTCTTGGGCCAGGGATGTGGGAAGAGTTGGGCGGAAGGGGCGGTGTGTCCTGTGATCTCAGGATTGTCCGCATTTCTGGGTGTTCAGCACTCTCCACCACGGGATTTTGGTGCAGGTTTCCTGATTGCTTTCATCTCCCTTATACAATGTTTATATTTCCTGGGAGATATTATAGAAAATTTGATGTTTATCCCATTAATTTGTTTAACATTCTCATCCACAGAAGAGTATAATTTAGTGGTAACTAAATATTTAAAAACAAGTATATACATTGGGTAATTTTTGCATGATGAACTTGGAATTCACAGAGTTGGAAACACAGTCTAAAGTGAAAGTATAATTGCCTTTGTATCTCAGTCTAACTGGGAAGTAATTATGATGCCCAGTCCCCATGAGAATGCAGAGATCCATCCCTGCCTGATAGCCGTGGGACATCAGATGGTGAAACCACACCTCAATAAAGAAGGTTCTTAAGAGTTGAGAGTTTGAGATCACTCTTTTATTCACCAGAATACATCAATAGTATCCAGATGCAGGTAGTCAATATATACAGTTTGTATCCTTATCAAAATAGCAAATCAAATGAATGAACAAAACAACAATGAATAAATAACAAAACTTCAAATGAATATAAGGAAAACCAAATAACCAAAGTAATCAAAAGTCAAACCAAAATGTAAACAGAGGAATTGTCCTAAGCATTCTTTTGATGCTCGTTTGCAGAATTGACTTATAGCCAATGACTTGCCTTGGAAACACAGTAGACAAGCAGTTACTGATGGTAATAATCTTTTCAAGGGGAATGTAAGTAGGTCTGCCTTGTTGGAGTGAGGGTATGAAGGACAAAGCCATCCAATACTGAGTATAAAACATATGACAGTCTTTGACTCAAAGTTTTTCCAATGTTGTGGACTGATCTCCATGAAACTCTTCTGGGTGACCCTTCAGGACAAGTACAAATGTACATGTGCACACTCTTCCTGGATGCTCAGCAGTTCTCAATTGATGTGCATCAGCTCTTCTCTGAGTCCTTCCAAATGTGCACGCTTGCTCGGGAGAGCCGAGATGAAAGTATGGCCTATTCAATCCAAAGAAATCAAACTAAAGTAGGAAAATGCAGCCCACAACTGCTATGGATATTAAGGATGCGATGTAATAGTGGTGTATTTGTTGTGCACACTTAGACTCCTCCTGTGGCACTGCTCTCCAAGGGAGATCTTGTTCTGGTCTATGCCATGTTCGAGTTTCGCTGGAGAATTTTAGACCTAGCAGAGCAAGGGAAAAAAGGATTAGTGAGGGTTTGTTGATTCAGCTCTCCCTCTTACGTCAGCTCTATTCGGTTGGACAATCCAGCATTACCTGTCAACTGAGGTCATTTCCTGCATCCCCAAGTGTCATAGAGTAAATGGGCTTCGATTTATATATCAGCTTTTAAAAACAGCTAGAAATCGAACTGTGGACTATGCACAGTACTGGAATCAAAAGAAAAATGAGCATATTTTGTCACTGGTCCAGGTATATTATATTGAATAACAACATTGTGGCTATGTCTGAATCTGAGTTCAAGAGAGATATGAGCAACCTAGAATACCATGTGGATGTCTTATGGAGAACCTGCTCAGAATTGAAGTGAAGGTTCAGATTATTTTTGCAGTGAAGGAACCTGCCTAGGTTCCATTTGTAACCACTGTATCTGTAAATACACAGAGAAACCATCTCACATCAAAACCATGGGCACTGCATACATCCTGTAATCACTGAGAATGGGCTCCGTGTAAATCTTCCCAGTGTACACACTGAGCATTAAAGGTGATGGTGGTGTACAAACAGAACAGAACCCCTGTATGTGTATAGTCATTGTAAGGCAATTTGTGAGAGAACAGAAAAGAAAATGTTCTCAGAGTTTACCACAGAGGTAAGAGAAAGAAGAAGTAGAAAATACCAAGAAATCTTGAAGATCACATATATTGCATCATGGACAAAATCCATATAAACTGTACCAGAATAATACTCTGAGTAGTTCTTTAGCTGACTGAGGCTGAAACCATGTAGGTGGTCAGTCACCCACAAAGGATAGTTATATAGGACAGGAAACCCAACTGGCTTCTGCCAGCCTATGTTCCTACCTGATCTCAAAGATGTCACAATTCTTCTACACTGTTTCTCCCAAGTCACTTTCCTGGGTGATCAGTTCTCTCTGCTTCAGAGTGTCCTGCATTGTTTCCTCTAATCCTTCCTTATTCTGGTCATTAGATGAGTGTAATGTCAGTGGAGGCATGCATACCTGTGTGCACATACAAACACACACAGACACACAGAAACACTAATACACACTCCCAAACACAGAACACATGTGTGTTCACACAATATAAGCATAGTACATTGCAGTCAAGTGTTTACTTTCTGAGGTAATCCTTAATATAAAGACCCCCCAGGATTCTCTGAAGGCATAAAAACAAATGTTGAGTGGGATATGTACATAGCAGGCATAGCCTATAGCCTATAAACAACTCAGTCAGTGTTGTGCTGTCCTCCCATAAACCAACATAGAATCATGGTCCTTGCCTTATTCCCCAATCTGGCTTAGCTCGTTCCCAAGGCTGTGTAGAGCAGGCTTGTTTCCCAGCAAAGGATCATATGTTGGTGGTGGATTAGACTCTGTTCTTGGCCACTGTTTCAGGCTTGCCCCCAAAGTGTGCAGCTTCTTCTAATAGCAGCTCTCTTTACCTTAACTTGAATGACTTCGTGCCCAAGGCTATTGGAACAGAATCATAGGAAATCTCCATACCCAGGATACAAATGAACAGTTTTTCTCCCCATAATGTGATTGTGTCACAGATATTTTGAGTAAGTAAGTAAATGCTTGCATGGATTATCTTACACTGAGTCATAATGCATGGAATGGCCCCACCGTATAGTACATTTTCACTCCCTTAGCTGATGGACGTCTGGACAGATTCTCCTTCAGGGCTGCTCGGGGACTACCACAGCACTGATGAGCCCTAGTTGCTCTGTTGACACCTACTCCTTGTTCTGTAATCTTTGGGTCAACTAAAACTTCTGTTCCAATTTCTGTACATGGCTTCTCATAGGCCTACCTGTTCTTACACTACCAGACCTGTCTTAAGATCCTCATTCCTCCTATCCCCCACTGAGGCTGACTTTAACTCAGAGAAAATGATGTTGACTAACAGCCCTTGCAGAATGCTACACAGATAACACAGGGGATGCTTTAGGTTATTTGTGCATCTAAAGCCGCTCCTGAACCTGCCCTGTTCTTGAACCACAGCACAGCTATGGGGCTTCTGCTGGATGCCAATACAACTCCATGCAACTCAATTTCTCAGTGAATACAATCCAAGCCAGACTCCAAGGTGAAGTTGTACTGTGCCAAGGTAGCTGGAAAGAAATGGGAGCAGGCAATGTGTAAAACAAGCTTGGAGAAGACACAGTGAGTGACATAACCTTTCAGTGGGCTTTCACAATTCACAAAGGACAAAGAAGGAATATAAACTCATGGATTTTATAGAGAAGCCTCCCCCTTACCTCCATGTACTCCATTCCTTTAATGTGCTCCAAAGGATTTCAATGCAGATTGGTAGGTTTGCCCCTAATACCGTTAAAATTGAACTTTACAAGTGCTTTTGTGTCCTTTTGCTGTACAGAGCTAGGAGGAGAGGCCAAAATGATTGGGCTGCTGTATTTGATGTTTCATGACGCAAAGTGAACTCTCAGAGTGGTTTTCTCAGTAAACTTGGAAATAGGCAACACAGTTATATTTTTGCACAAACTAAAACACAAATACACACACATGCACACACACACATTCACACACACACACACACACACACACACACACACACACAAACACACACACACTAAGGAAAACATACCTTTTATCCAGCAGGTTTTCTGTTGAATGAAGAATTAGTGGGAGCTATGTTATGTACAAGTCTCTTACAGTCAAGCAGGCTGTGCTGCCCTGGCCTGTACTCATTTCCACTTCAGGAAATCTTGCTATGCAGATACTTGCTGGACCTACAAGTAAGTTACAAACTCTGCACAGATAAACTAAACAACACATCACCAAATTCCCAAGACAGAAGAAAAGCCTCCAGCAAGCTCCATGTTGACTCATCATAGGCCCCTCACTAAAACTACCCTGCTTCCCTCATAGAAGACCTTGGAAGCATCAGAAGAAGACAGTGACTCATGGTCAGTACCCAGGAACTTTTCATCACATTATAATTCATGTGATATTAAAACAACCTCAACATCAGTCAGAAGGAGGCAAAAGAAAAGGCTACAGTGACTTTGCTGAAATGCTGCACCCTGTACAACACTGAGAGGGAATTTATCCTGAAGAATGCCATGCCCATGATATAGTCAGCAAAGCAATGTCAGCAGAGGGATGCACTATAGGATTCCATGCACGATCATGGTTAAGGCAATAAGACAGACCAGAATCTTCCAGGGGGATACCTCTATTAAGGTAAAGTTACAAAATCTAATCCTTACTTTTAAAATAGCTGAATGGTTTAGCTATTCAGAATGTGTTGAGACAAATAACAGATGTGGCAACACCTGGAACTGGACAGGTGATGCAAAGACTGCTGACCAGCACAAAACAGGAAGATTTAGGTTTGTTGAGAGACCTAGGCTCAAAGGACTAAGTTAGAGAATGACTGGACAAAATTGTATGTCATTAACTGGCCTCCCTGAATACCCACAAATTACAGGTCACCACAGCAATGCATACACACACACACACACACACACACACACACACACACACACACACACACACACACACGAAAAACCATAAGTCGGCAGAAAACAATGAAGATTCCATCATGCTGGAGGAAGATCATAATATAGATTATTCAAAGCAGGTATTTTAAGAGAGAATCACTAACTCAGCTAATTTTCCCTAGAGGAATAAAAAGGCCTAGATAGCACTCTTCTTGGTCAGAATGTGGGGTATATATGGAGAACTTTGTTCTTGAAGTCTCAAATCTCTCATGCCTATCCTCACCTTTTGAAACCCTTTCCACATCCCTGCTCTTCTAACCAACTTCAGAGTATAAGATGCAGATATGAAATGTCCAGCAGCACTTAAACAAAATAGGACTGACATGCTGCTACTCAGGTTCTGTCAGGTACCCAAGATGTATGAAGCATGAAGAGACCATCTTCATATATAGGGAAAAGGGGATAGAAAGAACAAAAGGCACCAAAAGATGACAATGAGAACCATTTATTTGGCATTTCCACCAGGCTCTCCTCCTTGCAAACTACTTACTTCCTGGAATCTCACAAGATCCCTGTAAAGCAAATGAACTACAGGCATTTGCCTCATCCCTCAAAGCTCTGTGCTAGTCTAAAGAGGGGCTCCCACATAGCACCCTCCTCCACACATAAAGGCATGTAGTGCTGTGATGTAGTCAGCCTATCTCCCGTAATAAACTGCAGATTCTAGAATAGCAGGGGCATTTGCCTTCCAAATATGCAGTTTCTTCAAAAAGGCTACCCCAACAGAAAGCCTTGTAAACGATCACATAAATGAACACTTGGATGAGACATAGGTCAGTACATGGATAAGTCAATGGACAGTTACATTCGTTTGTCTATGTTTATGGTTAGACATGAGGGCAACCTGACCTTGAGGTCTAATCCTACCTGCAACTGCTTGGCTCTGGGGACACAGATGTTCATTCCGGCCTCTTCACAGAACCTCTTTGCCTCCACACAGGATGCTGGCAGAACAGTCTGCTCCACCATCAGTTTTTTGTTCTCATACAGCAAAATCTTTATATTGTTCTTCTATGGAGTCCGTTCACGCAGGAGCTGGAAGTGCCTGATGCTGAACCATAAACAAAAAATGGTAAATACCAGCCAGCTTCTATCTGCCTGTCTCTCCTGCAAGTACAATCATCCCTTCAAGGGTCCTCATCCTCCAACATCCCCAGAGTAGAGCCACACTATACAAGTCAGCACCAATTAAAGGCAGTCAAATCCAGAGTCCAAATTCAATATGAATCAAAGTACTTCTGAAAATCCTGACACTGAGTGTTTATATAAATCAAGGAAGAAGAAATGGTACATATGGGAGCTTATATGTCCATGGTATGCTAAAACCACCTGCAGGTAGAGGGCAAATCCCCTCTGAGGGTGATAGAAGACCCAGTAGCTATACAATCTTTCCATGTGTTTCTCATGGATCATAAATCTTTAAATCTCATGTCAGAGTCCTAGAGGTTCAGAGTTGATTGATATTCCCACCATGGTGCAAATCTTTTCTATCTAGAGAATCCTTAATGGGTAAAAATAACAATCGGAGGGTTTTCTACACTCTTCACATGTAGAACAACTAAGTCCAAGAGTTACAAATCCAAGACCCTTGCCACGAGGCAGGCTTCCTGTTAAGAGTTAGACACTGCAGAACCAGAGCCCTGACTTTTGTTCAAAGTCATAGCTGGACAGAAGCATTCCCTGCCAAGTGCTGGGGTTTCATCTCTGTCAGTGACTCACTGTAGGAATTGTTCTCTTGTATGAGCTCCTTGTACTTCTCCATGGTGTCACATATTGAGTTGTTCATTTAATGCACAGCCATCATTCTCATCCCACGTTCAGATTGAAGTATAGGCAATTCAACATCCAGCCTGTGGTAGGGCATGGCCCATGGAAAAAATAACCATCTGAGCTCATGAACTCAGAATTAGATGAAATGTAAATAAAAAATATCCAATAAAAAATTAAAATTTAAGGAATGGGGGTGAGGGAAGCATGTGGTAATCTCTAAGACCAGAGCAAAAACACAACAGTGAAACCCCAAGCATGATTCTTCCATAGAAAATATTTCTATGCAAATCAGCAAACAATTATTTTGAAATAAGAACTCCTTAAGAACCTGGGGAGATATGGCTCTGCAGACTCTCTGTATAGGAGTGGGCAGAGCCTGAGAACTGCCTGCTTGGGAATTACAAGTATCAAGGGTTTGTTTCCAAAGCGACTGTTTCTAGGTCACAATAAACCATTCATAGATAGCTAAAAAAATGAAAAGTAAAAAAATAAATAAAGTTCAAATCGGGCAAAAAATAGGTGAAATCAGACTGTTCTCTGTATTATATTACTTAAAGCCAGTATATATCACAGACTTGCTCCTTTGAACTGGGTCCTATTGGTGCTGATTAAACTTATTATCCTGGGTACAGGACAATAGAGCCAGGGTACCAATTGGAGGGAGCTGACCTTCAAGAGTTGGCCAGGTGAGCATGAAGGCATTGACTAGTTCTGTAAGAAGTTTCCTCAAGTTTGTGCCACAACCTTAGGTCCAACAGAAAGTGGCAATGACATTTCTTTTGTTTTGAAAGCAGGGATTCTCAATCATTGTTTCCTATCGTTACATGAATTCCCAGAGGGCATAAATACTTTTGACAGGGCAGAGGATTTATAACATCTCCTTCCCTCCAGAGAGTCCTATCTTCCACCAAGGTAAATAGAAGGTGCAAAGTGCTCTATTGATCAATGTGGGCCTCCACAGACTCATCACTATCATGACCTATAAACTGTTCATCAAACAAATCCTCAGAGCCCATCAAAGGTCCCCAGATGTCCTGATCCTGAGCAAAACACTCACAAATACTTTCACATACATGTATACCAACCCATATTTAAGTACAATTAGAATGCCAACTATATCCAGGGAGGTGCCTTAGAATCAGTGAACAATGAACAGATTCAGGGTAAAAGAGTGATGACATGCAGGCATTTCATTCACACTCCTAGATGCAGCAAATGTGACCAGGTCCTTCCAGCTGTTGACAGAACCAATCCAACTCCAAGCACCTCAGGCTCAAGTACAAAAGAGCTTGACCCTAAGCCCACAGCACCTAGCTTATCTCAACAGGCCACACCTGCCAAGGCTCTTTGAAATCCAGGATGAGGAGTGAAAAACTCTCTTGATGTAAAGAAATCTTGGGTTAGCAGAGAGAGCACAAGACAGTGAACAGGTGACTGGGCATAATGACTACCTATAGTCCCAATCATCATAGATATAAAGGTCCAGGATTTGAGAAAGTACATCCCTCTGGAATTTACACTTCTGGGTTTCAAATTTTAGTTCTTCCAATTTCTTTAGACGCTTCTCTTGCTTACTGATATCATTTCAGGATGATGCCTTCCTACCGAAACCTGTAGATAGATAAACACAAGTGAAATTGCATATTTGATGGCCCAGGGGAGGAAAAGACCATTCTGAGTCCCAGAAAGGAGGTTGAGGAAATGGAAAGGCTGGAGACTATATGATTCCCTGAAATAGCAGAAAAGCTTTCTTCAAACTGGACTCTTAAGCTATGTCCTTCTTCCCAATCTTCACTGCCATACATAAGTCACACTCACTATTAGAGGACCCCTTGCCCTGAAAGCCATAAGCTGCCTCAGACATCCAGACATGGGACATTGTCATCTCATATCAGATGTGGTACAGGTAAATCCTGGAGTTCCTAATGCTTAGAACCATCAATCTCTAATGAGTGTGTTCAAACCCAAAGTGTCTGAGATCTTAGTTCATGACTAGGGGTGCATCCTTCCTTGTTCTTATCATCAGAGACTTATGTAACCTACAGTAATCTAGAGGATGAAGTGCTTCAACTCCCAACCATGAATGGTCCCATTGTTAATCTCATCATGCCTCCTCCTGGCATGTATTGGCAGTCGAAATTACAAAGCTCCCAGAAAAAAAGCTGCAGGCTTGCCAATTCTTGGCTCTCTGTCAAACTAATCATCAGAACTCTGGACTCTTGGTCTGTCATTGAGAAATCCCAAGGTTCTTTGTTGCAAGGCCTACTCCTGGAAGGAACGTCTCAAACCTATCTCCTCAAGGATGTTCCCCAACTCTGCCCTGGACTCACCAAGCCTTCCCCAGAACGAATTCATTCTTCCTTTTTTACTAGACAGGAGGTCTGCATCCTTCTGCCTTTTTCTGGTCTCTCCTTGATCTCTACTCTCTTTTCGAACTAGCCTGAGCAGCTGGCGAAACATGCCTGTTTGTGAACCCAAAGGGAACTGAAGGGATATGCCAAAGGCAGTTGGTGTCACCACAACACTGGTGACATCCCAGAAGATTCTAGTGCTGTCTTAGAGACAAGAGATTTTCCTAGGAAAGGCTTACTGATGATGTTACTGCGAGGTTCTGTGGCCTACCTGCTAACTAGCTCTCCGCAAATTGATCAGTTTCTGTAGGGGCCTTTCCCTGCAGTCTCTCATGTGACTCAGGGAAAACCCTTTGACAACCTCTACTCCAAAGCTAGATATTTCTCTCTGCTTCATTGGAAGTCATCAATTCTCTTAATGGGAAGAGTTGGTTACAACCCTGAATTGATAAGAGATTTTTGTTAGCACCCAAATCTCTAGGGAGCATGGATAAGGGAGATTTTTCTTAAAAATAAATCTACCACCTGAGACAACGCATGTGACATAAATTTTGAATCCCAAGGTTTTCCCTGTTTTCTAGAGGCCAATAGCTTTCTCCTATACATTTGGCTATATAAAACCTGGTAATATTTGCTTAATGTGCAGTCCTAGACTGCTGGCATTGTTTCCATATACACATCTATGTATTTCACAAAATCAATGGTCTATAATCCTACTTTTTGAAATAATCACTCCCTTTTCTTGGGATCGTAGGGATCAACTACAGGGCATATATAAAATTATAACTTTATGTCTCTTTTATATATTAAGTTGGACATCCTCCCTTTCTCAAATATAAAAAGACAATTAAATGGGACATCAGTAAGCAAACGTCAGCCTGGACCCTGTGTTACTACATTGTAACCACATAGCCATTACTTCTCAAATATCATTCTTCCTGAATTTCCAAGTCTAGGCATGAGAATATTGGGGCTGCACCAGGATCTTTTACTCGTAGCAAACATAAGAATCAGGAGGATGGGCAGGGAGTGGAATGTCCTGAATTAGGAGGTCATAGTTCTAGAAGGTTATCCTTTGCTCTCAGCAGAGCCGACATTTTTTCAACCATTCCTCACCCTCTGCCACAGGACCAGAGACTTCCCCAAACAACTGGCTGGCCTTGCTAAAAGTCCTGGCTTGGCTTCTCTTTGTAGAATAAGACATTCAGAGTCCTTGAGAACCCACCAAGAAGTCTCCTCCACAAAGGCCCCTTGTTGTCAAAGGAAAATGTTCTTGCAGAATCCTGCCATGGCAGCAGGAATTTCAACTAGGCTGCTTTTAGGTCCAGCTCACTGAGGGCAGGCCTGAGGCCCAGGTGTATCTGTGGAAAGTAGCAGCACACACTACCTCACAGCTCTCTCTCTCTCTTGGATGCAACTGCTAGAAGTGTAATACGATTTTTATTTCTTTGTTTGTTTATTAGAAATACCTACAAACCTGATTAAAGTTGCAACATGCCTTCAATTCCAGCATGCAGAATTTTGTTAAATCATTGTTGTTCCTGTTTTATGTTTGGTTTTGTTTTTAGTCCCCTCAGCAAATTTCTCTGTACCTAGACTGTTAAGCACATGCTCTGGAGGGACCTATTATTCAAGTTAGGCAAAGCTTTTGTTCTTACCAACCACTCCATAGATGATCCCATTACTTACTTTCAAATAAGAAAACAGTCATAGAGAAGTAAGTTAACCTGTATGCTATCACAGAAGAAACACATCATGATTGTGGAATTGCACCCGAATCTTTTGTATTTCCTAGTTTTTTTTTTTAATTTTAACTTTTTTATTGGATTTTTGGTGGGTACATTTCATTTGTTTTAAATCTAAAAGGTATCCTTTATAGCTCTCCTCTCATTTACAAAGAAGAATTTCACCTGTAATTGTTACTCCAGATCGTTTGGTCACTGGCTTAGATATTACCTTGCTCTGTTTCCTTGCCTTAAGCTGTGCTAGAAGCAGGCTCAAAGGTTCGGGACTCAACAAATAATGAATTCCACTACATCTGGATCCCTAGTCTCACAGACAGGAAGGGACTGTATTTCCATTAACTATTTAAAAAACAAACAAACAAAACAAAAACAGACGCAGTTGTTCTCAAGTATATTAAAGTGTGGATCGTGGTAATATAGTTATATTATATAATATACCTGGCATTCATCTTTCTCCAAATCCTAAAATTTCTTTTTTTGTTCACATTTTCTTTTTTTGATTGCTTCTTAGTAATTTTTATCTTGTTTTTTTAATTTTAGTTTTTTTCATAGATATATTTCTTTATTTACATTTCAAATATTATTCTCTTACCTGGTTTCCAGTCCATAAGCCCCCATCCTGTCTCCCTCCCCGATATGGACAGTCTCCCAAACCACTCCCCTTACAACTCCCCGACATTCCCCTGCACTGAGGGTCCAACCTTGTCAGCACCAAGGGCTTCCCTTCCACTGGTGCCCCAAGAAGGCTATTCTCTCCTACATATGCAGGTGGAGCCCTGGGTCAGTCCATGTATAGTCTTTTGCTATTGGTTTAGTTGGTTGGCATTGTTGTTCTTATGGAATTGCAAGCACCTTCAGCTCTCTCAATCCTTCCTCTAATTTCCACAAGTGGGGTCCTGTTCTCAGTTCAGTGGTTTGCTGCTAGCACTGACCTCTTTATTTGACATACCCTGATGTATCTCTCAGGAGAGATCTATATCTGGACCCTTCCAGCAAGCACTTTTTAGCTTCATCAATCTTATCTAGTTTTGGTGGATATACATACTTACACACACACACACACACACACACACACACACACACACACACACACACACACACACAAACACACACACACACACACACACAAACACACACACACACACACACACACATATATGGGGGGGCATGTGCTGAGCAGGCTCTGAACGGTCGTTCCTTTAGTCTCTGTTTTAAACTTGGCCTCCATATCCCCTCCTATGGATATTCTTGTTCCCCCTTTTAAGGAGTAGAAGCATCCACATTTTGGTCATCCTTCTTCTTGAGCTTCCTGATGTCTGTAGATTGCATCTTGGGTAATTCGAGGTTTTGGGCTAATATCCACTTATCAATGAGTGCATACCATGTGTGTTATTCTGTGATTGGGTTACCTCACTGAAGATGATATTTTCTAGTTCTTTCCATTTGCCTATGAATTTCATGTAGTCATTGTTTTTCATAGCTGAGTAGTACTCCATTGTGTAGACATACAACATTTTTCAAATCTATTCATCTGTTGAAGGGCATCTGGGTTCTTTCCAGCTTCTGACTATTATAAATAAGGCTGCTATGAATAGAGCAGAGTATGTGTCTTTATTGTATGTTGGAGCATCTTATGGGTACATGCCCAGGAGAGGTATAGCTGGGTGCTCAGGTAGAAGAGTGTCCAATTTTTTGAGGAACCTCCAGACTGATTTCCAGAGTGGTTGTACCAGTTTGCAATGCCAGCAACAATGGAGGAGTGTTCCTCTTTCTCCACATCCTCGCCAGCATCTGTTGTTACCTGAGTTTTTGATCTTAGCCATTCTGACTGGTGTGAGGTAGAACCACAGGGTTGTTATGATTTGCATTTCCTTGATTACTAAGGATGTGGAACATTTCTTTAGGTGCTTATCAGCCATTCGATATTCCTCAGCTGAGAATGTTTCGTTTAGCTATGTACTCTATTTTTTAATAGGGTTATTTGGCTCTCTAGAGTCTGACTTCTTGTGTTCTGTGTATATTTTGGATATTAGCCTTCTATAAGATGCAGGATTGGTGAAGATTTTTTTCCCAATCTGTTGGTTGCCATTTTGTCCTTATGACAGTGTCCTTTGCCTTACAGAAGCTTTGCAGTTTTATGAGGTCCCATTTGTCGATTCTTGATCTTAAAGCATAAGCCATTGGTCTTTTGTTCAGGAAATTTTCTCCAGTGTCCATGTGTTCGAGACTCTTCCCCCACTTTTTTTCCTATTACTTTGAGTGTATCTGGTTTGATGTGGAGGCCCTTGATCCACTTGGACTTAAGCTTTGTACAGGGTGATAAGAATGGGTCAACTTGCATTCTTCTACATGCTGACCTCCAGTCGAACCAGCACCATTTGTTGAAAATTCTATCTTTCTTCCATTGGATGGTTTTAGCTACTTTGTCAAAGATCAAATGACCATAGGTGTGTGGGTTCATTTCTGGGTCTTCAATTCTGTTCCACTGATCTGCCTGCCTTTGTGCCAATACCATACAAACTATTGCTCTGTAATACTGCTTGAAGGCAGGGATGGTGATTCCCCCAGAAGTTCTTTTATTGTTGAGTATAGTTTTTGCTATCGTGGGTTTTATGTTATTCCGAATGAACCTGCAAATTGCTCTTTCTACCTCTTTAAAGAATTGCATAGGAATTTTGATGGGGATGACACTGAATCTGTAGATTGCTTTAGGCAAAATGGCCATTTTTACCATATTCATCCTGCCAATTCATGAGCATGGGAGATCTTTCCATCTTCAGAGATCTTTTTCAATTTCTTTCTTCAGAAACTTTAAGTTCTCATCATACAGATCTTTCATTTTCTTGGTTAAAGTAATAGCAAGATATTTTACATTATTTGGGACTATTGTGAAGGGTGTCATTTCCCTAATTTCTTTCTCAGCCTGTTTATCCTTTGAGTAGAGGAAGGCTACTGAATTGTTTGAGTTAATTTTATACCCTGACACTTTGCTGAAGTTGTTGATCATGTTAAGTAGTTCTCTGGTGGAACTCTTGGGGTCACTTAAGTATACTACCATATCATGTTCAAATATTAGTATTTTGACTTCTTCCCATCCAATTTGTATCCCTTTGACCTCCTTTCATTTTCTGATTGCTCTCTGGTTAGGACTTCAAGTACTGTATTGAATAAGTAGGGAGACAGTAGGCAGCCTTGTCTAGTCCTGGATTTTAGTGGAATTGCTTCAAGTTTCTCCCAATTTAGTTTGATGTTAGGTACTGGTTTGCCATAATTTGCTTTTACTATGTTTAGATATGGGCTTGAATTCTTGATCTTTCCAGGACTTTATTCATGAAAGGGTGTTGAATTTTGTCAAACGATTTCTCACCATCTAATAAAATAATCATGTGGTTTTTCCTTTGAGTTTGTTTATATGGTGGATTTCGTTGATGGATTTCTGTATATAAAACTATCCCTGCATCCCTGTGATGAAGCCTACTTGATCTTGATGGATGATCCTCTTGACATGTTCTTTGATTCGGTTTGCAAGAATTTTATTGAGTATCTTTGCATCAATATACATAAAGGAAATTGGTCTTAAGTTCTCTATCTTTGTTGTATCTTTGTGTGGTTTAGATAAAAGAGTAATTATGGCTTTGTAGAAGGAATTTGATAGTGCTCCCTCTGTTTCGAATTTGTGGAATAGTTTGGATACTATTGGTATGAGGTCTTCTATGAAGGTCTGATAGAATTCTGCACTAAACCCATCTGGTCGTGGGTCTTTTTGGATGGGAGACTTTTAATAACTGCTTCTTTTTCTTTAGGAGTTATGGGGTTGTTTAGATGGTTTATTTGTTCTGGATTTAACTGTGGTGCCTTGTATCTGTCTAGAAAAATTGTCCATTTCCTCCACATTTTCCAGTTTTGTTGAATATAGGTTTTTGTAGTAGAATCTGATGAGTTTTTTTAATTTCCTCAGATTCTTTTGTCAGGTCTCCCTTTTCATTCCTGATTTTGTAATTTGGATATACTCTCTGCCCACATTCTTGAACCAAGAGGAAATTGCCTAGTACCATCTATGCTCCCTGAGCAAAGGGACCTAGGAGCAGTCAGGGGCAGAACCCTTCCAGTTTCTGCCTGGGCGGAGAGCTAAAATCCAGTCACCAGGAGTGCCTACATACCTGAGAGCAGAGGTATGATCTACTCTTCCGTGCCAAGAAATCCACCAGGTTTTCAGGTCTCACAAACTCAGGAGCACCTTTATGTTCACAGATCCGGCTAAAAGAAAGCAAGTCTACAGGAGTGCTGACACACAGGCCTACAGAAGAGTCAAGCCGCTGTCAGAGACAGTAAGACAAGAGAACACCAGAGACATCCTGATGGCGAGGCAAGTACATGAACCTAAGCAACAGAAACCAATACTCCTTGGCATCACCAGAGCCCAGTTCTCCCAGCAAAGCAAATACTGGATATCCAAATACACCGAAAAAGCAAGATTTGGATTTAAAATTACATTTTATGATGACTGAGGACTTTAAGAAAGACATAAGAAACTCCCTTAAAGAAATACAGGACATTGGGGCTGGGGATTTAGCTCAGCGGTAGAGCGCTTACCTAGGAAGCGCAAGGCCCTGGGTTTGGTCCCCAGCTCTGAAAAAAAGAACCAAAAAAAAAAAAAAAAAAGAAATACAGGACAACACAAGTAAACAAGTAAAAGGCCTTAAAGAGGAAACACAATAATTCCTTAAAGAATCTGGGCTAACTGGCTAGCCTCTGCTCTTCAACCAGGCTCACTGGCTAGCATCTGCTCTTCAGCCAGGCTCACTGGCTAGCATCTGCTCTTCAGCCAGGCTCACTGGCCTACGGGACCCTAGCACATTGCTTACCAATCGGCTCATGACTACCTGGCTGCACTGACTCCTTAAAGCCATTCTCTAGAAAGAGCACAAAAACCAAAGAGAAACACCACTGGGACCTTTTCCCATGGGCTCCGCTTAAGTTTAAGCAATTTTGTTATTTCTTTTAAAATGTGAAATACAATTTCTGCTACTCATATGGCCAAGATAGCTGGGCAGTAATCATTGCTTTATGGAATTTGATCCTTTATTTTATTACGAGGTTATCTTTATGCTGTATGATGTATCTTTAGAAAACACAACACTAAATTCCTAAAATCTAGATGTTTTAAGACATCAGTTCATGGAGAAACATAAGTGCTTACCTATCTAGACTGGCCTCTTTTGCTATACTGCAGGTACAATCAAGTTTCCACACTACTTCCATGATTTTCAAGAATGGTTAAGACAAAAATAAGTTGAACATAATGGACAGAAAGGGGATTCTGTCAAGTTGTCTTATGTGGAACAAGATACCAAGATATGACTGGTAAACCTAAAACCAACTGTTTCAGAGACCAACAAAACTTACAGAAAATACATACTTTCTTATCATTCCTCTGCCTCGGCGGTAAGTAATTTATTGAGCACCTACTATGATCCTAGCACTGTGCATCTAGGGGTGTAATGTTGAATTAAAAGTTGATAAAAAGCTTCATTAAGGAATAAAGAAAAATGAAACATATCTGAAACTCAGAATTCAATATAAGCAGCACCACCATTTCTCAACTGGTGATTTCTGAAAAATTCATCATTTTTTCCATGTGCTTCTACAAAAATGATACTCAGTCTTGATTTTGTAAGTCATAAATAGGCAAGTCATACTTCTTTCTTGGCTCCCACAACTGTCAAAGGGAACAACACCGTCGCTGTACATTGGGCTTCCCTATTAATCCTGCTTTGAATGGTAATAAATTCTAGACTTTTAAATGTGAAAACAGGTCACCAAAAATGCTTGAGGGGAAAGGTTGTTAAAATTACCCAAACTGGTCTATTCTCTAAAACTTTCACATAGCATTTTACTGATAACACAATGCAAATTCACCACAAATATTTAACCAATAAAAACAGAAATATTGACTACCTCTGCAAATCAATAATCATATATACTTGAAAACAACTTTCATGGAAACAAACAACGTACTAGGAGGAAAGATACATCACTAAAAACTACACAAGCAACAACAAAAAAAAAGACACTACACTTCTTGGTTTAAAAGTTAGTGATACACTTGATCTTTAAAGACAGGCAATGTACTTGATCTTTAAGCCCTTTAACTGTGCCCTGTCCACATAGAAACTGAAGCAGTGGATGACAAGGCTAGATGCAGTTTCACAACAGCCTCTTACACAGCATCAAAGTGGTCTATTTCATTAGATGGTTCCAGGATGATAACACAGACACTTTCACAGTTCCTGAGCACTTCTGAGTTCAAATACCACCAGTGCCAAGCTCTGTGCTGTTGACACATTCTGACCTGTCTCCTAAGGTTGTCAGCCACGAAAAGGACAGGTTAGCACCAGACACTGTTCACTGACCTATCCTAAACCCCGCTTCGTTTCTGAAAAAGCAACATTCCATGCTTGCTCCCTATCTGAGGAAGCCAAATGGTTGATCTGGCTCATGGCTCTACTTTTCTTGGCTCATCAACTTTCTTTTCCCACTTCAACTGCAACTAAGCTGCAATATTTGAAGAAAACCACCATAAACTCTGAGTGTCACCTCTTGAAATTTAAAATTCATGAAACAAGTCATGGCTTTCTAAACAGCACCATGGAAAACAAACAAAACCAAGCAAAACCATCCCAAAGGAACTTGCTGATCCGGAGGCCTGCTTATAGCAGGTAGGAAAGAATTAAAATATGCAGAACTGTAATCTCTCAGAGCTTTTGAGGCTAAAAAAGGAAATCTGTGTTTATGTTCCCTTTCTCCAAGTAATCATTTGCAAGGGGCAGTCAATTACAAAGTAGATCAGAAGAAATCTATTAAATAATATATGTTCATTGCCTGCGGTTTTAAGAAGATATTTTCACACGATCCCTGTCCTTTAACACAAAATAGAAACCTTACAGGGAGTGTGCCACCAGGATAAGCTACCTCTCAAAAGCCTGTCCTACCCTGGCAGGTACAAGGCCATTTAATTCCAAGTCAATCTGGAGAGAGGTGACAGCTCCAAGTTCCTCTGAGGATGTCAGAGCACAGCTCTCATGCACATTCCAGATCACCTCTCCATTCTTTCCCCAAGGCCATGGGCTTTCCAATCCTTGCTTCAGCACTCCAAACATCCCTGAACCCTCCTTTCCCCTAAGCAACTGGCTCACTTTGCATCGCCTCCTTCTGCCACCACTTCCCCAGAGCGGGGAAAGTGAGCACAAGGATGCTGGCCAGTCTCCTGCCTACCTTGACGCTGCTGCTGCTCACAGGCCGCTCAGCTTGCTGTCCCTGGGGACCAGACCAGCGACCCGGCTAGGGGTCGGCCAGAGCACCATGCCTCGAGGTTCCCTGGCAGGGCTGGCCCGGACTTTTGTCCCCCGGCACTGCGAGTCTGTAGTCTCTGTGGGAAACCCCGCCGCTGTCACAGCGCGCCAGACCTTGGCTAAGGCGACCGCCCTTGGCGCTACCGCGCCTTCTCGGGCTCCCGCTATCAGGGCGCCATTGGCGCTGAGGGCCCGGCCGGGGGAGGTGGGCAGGGCCGCACCTGTGGCGCCCGGGCCACACTCCGCCTTGGGCGCCCCACGACCCGCCTACACAAAGTCGCGTCCCCACGTCCCCGCTGCCTCCTCCATCGCTGCGCGAGGCCCCTCCTCCTCGCCGCCTCCGCCGCCTCGGCAGCTTCTTCCGCTTCTTCTTTTCTTCTTTTTTTTTTTCTTTCTATTTTTGATCCTGATGTGGCGCATGCGGCGAGCTCGCCTCCGGAACGGAGGACGTCATGCAGGCAGAATCACCTCTGGGGGCCTGCCGGGATCGGAGAGAGAGAAGAGAGAGCAGTCAGCTTGGGCGGAGGCGCCCCGGGCTGCGGGCACCTGGGGAAGGAAAACACGCCCCGCACAGGCGCCGCTGCGGGCGCCAAAAAGAACGCGCGTGCCGGCGCCCACCGCCGCGCACCACGTCCCCTCAGGCCCTGCCCGGAGCTCACCGATGAGCGCCACGTCCCTTCAGGCCCCAGGCTCACAGCCTGGCGCCTTGTCCCCTCAGGCACCGCGCTCACCGCTGAGCGCCTCCTCTCCTCAGGCCCCTCCTTCACCAACCTGCGCCGCGTCCCCTTAGACCCGGCTCCGGCGCGGGCTCGCAGCAGGGTGAGAGGGACACGTGCGCCCACTCCGCGGCGCAGGGGACACGGAGATACGCGTCGCGCCGGGCTCCGGGCTCTGCTCAGGCCCGTCAGTCCCCCCTCAGGGCTGGGTGGAGGCCCAGGGCGGCTTCTGACGGCGCCCAGGCCCACTGCCAAGTACCCGCAGCCATTGCCTCCTGAGCTTCGCACTGCCCACTACAGGCCGCGGGGACCTGTCCAGGCTTCGGCGCTGGCATTGTGGTCACTGCTCTGCTAGGCCAGCTTAGCAGGGCGCAGCCCCCACCCCACCCCGCCAGCTGTCTGTCACCTGAAGGCATCCCGAGGGGCCGCAAGCTGGCACACCCTGGAGGGGCCGCAGGTCATGGGGCCTTGGATTTAGTCCTGCACCTACTCTCCAGCCCCTCACTTGGAACCCAGTCACTTCCCCTCCTGCTCCTGGTGAGCTTCCTCAGTGAAGCAAACCCATTTCACACACAGAAATCAATCCTTTTACGTGCCCCTGGACTGTGAAACTCAACATGTCCGACTGGTCGCCAGGATCTGGGGTAGGAATGGCATGGCTGGCAGGCGTTGAGAGACAGAAGACCTCCCCAAAGTTTATTTGGTGCCTCTGGGTTGTCCCACGGAGGTTTGTTATTGTAGTCTCTTTCAACTGTGTCTTTCCTAAACCTGCCACCAGAGATGCTTGCTTGTCCAACCCCTAGTGGGTACCAACCAAATCAGGACCATCTTTTGGGATAGGATCAAAAATCAGTAATCAACGTGTCGTTCCCATATATAAAGACTTTCCTTACACCTCCATTCCTGGAGCCAAGGAAGAGTGCAAGACCACTGGGTAGTCTGGCAGAGCCATTGGCAGAGCAGCAGGACCAGTGTGCACTGTATGGCACCAGAGGCTCCACCCACTTCCCTATCCCAGGCACTCTGAGGTCCAGTCTCCTGCCTGGTTCTAGCTCCAGTTTTTCTCTCATTGTACTTCCTCTTCTGGAAAGGCACTTTCCCTGGAACCAGGAGTACCTGAGAGTTCCTTGGGACAGAACTTAGAGACCTTGCCCTCATTAGCATGATATGGTACCCAATTGCCAAGAAGTCTCTAAGGAAATGAGCTTTACATTCATAAACATGCCCACCCTTTCCCCAGATGAAACATCAAAATCCCTCCCTGTTATTCTTGGGGTGTTTTAATTCTTCTGATCCTCTGGCAGGCTTTTGTAAAAGAACTGGGAGAGTCAAATAGGGTCTACACATTAACAAATGTTTTCTTATGCATAAACAATATTTTAATTCTTTTTCCAGCACCACCCTCCATATTAACTCCTTTCATAGTTTAGCCTCAAAATATTTTTATCTTCTGAGTTTTGAAGGAACTATCAAATCAGCTTTTCATTTGCTGTATTAGATTTACAGTCATAATTGTGTTTGAATTTGTGAGAGGACAGAATGCAGAGGTCTTCCAGTAGGAGTTCTCTAATAGTGATGTTTTCAATAACCACCTAGAGGATCCTGCCTTAGGCCAAGATTTCCCACGGTGCTTCCCAGATTTTTCCACCTGGTCAACTTGGGGTATATATTCGGTAAATAAAGCTACAGAATGGGCGTTCCTTCTTAACAAAAATAACCCATGCATGTGTGTTTTTTTTAATCCCGCATGTGATTTTAATAATCCCGCAGGCTTACGCACGGATCTCCGTGCTGTGTCGGTGTGGGCACTGAGAGCCCGTTCCTGTAACATGCAATTCTTGGTTCCCAACCTTTTTCTTATGCTCAGTTAAGAGTTTTTCTTCGTTACAAACAATACAGTAAGCAAGTATTTCTCCTCTTGGCCTATGCCTCTATAAGTCTAGGTTGTGTCAAGTTGACGATGTAAACTAACTAATGCAAGTCACAGCCCCTTTTCCCCCAAACTTACCTGTCAGCCACCCTGTCCCATTTTCAACCCACCAGCATTCTTGTATTACCTCCCCCTGACCAACCAGGCCTCATGGCCAAGACTTTTAACCTAACATGCTGAGTGGCATGCTGGTCCCTTCTTATTCTTGCTCTCCCATGTCCACCTTGCCAAGATGGATATATTTCTACATATGTCTACATATATCTAATCATGGCCTTTTCCTCGCATACTCCAAGCTGCCACTCAGCTGAAGAAAAAAAAGTCATGTAGCCAAGCTATCTGACAAATATATGACTTCTGTCTCTGAAGAGTCGTCTGTGCTTTCAGGCAACATTTTACTCTTTGCTACTGGACATGGACCTTTGTTCTCCAAACTGTTGGTCTTCTGATTGCCCACGTGATTCCCTAGCTCAGAAGCTGCCCTAGGATTCTTACACAGTCAACTGCCTCGAAAACTTAACTACATCGGCTGTTCCTCCAATCTGCCTGCCCTCACTCCACTCACCTCCCTAGTGGTCTAAAATTGGCTTCAAATGAGAAGCTGTGTGTGTTGGGTGTGATTAGCTTCCTCTATTAGGATGTGATTGATTGGATCTTGTCACCTTCCCTTGAGTACAAGGTGGAGTCTTTCCTGAAGGAGTGGCCCACACCATTGCCAAATGTAAGAACAAGAAGAAATCAAGATCTTTGGAAACAGCCTTGACTCTGGTATCATAAAGCAACATAAAAGGAGAAGATGCCTTCAGAAGATGATGGAGTACAGCTCAGTGGTGGGCACTTGCCTCTCATGCACAAGGTTCCAGGGATGAAAAGAACAAAGTATTCTAAGTGTGCTCAAGGTACCAAAGTCTTAGACTGTGAGTAGCAACTCTGTATGGGGTCACAGAAGCAACTGTAGGGGTGCAAAAACCTGGGCCACAGTAAAGGGGTTCAGAGCATGTGTTCAAAAATTCATTCAATGTCCCGCGCGACCTCTCCCCAGCAAGAAAACACGCGGGGACATATGAATCCTTGCTGCAGCCAAACTTTTGTTCAATCTTAAGGAGAAGCCCCGCACGCCTGCATGGCGCGGCTTATATACACCCTAGCGCGGCGCATCCACACCTCATTGGTCGCTTACCCATGATCTCATGAGGCACGCCCCGGAGTGGGCAAAGACCTGGCACGAAGGCACTCTTGCACATGCGCACACAGTTAACTTCCTGAAAGGAAGTCGGCTGGCGCGGTGGAGGCCAGCGCCATCTTGTAATGGCAGAAGCTATCCTGGCCTTCCACGTGGGGCGCAGTGGAAGCCAGCACCATCTTGTGGTGGCGAATGTTATAGCGGCCCTCTACAATTCAAGGTCAAATACATGGTGGATGTGTGGTGTCTGGCAGAACTCACCCATGCTGTGTCACATGACCTCACCACTCTTGGACCTGAAAGTGTAGTTAGAGCTCTTGAAACATGCCGTGTGATACCAAGGCTGCTGCCAGGAGCCCCGCAGCTCCTGCCAACGCTTTGTATCAAGAGCTGCAGCATTCTCAAGGTAGACACAAAATTTTCTGCTCTTAGATAAACGCTGGTTTAATCACAGAAAACAATGGCTTCTAATATTTTCCTACCATCAGTTCTCAGCATGTAAATATTAATTCATGTATTGGATCACCTTGGGTTAGAATGATGTGTCTTTAAAATCACTACTTAACTCCTTGATTTGGGCTTTATTTTTTTTTAATTGTTAAATGAATTTTGATTTGGAAATGAAACAATTTCGAGCAAGTTTTGAAATGGCCCTCTACAGTCTTCTGCCATTTTATGCTACATAGTTATGCAAAGCAGTATCTTTTGCACTGACAATCATAAAATCAAATTTTCCATCAAGTTTAAAAAACATTGAAGAAGTTCTTCATCCTGCTAATATCCAGCCAAGCTTTTAATCTTTTTGTAAAAATAAATACACATGGTACATCATCTCATTAGAATGAAACTTGGCTTTGTGATGAGTTGAATATGCTTGGCCCAGGCAGTGGCACAATTAAGAGGTATAGGCTTGTTGGAGTAGGTGTGTCACTGTTGGTATGGGCTTTAAGACTCTTGTCCTAGCCACTTGGAAGCCAGTCCTCTCCTGATTCCCTTTGGAATAAGATGTAGAACGTTTAGTTCTTCCAATACCATGTCTGCCTGGATGCTGCTGTGCTTTCTGCCTTGATGATAATGACCTGAACTGAACTTCTGAACCTGTAAGCCAGCTCCCATTAAAGGTTCTTTTTAAGAGTTGCCTTGGCCATGGTGTTTCTTCACAGAAACAGAAACCCTAACTATGACATACTTTGTATTTAATAAATAAATAATAACTATATGTATACAAGGAATTATTTTTAAATAAGTTTATTATTTATCATCTGCAAATGTCGCATCTGTACTCCTATTTTAAATACTTATATACATGGATGGCATAAAAATTTAGTGAGTTAAAAGTCGTCAGGAAAGAGTTCAAGAGCAGCTCTCTGCTCCCAGACCCGGTGAGAGAGAGACCCAACCGCCTGGTCAGGTGGGCACTCCTGAGGCTGCAGAGCAGAAGAGACCACCAACTCTGCTCACCCCTGCCCACATCCCTGGCCCAAGAGGAAACTGTATAAGGCCTCTGGGCTCCCGTGGGGGAGGGCCCAGGAGCGGCAGGACACCTGCCTGAGACACCACCAGAACCTGAAGGAAACAGACCGGATAAACAGTTCTCTGCACCCAAATCCCGTGGGAGGGAGAGCTAAACCTTCAGAGAGGCAGACAAGCCTGGGAAACCTGAAGAGACTGCTCCCTGCACACACATCTCGGATGCCAGAGGAAAAAGCCAAAGACCATCTGGAACCCTGGTGCACTGAAGCTCCCGGAAGGGGCGGCACAGGTCTTCCTGGTTGCTGCCGCTGCAGAGAGCCCCTGGGCAGCACCCCACGAGCAAACCTGAGCCTCGGGACCACAGGTAAGACCAAATTTTCTGCTGCAAGAAAGCTGCCTGGTGAGCTTGGGACACACGGAAGCAGAATTTCTCTAGGACCGGGCACGTTCTGTGTTTACCGGAAGTCCCACACCCGCGGATCCCGGCCCGCAGCAGCTCTCTGCTCCCAGACCCGGTGAGAGAGAGACCCAACCGCCTGGTCAGGTGGGCACTCCTGAGGCTGCAGAGCAGAAGAGACCACCAACACTGCTCACCCCTGCCCACATCCCTGGCCCAAGAGGAAACTGTATAAGGCCTCTGGGCTCCCGTGGGGGAGGGCCCAGGAGCGGCAGGACCCCTGCCAGAGACACCGCCGGAACCTGAAAGAAACAGACCGGATAAACAGTTCTCTGCACCCAAATCCCGTGGGAGGGAGAGCTAAACCTTCAGAGAGGCAGACAAGCCTAGGGAAACCAGAAGAGACTGCTCCCTGCACACACATCTCGGACGCCAGAGGAAAAAGCCAAAGACCATCTGGAACCCTGGTGCACTGAAGCTCCCGGAAGGGGCGGCACAGGTCTTCCTGGTTGCTGCCGCTGCAGAGAGCCCCTGGGCAGCACCCCACGAGCAAACCTGAGCCTCGGGACCACAGGTAAGACCAAATTTTCTGCTGCAAGAAAGCTGCCTGGTGAACTCAAGACACAGGCCCACAGGAACAGCTGAAGACCTGTAGAGAGGAAAAACTACACACCCGAAAGCAGAACACTCTGTCCCCATAACTGACTGAAAGAGAGGAAAACAGGTCTACAGCACTCCTGACACACAGGCTTATAGGACAGTCTAGCCACTGTCAGAAATAGCAGAACAAAGTAACACTAGAGATAATCTGATGGCGAGAGGCAAGCGCAGGAACCCAAGCAACAGAAACCAAGACTACATGCCATCATCGGAGCCCAATTCTCCCACCAAAACAAACATGGAATATCCAAACACACCAGAAAAGCAAGATCTAGTTTCAAAATCATATTTGATCATGATGCTGGAGGACTTCAAGAAAGACATGAACACACTTAGGGAAGCACAGGAAAACATTAATAAACAAGTAAAAGCCTACAGAGAGGAATCGCAAAAATCCCTGAAAGAATTCCAGGAAAACACAATCAAACAGTTGAAGGAATTAAAAATGGAAATAGAAGCAATCAAGAAAGAACACATGGAAACAACCCTGGATATAGAAAACCAAAAGAAGAGACAAGGAGCTGTAGATACAAGCTTCACCAACAGAATACAAGAGATGGAAGAGAGAATCTCAGGAGCAGAAGATTCCATAGATATCATTGACTCAACTGTCAAAGATAATGTAAAGCGGAAAAAGCTACTGGTCCAAAACATACAGGAAATCCAGGATTCAATGAGAAGATCAAACCTAAGGATAATAGGTATAGAAGAGAGTGAAGACTCCCAGCTCAAAGGACCAGTAAATATCTTCAACAAAATCATAGAAGAAAACTTCCCTAACCTAAAAAAAGAGATACCCATAGCCATACAAGAAGCCTACAGAACTCCAAATAGATTGGACCAGAAAAGAAACACCTCCCGTCACATAATTGTCAAAACACCAAACGCACAAAATAAAGAAAGAATATTAAAAGCAGTAAGGGAAAAAGGTCAAGTAACATATAAAGGGAGACCTATCAGAATCACACCAGACTTCTCGCCAGAAACTATGAAGGCCAGAAGATCCTGGACTGATGTTATACAGACCCTAAGAGAACACAAATGCCAGCCCAGGTTACTGTATCCAGCAAAACTCTCAATTAACATTGATGGAGAAACCAAGATATTCCATGACAAAACCAAATTTACACAATATCTTTCTACAAATCCAGCGCTACAAAGGATAATAAATGGTAAAGCCCAACATAAGGAGGCAAGCTATACCCTAGAAGAAGCAAGAAACTAATCGTCTTGGCAACAAAACAAAGAGAATGAAAGCACACAAACATAACCTCACATCCAAATATGAATAGAACGGGAAGCAATAATCACTATTCCTTAATATCTCTCAACATCAATGGCCTCAACTCCCCAATAAAAAGACATAGATTAACAAACTGGATACGCAACGAGGACCCTGCTTTCTGCTGCCTACAGGAAACACACCTCAGAGACAAAGACAGACACTACCTCAGAGTGAAAGGCTGGAAAAAACTTTCCAAGCAAATGGTCAGAAGAAGCAAGCTGGAGTAGCCATTCTAATATCAAATAAAATCAATTTCCAACTAAAAGTCATCAAAAAAGATAAGGAAGGACACTTCATATTCATCAAAGGAAAAATCAACCAAGATGAACTCTCAATCCTAAATATCTATGCCCCAAATACAAGGGCACCTACATACGTAAAAGAAACCTTACTAAAGCTCAAAACACACATTGCACCTCACACAATAATAGTGGGAGATTTCAACACCCCACTCTCATCAATGGACAGATCATGGAAACAGAAATTAAACAGTGATGTAGACAGACTAAGAGAAGTCATGAGCCAAATGGACTTAACGGATATTTATAGAACATTCTATCCTAAAGCAAAAGGATATACCTTCTTCTCAGCTCCTCATGGTACTTTCTCCAAAATTGACCATGTAATTGGTCAAAAAACGGGCCTCAACAGGTACAGAAAGATAGAAATAATCCCATGCGTGCTATCGGACCACCACGGCCTAAAACTGGTCTTCAATAACAATAAGGGAAGAATGCCCACATATACGTGGAAATTGAACAATGCTCTACTCAATGATAACCTGGTCAAGGAAGAAATAAAGAAAGAAATTAAAAACTTTTTAGAATTTAATGAAAATGAAGATACAACATACTCAAACTTATGGGACACAATGAAAGCTGTGCTAAGAGGAAAACTCATAGCGCTGAGTGCCTGCAGAAAGAAACAGGAAAGAGCATATGTCAGCAGCTTGACAGCACACCTAAAAGCTCTAGAACAAAAAGAAGCAAATACACCCAGGAGGAGTAGAAGGCAGGAAATAATCAAACTCAGAGCTGAAATCAACCAAGTAGAAACAAAAAGGGCCATAGAAAGAATCAACAGAACCAAAAGTTGGTTCTTTGAGAAAATCAACAAGATAGATAAACCCTTAGCCAGACTAACGAGAGGACACAGAGAGTGTGTCCAAATTAACAAAATCAGAAATGAAAAGGGAGACATAACTACAGATTCGGAGGAAATTCAAAAAATCATCAGATCTTACTATAAAAACCTATATTCAACAAAATTTGAAAATCTTCTGGAAATGGACAATTTCCTAGACAGATACCAGGTATCGAAGTTAAATCAGGAACAGATAAACCAGTTAAACAACCCCATAACTCCTAAGGAAATAGAAGCAGTCATTAAAGGTCTCCCAACCAAAAAGAGCCCAGGTCCAGACGGGTTTAGTGCAGAATTCTATCAAACCTTCATAGAAGACCTCATACCAATATTATCCAAACTATTCCACAAAATTGAAACAGATGGAGCACTACCGAATTCCTTCTACGAAGCCACAATTACTCTTATACCTAAACCACACAAAGACACAACAAAGAAAGAGAACTTCAGACCAATTTCCCTTATGAATATCGACGCAAAAATACTCAATAAAATTCTGGCAAACCGAATTCAAGAACACATCAAAACAATCAACCACCATGATCAAGTAGGCTTCATCCCAGGCATGCAGGGATGGTTTAATATACGGAAAACCATCAACGTGATCCATTATATAAACAAACTGAAAGAACAGAACCACATGATCATTTCATTAGATGCTGAGAAAGCATTTGACAAAATTCAACACCCCTTCATGATAAAAGTCCTGGAAAGAATAGGAATTCAAGGCCCATACCTAAACATAGTAAAAGCCATATACAGCAAACCAGTTGCTAACATTAAACTAAATGGAGAGAAACTTGAAGCAATCCCACTAAAATCAGGGACTAGACAAGGCTGCCCACTCTCTCCCTACTTATTCAATATAGTTCTTGAAGTTCTAGCCAGAGCAATCAGACAACAAAAGGAGATCAAAGGGATACAGATCGGAAAAGAAGATGTCAAAATATCACTATTTGCAGATGACATGATAGTATATTTAAGTGATCCTAAAAGTTCCACCAGAGAACTACTAAAGCTGATAAACAACTTCAGCAAAGTGGCTGGGTATAAAATTAACTCAAATAAATCAGTTGCCTTCCTCTATACAAAAGAGAAACAAGCCGAGAAAGAAATTAGGGAAACGACACCCTTCATAATAGACCCAAACAATATAAAGTACCTCGGTGTGACTTTAACCAAGCAAGTAAAAGTTCTGTACAATAAGAACTTCAAGACACTGAGGAAAGAAATTGAAGAAGACCTCAGAAGATGGAAAGATCTCCCATGCTCATGGATTGGCAGGATTAATATAGTAAAAATGGCCATTTTACCAAAAGCAATCTACAGATTCAATGCAATCCCCATCAAAATACCAATCCAATTCTTCAAAGAGTTAGACAGAACAATTTGCAAATTCATCTGGAATAACAAAAAACCCAGGATAGCTAAAGCTATCCTCAACAATAAAAGGACTTCAGGGGGAATCACTATCCCTGAACTCAAGCAGTATTACAGAGCAATAGTGATAAAAACTGCATGGTATTGGTACAGAGACAGACAGATAGACCAATGGAATAGAATTGAAGACCCAGAAATGAACCCACACACCTATGGTCACTTGATTTTTGACAAAGGAGCCAAAACCATCCAATGGAAAAAAGATAGCATTTTCAGCAAATGGTGCTGGTTCAACTGGAGGGCAACATGTAGAAGAATGCAGATCAATCCATGCCTATCACCCTGTACAAAGCTTAAGTCCAAGTGGATCAAGGACCTCCACATCAAACCAGACACACTCAAACTAATAGAAGAAAAACTAGGGAAGCATCTGGAACACATGGGCACTGGAAAAAATTTCCTGAACAAAACACCAATGGCTTATGCTCTAAGATCAAGAATCGACAAATGGGATCTCATAAAACTGCAAAGCTTCTGTAAGGCAAAGGACACTGTGGTTAGGACAAAACGGCAACCAACAGATTGGGAAAAGATCTTTACCAATCCTACAACAGATAGAGGCCTTATATCCAAAATATACAAAGAACTCAAGAAGTTAGACCGCAGGGAAACAAATAACCCTATTAAAAAATGGGGTTCAGAGCTAAACAAAGAATTCACAGCTGAGGAATGCCGAATGGCTGAGAAACACCTAAAGAAATGTTCAACATCTTTAGTCATAAGGGAAATGCAAATCAAAACAACCCTGAGATTTCACCTCACACCAGTGCGATTGGCTAAGATCAAAAACTCAGGTGACAGCAGATGCTGGCGAGGATGTGGAGAAAGAGGAACACTCCTCCATTGTTGGTGGGATTGCAGACTGGTAAAACCATTCTGGAAATCAGTCTGGAGGTTCCTCAGAAAATTGGACATTGAACTGCCTGAGGATCCAGCTATACCTCTCTTGGGCATATACCCAAAAGATACCTCAACATATAAAAGAGACACGTGCTCCACTATGTTCATCGCAGCCTTATTTATAATAGCCAGAAAATGGAAAGAACCCAGATGCCCTTCAACAGAGGAATGGATACAGAAAATGTGGTACATCTACACAATGGAATATTACTCAGCTATCAAAAACAACGAGTTTATGAAATTCGTAGGCAAATGGTTGGAACTGGAAAATATCATCCTGAGTGAGCTAACCCAATCACAGAAAGACATACATGGTATGCACTCATTGATAAGTGGCTATTAGCCCAAATGCTTGAATTACCCTAGATCCGTAGAACAAACGAAACTCAAGACGGATGATCAAAATGTGAATGCTTCACTCCTTCTTTAAATGAGGAAAAAGAATACCCTTGGCAGGGAAGGGAGAGGCAAAGATTAAAACAGAGACTGAAGGAACACCATTCAGAGCCTGCCCCACATGTGGCCCATACATATACAGCCACCCAATTAGACAAGATGGATGAAGCAAAGAAGTGCAGACCGACAGGAGCCGGATGTAGATCGCTCCTGAGAGACACAGCCAGAATACAGCAAATATAGAGGCGAATGCCAGCAGCAAACCACTGAACTGAGAATAGGTCCCCTATTGAAGGAATCAGAGAAAGAACTGGAAGAGCTTGAAGGGGCTCGAGACCCCAAAAGTACAACAATGCCAAGCAACCAGAGCTTCCAGGGACTAAGCCACTACCTAAAGACTATACATGGACTGACCCTGGACTCTGACCCCATAGGTAGCAATGAATATCCTAGTAAGAGCACCAGTGGAAGGGGAAGCCCTGGGTCCTGCTAAGACTGAACCCCCAGTGAACTAGTCTATGGGGAGAGGGCGGCAATGGGGGGAGGGTTGGGAAGGGAACACCCATAAGGAAGGGGAGGGGGGAGGGGGATGTTTGCCCGGAAACCGGGAAAGGGAATAACACTCGAAATGTATATAAGAAATACTCAAGTTAATAAAAAAAAAATTAAAAAAAAAAAAAAGAGTTCAAGAGACCCTGTTCAAAGCAATGAGAAGGGAATTGAGAAGCCAGGCAGGGAGGAGATGCCTTCATCAGAAGCACCCTAAGGCTGGATGCTGAAGCACTAAGTAAGTGACTTCAAATCACTCCATATGGTTTTAAGTCCCTGATGATGTTAGCTGAGGCAGATTTGCCAGCCCTCGCTCCCCTCCACTCTGACACTACAAATTCAAGGACAGTCCATGAAGAAGAGAGGACACCCTCCTCCCCACCTCACTCCCAGCCAGCATGAGCCGGTGAGCTAACAGTCAATGAGATGCCAGAGCAAAGAAAACTTGAGCTGAAGAGACCAACGTCACCTACAATACGGAGGGTCTCTCCTATGATATCACTGACATGGCACAGGTCCTTGTTCTCTATCTCCTTTTTGCTCACTCTATTTCTCTTACCAAGGCTGCTTTCTTCCACATAATACACTGTATAGAGCTTCCCTTAACTGTCTCCCTCTCTTCTCACTTTCCTTCCCTCACATGAAGCCTCCCTGTCCACAACACATCTGTTCTGTGATTCTCGTTCTTTCTCCCCTTCTAAGCTGCCTTTGTTCTGTCTGCTTTCTGCCTTTTCCATCAGAACTGCCTTCCTAGAGATCCTGGTTGACACACTGAGTGCTGGTTTTCACTTTTTATATCTGTTGACTTTTTCTAGAACATTTGATGCTAACCCCTCTATTGTTGCCATGTTCCCTAGGTCTGCCAAGGTTCTGGGCTGACACATTAGTCAAAACATACTACATGTGAACTCCATAAATCGGTTTTCCTACACTGTATATGTTACTCAGGAGTGTTCAACCCACAGGGTAGCACCATTGAAAAAGTCTGCATCAATAGCCACCTCCTGAGTCTGTTGCTCCGTTTAACCCCCTGAGACATTGCAAATTAACCTAGAAATGTCTCTCCAGCCCATTCCCATGAGAATGGACTACTTACTGTGTTAGCATACTCCACACAGACTTCTGTACTTGCCTCCTTACCCTGCTTGCCATAGTTCCCTTCCAGGACCAAGCTGTGTCTGCAGCTCCAACAGAATGATCCTTGGTAGGGGTGAGGGATGAAGTGGAGTTGGATTTCTGTTCAAATTCAAACTCTCCAATGGTCTTGCTTCAAGAAAATTTCCTTTTCATATGCACAAGGACATTTATAAGCTAGGCCTCGGGTTTCTTTCTAGTATAATCTCCTACTTCAATGTAGCCAACAGTTTCACACTATCTTTGTGAGGAGGCTAGACATCATCACCTTCTGCCTGTGGTGTCTGCTAGGTATAGAATTTTTTTTTCCTTTTCACCTTTAGAAGTAGGAGGTATCCTTCAAGAAACATAAACATTTATTGCTTCTATAATATATTTTAATAATTTATTAGTGTTTCAAGGCCCTTGAAGCACTAAATACACAGTTCCAAATGGCTCTCATTATTATATATCTTATTCAATTATTCATGAATATTTGTCCACATGAGTTAGCTCCACATAAAGCTTTTTCTGGATGCAAAGTTAGTCAGCCTTTGACATTACATAGGATTTACCATCACCCCACCAACTAAGGGTTTGAATATTATAGATCGTCAATAATTTTGTAGATTTGAATTAATAAGACTACCTTTGTCCCTCAATACTCATAAACTCTTTCTTGTTTCCTAAGTCCTCTTCCTTCGATATTTTGAGTTTCTATAAACTCTATACTTTATAGTTCTTTCTTTCTTTTTCCTTATAACCCTATGCAAATAAGCGCCTTCAGGTAGCTACCATCTGTACTTTTGAAAGCGATTGTTTGGTTCTATGAAGGAAGGTAACTGGTTTGAAGTAGAAAGTATATCTATTGTCCATTGTGTATAAATTAACAGTTCTATTAAAAATGAATTAATGGGGGTTGGGGATTTACTCAGTGGTAGAGCGCTTGCCTAGCAGGTGCAAGGCCCTGGGTTCGGTCCCCAGCTCCGGAAAAGAGAAAAAAGAAAAAAAATGAATTAATGGAGGAGTTGAGGCCTCCCTACAGGGCTTTAAAAGTCCTATCTGTGAGAGGTAGACTATAGCAAAGCCCCACCAGATCAAACACAGCACCCCTCCAGCTTGGTATAGTAACTCCATAATTAGTCAGAGATCCCTACCACAAATAACATACCACACAAAAATGGTTGAAATATTCAGAAATCTGTTGCTATAACCAAAGTAGCTGGCAACAGGGAGCTTCTCTAGACAGCTCCCACTTACACACATAAGAAAAAAACAAGGCCAAACTTTACCTCATCCTTGAAGGAAAAGGTACCTGAAACACCTGTGAGGAACAGTGCTGTCACACAAAGGTGGTAGTGGGAAGGCTCAACACAAGGCATCCTACACTATATGGAACTTGGAGAGGGGCACAGGAAGGAAGTCAGGCTTGTGTGAGCCTGGCCTTAGAGGAAGTGATGGAACTCACTTGCCATGTGAGGTCAGAAGGTCACAGTGGAGAAGCCTACAGCACAGGCTACTGTGCTTCTTATTTTCTGTCTCCATTAGAGTCCTGTACAAATTGTCTTCTGTACTTAAGTGGTGTTTAGGTGCTCCAGGGAGATAGCCTCAGATGATCTCTGAAGATCTTGTTACCATTGGAATCATGGACCCTGAGCTAGGCTGGGATAAGGGAAACCTTCCCTGCTCTGCTATCAGGCACTGGAATGCATTACAAGTGGAGTCTTTGAATTGCCTTTTCCTGTGAACCTTGAGAACTGGGAAGGCAATTATCTGCCAGGAGGGTTGGGGCAGTTCCAGTCCCAAGGCAAAGGGTCATAATGAAAGATTCTGGTTGACCTGTGGATTCTCAGTGTTCAATCACTGGTGTGTTTTTTTAAATTTATAATTGCAATCAAATTAAATGTTTAGCAGCAGCAGCAGCAGCAGCAGCAGCAGCAGCAGCAGCAGCAGCAGCAGCTGCCTCACCCCCAAGTTCTTCCTAGTCTATTTTAATGGAATTACTATTTGATCTGATACAATGAAACATTGTAGCCTTCTTCCAAATGCACATTTCTCTCCTGTGTAGTTTTACTGTATTGAAATCAAATACCTTTGTCACAGTGTATTTCTAGAACCTGGGTTGCACCATTTCACTTCACTGGCCCATTTCTCCTGCTTTGTAAATTAGGTCTCCTTTCTCTCTGTCATTGAGCAGAGATCCAGGATACTTGTTCAATTATAAGTGCCTTTTTCCTGATACGGTAACTGCTTTGATGTTGTGTGCTTGCTGTGTTTGTGACAGTCGGGAACATTTAGGAACAATTCGATCAAAGTACAGTCTGGTGTTGTACTTCAGGGTTTCAACTCACATCGCATCCAAAATAAACTTGTTTTCTCTTCCATATACTCTAGGATCAACTGGAATAGGGGGATTAAATTGGGAGGGAGCTAGGAGAGCAGGGTAGAGCAGGAGGTAATGTGGAGAGTACAGTGTTGTTTCTTTGTGTGGGTTGGTCTAAAAACCACCATGGCTGACTTATAGGAGTCTAACAGAAGGAACCTGAAAACTAGCCAGTTTAAACTGGGAGAAGAGCTTTACAAGTAAAAACACCCTGAGAGGCCTTTGAATTCTTTAAGAGGGAATATATTTATCAGGTTTTCTATTTAAAGTGTATGTGAAAGCAATAAAAGAACCAGGAGTGTTCATTCCCCAGGAGGCAGAGGCAAGTGGGTCTCTGTAAGGCCAGCCTGGTCTACAGAGAGAATTCCTGGCCTCCCAGAGAAAGTCTGTCTTAAAAGACCAAAGGCAGAGACAGAAAAAGACAAAAGTCCATGCAATCCAAACATGCCATTCCTATTCCTGGTAAAGGCTTTGTAATCTTTCGGGAGGGGTATTGTGAGAGAGGGGGAACAGAGACAAACACAGACATTCACACATAGAAAGAGACAGAGACAGAGACACAGAGACAGAGAGACATGCACACAGGAGTGCCCACACACATGCACACACAGACACAGACACACAGACACACAGACAGACACACAGACACGGGGAGGAGAGGGAGAGGGAGTATATAGAGGAGAGGGGGAGAGGGGGAGAGGGGGAAAGGGGGAGAGAGAGAAAGTGCTTAAGGGAATTAAAGCCAGGACATCCTTCTATTATGCTAGGTAAGAACTCTCTCCTGTGTAGTATCCTCTGTAGTTCTCTCTTTCCATTTATGTATAAACAGTGTCTCTAAATCGTCAGGGCACCCTTGAACTTTTTGTTTTCTTTGCCTCACAGCCTCTCCTCCCAAGCAGCTGGGGTTAGGAGATTGTACCTCTAAGCCCCACTTCCAGTAGGGTTCTCTTTGAAAAGTCCTTTTCTGTGAGGACCCCTTACCATCTCTCCAGACTGTCTTTTGCTCCCTTTTTCAAGCATTTAAAAAATACCATGCCTAAGAATCTTTTGCAGGGAAGGGGATAGTGAGCTGGGAAGGCCTATTTTCTTCATTTCGAGATTCTGGTAATAAACATGTCATAAATATAAATGCCAAACTCCGGAAATGCAGGTGTAGAGCGTCAAATTCTATTTGGACTTAAATGATGTGGTGTTTTGCTCTAAATTCTACTGTGCTCTCCGTTCCTCAAGTCCATGCATTTCCTTAGGGTGCTGCCTTTCCAGAGTACTGGTATGCTGCAGGGTGCTCAGTTCCACATCTGTCTGCACTATTTCAAAGTTTCCCTCCAGCCCACACAACTATGCCTAGAGCTAGAGGTTAGAACCATCTGTCCATGCTCATGAACCAACCACTCCAGATAGGTGTGGTGTTTTTTTTTTTTCTCTGTACTAAAATTAGGACAGTCCAGTCCCGTTGTTAGACCATTCACACCACAATGTAGTCACCAATCAAAGGCCAGAGGAAAATCAGATTTTCACCACTGCAGTTTCCAACTTATTTTCATTTTCCGGACCTTGGAATTTTCCCCCTTTTAAATGGGTGCATTATCCCTAATATTTTTATTTTTTATTTCTTATGTTATCATTTTATCCAGCATTACTGTATCTTTAATGGCAATTTTAAGTCTCTCGTTTTGCCAGTTCAAAAAAAAAAAAAAAAAAGAAAGAAAGAAAGAAAGAAAGAAAGAAAGAAAGAAAGAAAAGAAAAAGAAAAACACCTAATACTTTTCTTCAGTACAAAAGGTAATCATGACGGAATAAGGCGCTGAAGGGGTTCTGTGATACGAGATTTTCACGGCCTAGCTGGTTTCTGTAAAGCTTACAAGGAAAAGCTCGCATTGCAACTTAAGTGCCACGACGTGAGAAATATTCTCTTGCGTGTTCACTGCTGTGTGTCCCTTGTACCTGATAATTCAGGTACTTATCATCGGAAAGGGAGAAAAAAACGGAAGGAAAAACATAAGTCCTGACGGCTGAAGGGCCAGTCTGTGAGTATGTCCTCCAATATGCAACCGGACTCATCTGCTAAATGTGGCTGGAGAAAGGGGTAAAGGGGTCTGGCCAGGCAAGGCCTTCTTTCTAGACGGGCCTGTTATTTTCTCTTTCTACAGGCATTTTGTTACTTTTCAGTTTGGTCGCTGAGCTTTTCAGACAGGATAACCCTATGTATTGCAGGCGCCATTTTGAGGGAATGACCTGAATAAATGGTTTCCTGACAGAACTCTGACCACGGTTCTGCACAGGACTTGTTTCAAAGGGTCTTCAGACACGGTTCTGGGGGGCAGGGGAGTGGCTCAAGTCTGTACATCTGCGAGGCTCCGGCCTAGCTCTGCACTGAGCACTGTTCCTCGCGCATGCCCCATGCGTACCCCTCAGATACTCAGATGGGCGACGTGGGTCCCCAGGCCCCCCGGCGAGGGCCGAGCGCTGCCGCCCATTGGCTGAAGCCCAGGACAAGGCCAGCCACCCACAGTCTTTCCCTAGGGCGAGCCACCCACACCTCAGTGTTTCACAGGCTCCCGCCAAGTCTGCTCAGCTGCCTTGGAGGCCCTCGGCTCTCCTTCAACAGCCACCTTGGCTTTTTGCCCGTTGGCGGCCAGGCTGCCACTCCGCAGCTGCCCTGAGAAGCTGCTAACCACATGGCTTCAGTGGTGCCACCTTCGAGTTATTTTTGCACCAGACTTCCGGCCGCCATCACGGTGAGTCTAGGGGAGGTCCCGGGTGACAGTGAAGACCAGCCCTAAGCTGCAGACTCCTTACATGGAGGTTGAAATTCGGCTTTTTGGGTGTAGCACAAAGAAATGGGGAGAGGGCAAAAGGGGTTCCTTCGAATTTCCGGTTCTGGGTTCCCCCACCAGACAGCCACCAGGGTAAATCCTGGAGGGCGGGAGTCGTGGCCTTGCTGACTTTGCGGCCTACACAAGCACTGAGGGGCCCCAGGAAGATGGGGGTCGGCCGGTGGCCAATGGCAGCCCTGGGGACCTCGGGCTGGTCCAGGGTGGGCCATGTGCAGGACCTGGGCATCCTGTGACAGCCCTTTCCCGCCTTTGGGCGGAGGTGCCCAGAGGAGTAAGCCTTGGGTCAGGCCCGCGGCCTCCCACGCCCCACCCTGCCGCACAGGCCCTTGTCTGGAGCAGCTTCCGGGTAGGAGTCAGTGTGGGCTCCTTTGCCAGGTGGCGCCTAAGCTGGCAGCCTCAGAGCCTGTGGACTTTTGGATTAGCTGCTGTGTCTAGGGTGACTTAGCAAGTATGGTTATTGGGAGGCTGGAGGCGGGCCTTCGAAGGCTGCCATTGGTCAGGCTCTGTGGACAGTGGTGCCTGAGTGGTGGAGGCAGCTTTGCCTCAGCTGTGTGTTTAACTTCTGGTGTGCATGGGCTGGGGGAGAGCCCTAGAGGCCTGAGCTGGGTTGAGGAAAGGGTGGAGGAGGGGATAGCTAGACAGGACACGTGCTGTACCCCACCACAGGACGCTAGCTTTAGATCTTCCAGGATAACTTAGGCTACAGTAAGACTCTGCCTCAGAATCAGTACTGTAAACGTTGATGGCCATTTAGTCACAAATCCATTGTATGTTGCATCTTGTTTATAATTTTTTGCACTTTAAAGGTAAAGGAAGAAATTCATACAGTTTATGACAGATGTGAAAATTAAGTGGGACTTTTGTAAACATTTGCAATAATTGAGAATCACAATTGTGAATTATCTATTACAATAATTAAGATCTGACAATACCGGGCAGTTACTCACTACATTAGTTTTTGAAATGTGAGGACTTCAGACTTTATATTAGCTAGTATTTGTGACATACATGGAAATTTGCCTAGTACAGTGATTTAATTGCATTTCAAAAACGTTATCCTAAAATCTTTAATAACAGTATTCTCAGCTTCTAGCACTATTTGTTATGTGGATATTCAAATATAATGGAATATGTTACTGTACATAATAGCAAAGTTTGTGTGTGCTAGCCTCCAAGTTCATTGCTGGTATTCTAACATTTCCCGTTAAGTCATAGCACATTTGGAGATATAATTAATCTGCCTTAAATTTATTACAATTTGTTTTCAGTATGCTATTACAGTCTATTGGTGGGTAAGATTATACTTTTCCACCAGTGTCAGTAGTGGGCATGTAGATGTGTGGAAAATCTCAACTATTGGGGTGAGTGGGGACCAGAGGCCAAGGCAAGAGGATCACTTGAGCCCTTTAGAAATTCAAGTCAACTTTGGCAACATAAGACGTCGTTTAAAATCTGTTGTACTCAAGAAATAGAGGCATGAGTTTGAAGCCAGTCTGGTCTTCATAGCAAGCTTCAGGCCAGCCAGAGTTACATAATAAGGCCCTATCTCTTAAGTTTAAAACTTAACACTTTCTTGAATATCAAAATTTGACTTACAAGTATTTGGTTGTGGAGTGGTTTTGATCATATTTTAAAAGAAGTAACTAAAGCGTTTATCAGTAGTGGGTGTTTTAAATACAACAATATTGAGCATACTGTAGGCATTAGGTCTTATTAAAATGGAGTTCTTTGCTTTCGTGGTTTTGAGTGCTACCTACTCAAGGATAAGGACCAGGATATGGTGTGCTTTCTTTAATACAGTTTACACTATTAGGGTGAAACCGATTTTATGTTTACTCTGGTGAAACAGGTAGTTTAAGCCCAAATCAAGCATCCTATAATATTTACTGCTTTATTTTCATTCTCAGTAAACTTTTCTCAAACATTCATTTTACTTTAGTACACAGAATACATTTAGAAGACATTTGAGATTTTTTTCTAATTTTTGTAAGCAAGCAAACCACTATTATGAACAATGAAAAGCAAGTTCTCCCAAACAATTATTTTGATCTTTAGTTCTAGAGGTACCCATTACAGGATTTTTCATCATATCCCTGTACAGGTTTTGGTCCCAGTAATACTTTGTTATGGGAATCCATTGTTATGGAAATATCCCTGGCTGCCTACCACATGCCAGAAGTTTACTTCACTGGTGACATCCAGAAATGTTCTAGACATTTAATAGTACCCCTGCAGTACTGAGAATCAGTGCATTATAACTTATACTCTGGTTAACTGGTGAAATATTACACTTCTAAGTTGAAATATATCCATGTATTGTGGTACAGACACCAGTAAAAAGAACCATCAAATGTAAATATATTGTAAATTCATCCATACAAAATGGGATATTGAGAAATGGAATCCTATAAAAGTTAGAGAACTAATGTTTTTTGTTTTGAGTTTATTTTTGAATAAAAAAATTGAGTAGAGATGGATAGATTGTCTATTAGTAAATCAAGTCAAGTCAGGTTCTAAATAGTGCAGAAGATGCATAGCATATATACTAGTTCCATTTAGAATAAAACTGAAATTGTAAGATAGTGAAAGAAGGAAAAAATTTAATAATCTTACTCCCTGCCATTTCATTAGCATGAAATAACACAAAGGGGATTTACTGTTCAAAGGAATAAGGTAGTTCTCATGTAGGAAACAAAATAGAAAATATGGCTTTAAGTAGATAAAAGCGAAACATGATTTGATGATTTTTCATTTCTAAAGTTTTTATTAAGTTAATATTTTAAAAACTAACTGACATTTTTAGCTTAACATGTATGCACACATATAAACAAGTTATGTATTCTAGCTTTTCCTTAATATTCAGTATTTACCTATTAAGTTTCATGAATCGATTTTGAGTGGATGTGACATAATAGTTTACTACAATTCAATTCAGTGAATAAGGCAGCTAAGATAGGAAAATCTAGTGGGGGGGACTTTTCTAACTTCATTGAAACAAATTCAAATACATCATGCTACTTTATACTTTATAAATTGAGTTCACCAATTTTAGTCATTATCAGAGCAGTCTGTCAGAGATAAACTCGGGTAAGCATGCTGCTTATAACGTAACTTAGTAAGAGGCATAAATGTAGGTGTTTTGACTAAGTCCATTTCTGTTGTGCTCTGTTGTATTGCCTCTTCCATACACACATTCCCAATAAGTTCTACTTAGAAAAATTCATCTTAACCAATTAAGAATCTACTGTATGTTGATTGAAGAGAGTTTGGATCAAAATCAGGAAAAAAAGGGGTTGTATGCGTAGAATATCTGAAAATAAAATATGGTATTGTTTCTATTAACTTCTGACAATTTCGAGATGGCACTGGGGCTTATATGGTGTTATTCAAGAAACGGCTATTTGAAAACATGCATTAAACACAGTAGTATTAGGAATAAGAACAGAATTCATTCATTTCTAAAGTCAGTCGGACATTAATGTGGGAGTGTTAAGATTTATATTAATTTAATAACAGAAGGGCAAAGAAAAAAGACTAATTTGAGAGTTTGATATTTTTCTGTTTGGGGTCTTAAAAAGCTGTTTTGTTTTCTTTGGAGTTTTAATATGCTTTTGATTCAACATACCCGGTAAAAATTAAAATTTAATAATTTAATTCTTCCCTTCCAATTTGTAGCCCTTTGAGCTCATTTCACTGTCTGATTTCTCTGGCTAGGACTTCGAGAACTATATTGAATAAGTAGGGAGACAGTGGGCAGCCTTGTCTAGGCCCTGATTTTAGAGGGATTGCTTCACGTTTCTCTCCATTTAGTTTAATGTTAGCTACCGGCTTGCTCTATATTGCTTTTAATATGTTTAGGTATGTGCTTTGAATTTCTGATCTTTCCAGGACTTTATTCATGAAGGGGTGTTGAATTTAGTCAAATGCATCTTCGAAGCTAATGGAATGATCATGTCGTTTTTTTCTTTGAGTTTGTTTATATAATGGGTTACCTTGATGGATTTTCATATATTGCACCATTCCTTCATCCTGGGATGAAGCATACTTGATCAAGATGGATGATCGTTTTGATGTGTTCTTGGATTCAGCTTGCAAGAATTTTATTGAATGTTTTTGGGTTGATATTAGTAACGGAATTTGGTTTGAAGTTCTCTCTCTTTGTTGGGACTTTGTGTGGTTTAGGATAAGAATAATTGTGGCTTCATAGAAGGAATTTGATAGTGCTCCCTTTGTTTCTATTTTGTGGAATAGTTTGGTATAGTACTCAACTCCATAATTAGTCAGAGATCCCTACCACAAATAACATACCACACAAAAATGGTTGAAATATTCAGAAATCTGTTGCTATAACCAAAGTAGTTGGCAACAGGGAGCTTCTCTAGACAGCTCCCACTTACACACATAAGAAAAAACAAGGCCAAACTTTACCGCATCCTTGATGGAAAAGGTACCTGAAACACCTGTGAGGAACAGTGCTGTCACACAAAGGTGGTAGTGGGAAGGCTCAACACAAGGCATCCTACACTATATGGAACTTGGAAAGGGGCAAAGGAAGGAAGTCAGGCTTGTGTGAGCCTGGCCTTAGAGGAAGTGATGGAACTCACTTGCCATGTGAGGTCAGAAGGTCACAGTGGAGAAGCCTACAGCACAGGCTACTGTGCTTCTTATTTTCTGTCTCCATTAGAGTCCTGTACAAATTGTCCTCTGTACTTAAGTGGTGTTTAGGTGCTCCAGGGAGATAGCCTCAGATGATCTCTGAAGATCTTGTTACCATTGGAATCATGGACCCTGAGCTAGGCTGGGATAAGGGATACCTTCCCTGCTCTGCTATCAGGCACTGGAATGCATTACCAGTGGAGTCTTGGAATTGCCTTTTCCTGTGAACCTTGAGAACTGGGAAGGCAATTATCTGCCAGGAGGGTTGGGGCAGTTCCAGTCCCAAGGCAAAGGGTCATAATGAAAGATTCTGGTTGACCTGTGGATTCTCAGTGTTCAATCACTGGTGTCTTTTTTTTTAAATTTATAATTGCAATCAAATTAAATGTTTAGCAGCAGCAGCAGCAGCAGCTGCCTCACCCCCAAGTTCTTCCTAGTCTATTTTAATGGAATTACTATTTGATCTGAAACAATGAAACATTGTAGCCTTCTTCCAAATGCACATTTCTCTCCTGTGTAGTTTTACTGTATTGAAATCAAATACCTTTGTCACAGTGTATTTCTAGAACCTGGGTTGCACCATTTCACTTCACTGGCCCATTTCTCCTGCTTTGTAAATTAGGTCTCCTTTCTCTCTGTCATTGAGCAGAGATCCAGGTTACTTGTTCAATTATAAGTACCTTTTTCCTGATATGGTAACTGCTTTGATGTTGTGTGCTTGCTGTGTTTGTGACAGTCGGGAACAATTAGGAGCGTGGCACAATTCGATCAAAGTACAGTCTGGTTCTGTACTTCAGGGTTTCAACTCACATCGCATCCAAAATAAAGTTGGCTTCTCTTTCATATACTCTAGGATCAAGCTCTGCCTTCCTCCCTCCACAGAGCACTGACTGAGCCAGGTAACGTTCTTTACCCACCCATCACTCTCCAAAGATCTTATTAGTGTGCACTGACACTTCAGCCATGAAAAAGATCCCCATTGTCTCCACTACATCTCTGTTTCCCTTCTAAACAGGGGGCTTAGTTCAAGGTCCTCCTTCTCTAAGCCATTTTCTCTTGGTGGTCTGTAAGCATTTCCATCCAACAATGTAGTGTAGGCACTCCTATTTTCGGGGAAGTCAAGACTTCTGTCCACTTTAGGTGAATAGGAAGCGCACTGGCTGGGTGACTAAGCCAGATCAGAGGCACACTGCCTGGGAGTGTACATCAGAACCCTGGTAGTCAATTACTGCTTGATATGAAACAATAATCCTCGGGGATTATTATGTTCCAACTTGGTCACATGGGGGATAAAAACAATGACTGGGAGCCAGTGATTTGAGTCAGAAGGTAAAGGTACTTGTGACATAAAAAGTGGGCTTCAGTCTCTAGGACAGACTTGGTGGAAGAAGAGGAGTGACCTCTGAACAGACAGACACATAGTCTCTCTCTGTCCTCTCTCTGTGTCTCTCTCTTTGTCTCTCTCTCTGTTTCTCTCTAAATGTAATAAAAATGCTTCAAATAAAATAAAAAATAGTAACTAGTCTTTATATCTTGTTCCCAGGGTTGATGGTGGAGCAAGTCACAAGAGCATCATGAATAGGACTTAAAAGGAGCAATAATCTACATACTATTTCTGGTACACACAGGAGATCTCAGCTCCAACTCTATGTAAGGTACATCCCTTCTCACTGTTTCACTAAAGGTTATTTTTAGCAGCCTCCTTGTTTCCATTTTTAATAGAATAGAATAGAATAATGTTCTATCATGGAATATGGATATGCAGTGTGTCCTATTGAAGTCCGTTAACAATGGATTCCTTCTTGACCTATTGGCTTGGGGATTATTTGCACATCCACTTGTCCATCCGTATTGAGCTTTAAAACCATTTTAGTCTTCTACTACAGAGTTAACTAACCTGGACTCACAGGGGCTCACAAAGATTGAACCACCAACCAAAGAGCATGCAGGGGCTGGACCTAGGCCTCCTACACGTTTGTAGCAGATGTGCTACTTGGTCTTCATGTGGGTCCCCTAACAATTGGAATAGAGGTTGTTTCCAACTCTGTTGCCTGCTATTGGGTCTTCTTCCCCTAACTGGACTGCCTGGTTGTGCCTTGGTGGGAGAGGATGCACTTAGGCCTGCTATGACTGGATGTTCCAGGGTGGGGCAGTACCCATGTGGGGCTTCCCTTTCTCTGAGGAGAAGGGGAGGAGGAGGTAATGGGGGAGGGATTTGTAAGGGTGGGACAGGGAGGAGAGAAGGGATGAGGGTAGGGGTGATTGGGATGTAAATTGAAAAAAAAACAAGAATCCCTAAAAAATAAAAACTGCTTTAGTCTTCTAAATCTAAGCTGATGATTCCAAAGAGAGAGAACTAGAACCCTGAGAGAAACAGATGGTGTCATTGAAAAAGAGAGGTGCCTGCTTAGCAAACAAAGACTGTCTTAGAGAAATGCACTCATCAATTCTGAAAGGCAGGTAGGTGTAACGAGGATCACTGGTTGGGATTATTCCCAGGATCAAAATGAAAGAACATATGAGAACTAGGGCTCTCTACCAAAGACATCTCCAGTCTCTGGACTGCACAGAGACGTCTCAGCTGCCTCCTCCACTCCCCCAGAGAAGGGATGTATTTTGAAGAAATGTGAGTCTTGAACCTCCAGGGTGATGGTAGGATGTAATTAAGGCAGAAGGATTCTGGAAGAAAAAGATTAAAACCAGAGCTTCCTTTTACTCCAGCTGCTCCAAACTAAAGAACTGGTGGGGCCTGAGCTTGGTCCCATCTGGTGGACACCTGGCCTCAAGCTCCTCTGGAAGCAACAATGGAACATTTGACATTAAATGAAGTAGACACAGAGAAAGCTGCTTGCAGTAATTTCACCCTGGTCGGGGTGCAGGCTAACGAGAGGACTTTCTCCAAACTGTCTGCTAGAGTCGTATTTCATTTAGGTGATACAGTGTCTTATCTAGAAAATCCAACAAAGTATCTCCAATCAGCCTGGACAAAATGTACCTCAGCAAGGCCATTGACTGCACAGGGTTGGCTACATGACTCAGGCAGGAGGGCTCTCTGCAAAGGGCAAGTGCTGAGATGACTAAGAATCGCAGGACACTGACAGCAGATGATCAGTCAAGAATTAATCTGAATGCTGAGAATAGGAACCTATGGGTGGGCCATAACATCCTGGAAGCATTGTCTGTAAGCACATATGGGAGCAGCAGGAGACCCTCAGAAATATGACTGCAGGTGAAGGCACTAAAATATACGGCAGAATCTTTAGACAAATAGGAGAGGAAGTCCATGGCTGATGGGCACAGGAGAAGTAAAGCAAACGATACAATATATGGAGAGTATACCTGGAACAAAGGATTAAAACATCCTCTTTAGTTACACAAATTAATCGTATATGGAGATGGACAAATGCCCTTCTGCTGACACCATATTCTCCCACTACACTTATAATTAAATAAAAAGAATAGAGTTCTACAGAGACAAGCTCACAAGAATGAAAGCCAATGTTCCACAGTAGTCCCCTCAGCAGGAAGCTAGAGTAACAACGAACACATGCCAGGAGATTCTGCAAGTGAATTTCTCTCTCTTAGCACATAATACTCAGGAAATGAGATTAGAAATGTCGTGAATTAATTCTGTGCCCAAAATGCCTAGCACGGAAGTAATGAGCCAAACACAGTAAGAAAGTAAAAACTCAATCGAATAAAGTAATCCAACACAAAAGTAGTATGCATTCTGAAACAAATGGGCGAAACTGGCAAGCTATTAACCAGTAAAAACAATAACAAGTTACTGTGATCAGCGAAAGGTTCAATTGATTTTTATTACATTTTAAGAAACACTGTTCAGGGCTAGGAATGCAGCTTAGTAGTAAAGGGTTTGCCCTGGGTTCAATCCCCAGCCTGCAAACAAAGGAACCAACAAAAAGCCATTATTCTGAGCTGCAAGTGTCTGACTAATTGATTTACTAGTCATGCTTTCCTGATTTTGCACAGGCATGTAATAAAAACACATAATCAGAAACAGAAAACGGTTGGGTGAGGTAGGTGCTATTATCTCAGTACGTTAGTGGTGAGTTCTTTCAAAGCTTTTAAAAAATAAGCCATTCCTACACTTCTTAAATTGCTCTAAGATAAAGTTTTAAGGTACAGCATGTTTTCTTTAAAACAGTATGAATTTTTTGAGCCCCAACTTCATCATAAAAGTACAAAACCTGAGTAACAGTTTACAAGTAAGGAAAAATAGGAGGGAATCCATCCAACAGAGGAACAGTCAGGATTCTCCCTGGAGAAGAGTGGTCGTATCCATGGACTCGATTATAGTATATTAGCAACACACGTATGGCTCCTTCTACACCAAATGCCAATAAGTACCATTTGGAGATTCCATCGCAATGTTCTCAGGAAGAAAGGCTACAAACAAACACAAAAAAGAATGAAATTTAAAATCTTTTTTATCAGGCTGGAGAGATAGCTTGGTGGTTAAGAGTGCTGCTTCTCCAGAGCTCCCAAGTTCAATTCCCAGCAACTGCATGGTGACTGACAACTATCTGTAGTGGGATCCAATGCCCTCTTTTGTCTGAAGCTCTCTTCTGACATGCAGGCACACTTGCAAACAGAGTGCTCATATATATATAAATAAACACATCTTTAAACAATAAAACCTTTTAATCAAGTTAATGTATCTACATCTAGGAGCTAGAAAAGGGTCACAGCAATATTAAACATAATTCAGAAATGGTAAAGGGATGTAAGAGAGTCACAGAATTCACTGGGCAAGATGGTGTATGCCTGGAATCCCAACACTCACAAGGCTGAGGCAGGTGGATTGCCTTGAGCTCAAGGCTAGCCTAGACTAAAGTGTGAGACCTTGTATTAGAAAACAAAATAACTGGGGACAGGATGGAGAGAGAGAGAGACAGAGACAGAGAGAGACAGAGAAAAAGAGAGAGACAGAGAGACAGAGACGAGAGAGACAGAAGAGACACAGAGAGAGAACTCGATGTCATTTCTTGCACTGATGACAAGCTATTAAAGAATGTGAATGTCTCCTACCAAAACACTGAGATAATGCTAATGACAGAATAGGTTTTTTATTAAGATATCATAAAACACAGATGGAAAAGTAAAGGAATATATAATAAATAAAAGGAAATCAGACATTGGAAAGCCTGAATTTAGAAGATTATGTATGTTTAAGTTATGGGGAGGGGATGAGGCAATGTGGGGAAGAGAATAATCAGAATACATTGTATAAGTGAATGAAAATGTTAACTAAGGTCAACCAATGAAAAGAGAATAGCAGGTTTAATTTACGATGAAATTGAGTTCCCATATGACACTATATAACATTTTGTAAATTGATTATATGAATTATCTGCAATAAAAAATCAGTTTTTGTTAAAGATGTGGTTGTGTTCATATTAATGTCAAATATTTTAAATCTTTTTCATTTATTTGCTTATTTATCGATCGATTTTTTTTAAGATAGGTTTTTGCTATGTAGACCAGGTTGGCCTCAAAAAGGAGCTCTACCTGCCTCTGCCTCCCAAGAGCTAGAATCAAAGGTATATACTCACACATGAAATTTATATGCTCAAAGTGATAAAAAATTACAGTAATCAACTTGGTACAATTATTGAACAGTGATCAACTGAATAGAAATATCAGAAGTACCTGTAAGACATTTGATTACTATTGTCAAAAGAATCTTGAGCAGCATTCAAGTCATCCAGGACACACATTTTGAGAAAAACAAAAAAGCGGGTAAAGATAATTTAAATATTTTTAATCTATTAAACATTTTAAAGTGCATTTGATAGGAAAGCTGTGAGTGATACACTGCATTTTTGCTTATATACATCTTCAACTTTATATGCATTCTGCAAATATTGTCCATGTTTATTCAGGCTCTTAATATTTCCCTTGACTGATAACATTCACAGAAATCATATTGAGCAAACTGTATATGTTGACATATAATAGAATTGTATTCTATACAATATAGCATAGAAATATGTACATTCTAATATGTATAAGTGCCCACATATGTGTATATACATGTGTAAATGACTAAAGAAAATGGGTATGACTTTATCATTGTGGTATTATTTTCGTCAAAATACTAAAAAACGTTGAAATGGCATCAAATAGGGGCCAGATTGGGAAAAATACACAAAACTCTTATAATGAATCTAAAGATACTAGCAAAAGATACAAAAATATTAATGTTGCAATGAAATAAAAAGCCTAGGTGAAATACTGTATAATATTTTTTCAACTCTAGGAAAATGTATTTTTGTACAACTATCAATAAAAGACTGAATTTTGAAGAATTCAAAAGTAGTGCAGTATAATTATGCAGTGGTCATACTGCTGCATACTATTGTACATAACCGCATACACTCTACAAGAACATACTACGTACTGTACATATTATAGTGTACTGTTACATAGGATGGTATGTATTGCAACAATCAAATGTTCTGAAGGAGTCCTATATTAACCATGCTTTAATGGACTTAGATTTCCCTTGCTAGAGAGAGACTTCTGTGTCCAGGACAGGACAGAAATGTTAAGTTGTGACATGCCCATGAGTGTTGTCCAGCTTTGGTGCTGCAGTGCAGCTCTCCCCTGTGCACACGACTTGGAGAAATCCAGCCAGGCCTGTACCTCTCTTTGAACTCATTTAAGCTGCAGCCCCATGACGACGACGTCTTTCTCACTTGGGGTTGGTAGAAATTCAGTTTCAATTCTCTAAAGTCACCATCTGTACACTGTAACATATAACTTCCTTCTGCAGTGTCTGGATTTCTTTAGCCATGGAGTATCCTTGGAAAACAATTGAGAAGCAGTCACCCCTCTCCTTGTGTTTTGTGATCTAGGGATGAACTCAGGTAGATTATGAGGAACCATTGCATTGTAGACTTAAAATGGATTAATTTGGGGGTGAGTAAGTCATATTTTGGTAGTTGCTTTAAAAATAAACTTTTGGATATTAATACATCAAGTAATTCTCCCCGAAGGAAAAACCAGACACCAAGAACCTAGACCACTGCTGTCCATGAGAACTTTCTAGATGATAGAAATATTCTATCTCTGCTGTGTTTCTTGCTATGGATTCTGGCTGGCTGTTGGCCTCCTGGTTTGCCTGCTGTGACTAAAGAGGCAGATTTTAGTTCTAAGTTTAGTTCATCTCAAATAGCCATGTGTGACCAGTGGGTGCCATTTGGACAGTGTAGCCAGAAGAAAACACAGAAAACTGAAGCAGTGTAACCAAAGATTCACCTAGGAGTCAGTTGACCTCCTAGAAGGTGACTTGGGAAAACGTTGGCAATGATAGCTTCTTGGGGAGCTTACCTTCACTAAAAGCAAACTGTGAATCCTTAACTCTTCTGCAATAGTCATAATGTAACTGGTCTCACACACACCCCAACCGTCACCAAAGACACTTGATAGGGAGCTTAATCCACTGTGTCCTTTAGATTTCAGTTTAGCAAGCACTTCCTTCAAAGTGGAGCAGACTGAGATTGCCAAGTCCTTTGCGTGGCTCCAGGGACTTGGGCCTGACCGGAGGTGACGAGGAAATGAAGAATGACATTGGACACACATACATGGGCAAGGCTGGGTCTGTGGGCTGGAGAAAATGCAGCATCCCAGAAGCTCAGCATGTTTATTATATAGAGTTGGCCAGGAAGCAGGGTTCTTGCACACAGCAGCAAGGAGGTGGGCATTACATGCAGATAAACAAGGAGGGGAAGACTATGCATATGTAACTGACAAGGGGCAGATTTAGCTAATCTTAGTAGGAGCAGTCTCTGCAGGGAGCAGTCTTCAGGCTGTAAATATCCAGATGGGGCCAGGGAGAAAGATAGAGTAGACTTTTTCTGCACACACTCTCAACACCATCCTGAGAAGGCTTTGGCATTTTTCTGAGCCTCATGGGGCATGGGGGCCTTGGCCTTTTTCCCATGGGTAAATGGCTTTGGGGTCCTTGGCATGGTCATGCTCATGTTAACAGCACACATCCATTCACGACTTCACTTCCTCAGGGCTTCCTCTGCTCCCACAGTGAGATCTCAAAAGAAAAACAGAAACCAAACAAACAAAAACGTGCTTAGTGAACTGGTTAATTCCGTAAAGTGTACAGATCCAGTGTCCTAAGTCTAGGACTTCCTCACAGGCTACAGAAAATTCTGTGGACCTACGATAAGCAAGAAAACAAAGAACCTTGCCTCCTCCCCCCAAAAAATGAATGGGAGAAAAATTAATAAAGTTGTTCATAGAAAATTGGTGAAGAAAAACACAATGGAATTATACTTAATAGAGTTAGTGTGCTGAGATGTGAGGCCCACTCATAGCATGCAGCATTTGGAAATCTCAGACAATTTAACAGAAGAGGATTCATAATTATTATTTGTGACCACTCTCCTCATATGACTTACAGCTTAATACTAACCTTAATGACTGAGTTGGGAATAGTATTCTCCATAGCAGCTAATTAGAGCATTAGTTTGCACACATGCACACACACACACACACACACACACACACTCACACACAGTCACACACACACCCTCATACACACACATTCACACATTCACACACACACACAGTCACACACACACACTCACAAACACCCTCATACTCACACACACTCATACACACACTCACACACTCTCACACACATACACTCACTCACACACACTCACACACTCATACACACTCATACACACTCACACACACATTCTCTCAACACACTCACACACTCATACACACACACTCACATACACACTCAAAAACACACACTCAATCACACACCCTCAGACACACTCTCTCACACACTCAAACACACTCAAACACACTCACACACACTAATAAACACTATTAGGAAATCAAATCAAGACAAGTTCTAAATAGTCCACAAATTGCATAGCATATATAGTAGTTCCATTTAGAACAAAACTGAAATTGTAAGATAGTGAAAGAAGGAAAAAATTTAATAATCTTACTCCCTGCCGTGTCATTAGCATGAAATAACACAAAGGGGATTTACTGTTCAAAGGAATAAGGTACTTCTCATGTAGGAAACAAAATAGAAAATATGGCTTTAAGTAGATAAAAGCAAAACATGATTTGATGATTTTTCATTTCTAAAGTTTTTATTAAGTTAATCTTTTAAAAACTGACATTTTTAGCTTCTTAACATGTATGCACACATATAAACAAGTTATGTATTCTAGCTTTTCCTTGATATTCAGTATTTACCTATTAAGTTTCATGAATCGATTTTGAGTGGATGTGACATAATAGTTTACTACAATTCAATTCAGTGAATAAAGGCAGCTAAGATAGGAAAATCTAGTGGGGGGGGACTTTTCTAACTTCATTGAAACAAATTCAAATACAGCATGCTACTTTATACGTTATAAAATGAGTTCACCAATTTTAGTCATTATCAGAGCAGTCTGTCAGAGATAAACTCGGGTAAGCATGCTGCTTATAACGTAACTTAGTAAGAGGCATAAATGTAGGTGTTTTGACTAAGTCCATTTCTGTTGTGCTCTGTTGTATTGCCTCTTCCATACACACATTCCCAATAAGTTCTACTTAGAAAAATTCATGTTAACCAATTAAGAATCTACTGTATGTTGATTGAAGAGAGTTTGGATCAAAATCAGGAAAAAAATGAGTTGTATGCGTAGAATATCTGAAAATAAAAGATGGTATTGTTTCTATTAACTTCTGAAAATTTCGAGATCCAGTGGGGCTTATATGGTGTTATTCAGGAAACGGCTATTTGAGAACATGCATTAAACACAGTAGTATTAAGGAATAGGAACAGAATTCATTCATTTCTAAAGTCAGTCGGACATTAATGTGGGAGTGTTAAGATTTATATTAATTTGATAACAGAAAGGCAAAGAAAAAAAGACTGATTTGAGAGTTTGCTAATTTTCTGTTTGGAGTTTTGAATGGCTGTTTTGTTTACTTTGGAGTTTTAATATTGTTTTGATTTAACATGCCCGGTAAAATTAAAATTTAATAATTTAATTCTTCCCTTCCAATTTGTATCCCTTTGAGCTCATTTCACTCTCTGATTTCTCTGGACAGGACTTCGAGAACTATATTGAATAAGTAGGGAGACAGTGGGCAGTCTTGTCTAGGCCCTGATTTTAGAGGGATTGCTTCACATTTCTCTCCATTTAGTTTAATGTTAGCTACTGGCTTGCTCTATATTGCTTTTAATATGTTTAGGTATGGGCTTTGAATTTCTGATCTTTCCAGGATTTTATTCATAAAGGGGTGTTGAATTTAGTCAAATGCATCTTTGAAGCTAATGGAATGATCATGCCGTTTTTTTCTTTGAGTTTGTTTATATAGTGGGTTACCTTGATGGATTTTCATATATTGCACCATTCCTTCATCCCTGGGATGAAGCATACTTTTTTTTTTTACACTTTTTTTTATTTAAAATAGTCATTTCTTTTATTTTTTTAAATTGAGTATTTCTTATTTACATTTCGAGTGTTATTCCTTTTCCCGGTTTCCTGGAAAACATCCCTCTAACCCCTCCTCCTCCCCTTCTTTATGGGTGTTCCCCTCCCCATCCTCCCCCCATTGCCGCCTTTCCCCCAACAATCACGTTCACTGGGGTTTCAGTCTTAGCAGGACACAGGGCTTCCCCTTACACTGGTGATCTTACTAGGATTTTCAATGCTACCTATGAGGTCAGAGTCCAGGGTCAGTCCATGTATAGTCTTTGGGTAGGGGCTTAGTCCCTGGAAGCTCTGGTTGCTTGGCATTGTTGTTCATAAGGGGTCTCGAGCCCCTTCAAGCTCTTCCAGTTCTTTCTATGATTCCTTCAGCGGGGGTCCTGTTCTCAGTTCAGTGGTTTGCTGCTGGCTTTCGCCTCTGTATTTGCTGTATTCTGGCTGTGTCTCTCAGGAGAGATATACATCCAGCTCCTGTCTGCCTGCACTTCTTTGCTTCATCCATCTTGTCTAATTGGGTGGCTGTATATGTATGGGCCACATGTGGGACAGGCTCCGAATGGGTGTTCCTTCTGTCTCTGTTTTAATCTTTGCCTCTCTCTTCCCTGCCAAGGGTATTCTTGTTCCCCTTTTAAAGAAGGAGTGAAGCATTCACATTTTGATCATCAATCTTCAGTTTCATGTGTTCTAGGCATCTAGGGTAATTCAAGCATTTGGGCTAATAGCCACTTATCAATGAGTGCATACCATGTGTGTTTTTCTGTGATTGGGTTACCTCACTCAGGATGATATTTTCCAGTTCCAACCATTTGCCTATGAATTTCATAAAGGCATTTTTTTGATAGCTGAGTAATATTCCATTGTGTAGATGTACCACATTTGCTGTATCCATTCCTCTGTTGAAGGGCATCTGGGTTCTTTCCAGCTTCTGGCTATTATAAATGAGGCTGCTATGAACAAAGGGGAGCACGTGTCTTTTTTATATGTTGGGGCATCTTTTGGGTATATGCCCAGGAGAGGTATAGCTGGATCCTCAGGTAGTTCAATGTCCCATTTTCTGAGGAACCTCCAGACTTATTTCCAGAATGGTTGTACCAGTGTGCAATCCCACCAACAATGGAGGAGTGTTCCTCTTCCTCCACATCCTCGACAGCATTTGCTGTCACCTGAGTTTTTGATCTTAGCCATTCTCACTGATGTGAGGTGAAATCTCAGGGTTGTTTTGATTTGCATTTCCCTTATGACTAAAGATGTTGAACATTTCTTTAGGTGTTTCTCAGCCATTCGGCATTCCTCAGCTGTGAATTCTTTGTTTAGCTCTTATCCCCATTTTTTAATAGGGTTATTTGTCTCCCTGCGGTCTAACTTCTTGAGTTCTTTGTATATTTTGGATATAAGACCTCTATCTGTTGTAGGATTGGTAAAGATCTTTTCCCAATATGTTGGTTGCCGTTTTGTCCTAACCACAGTATCCTTTGCCTTACAGAAGCTTTGCAGTTTTATGAGATCCCATTTGTCGATTCTTGGTCTTAGAGCATAAGCCATTGGTGTTTTGTTCAGGAAATTTTTTCCAGTACCCATGTGTTCGAGATGCTGCTCTAGTTTTTCTTCTATTAGTTTGAGTGTATCTGGTTTGATGTGGAGGTCCTTGATCCACTTGGACTTAAGCTTTGTACAGGATGATAAGCATGGATCGATCTGCATTCTTCTACATGTTGACCTCCAGTTGAACCAGCACCATTTGCTGAAAATGCTATCTTTTTTCCATTGGATGGTTTTGGCTCCTTTGTCAAAAATCAAGTGACCTTGGGTGTGTGGGTTCATTTCTGGGTCTTCAATTCTATTCCATTGGTCTATCTGTCTGTCTCTGTACCAATACCATGCAGTTTTTATCACTATTGCTCTGTAATACTGCTTGAGTTCAGGGATAGTGATTCCCCTTGAAGTCCTTTTATTGTTGAGGATAGTTTTAGCTATCCTGGGTTTTTTGTTATTCCAGATGAATTTGCAAATTGTTCTGTCTAACTCTTTGAAGAAATGGATTGGTATTTTGATGGGGATTGCATTGAATCTGTAGATCGCTTTTGGTAAAATGGCCATTTTTACTATAGTAATCCTGCCAATCCATGAGCATGGGAGATCTTTCCATCTTCTGAGGTCCTCTTCAGTTTCTTTCTTCAGAGTCTTGAAGTTCTTATTGTACAGATCTTTTACTTGCTTGGTTAAAGTCACACCGAGATACTTTATATTATTTTGGTCTATTATGAAGGGTGTCGTTTCCTAATTTCTTTCTCCGCTTGTTTCTCTTTTGTGTAGAGGAAGGCTACTGATTTATTTGAGTTAATTTTATACCCAGCCACTTTGCTGAAGTTGTTTATCAGCTTTAGTAGTTCTCTGGTGGAACTTTTGGGATCACTTAAATATGCTATCATATCATCTGCAAATAGTAATATTTTGACTTCTTTTCCGATCTGTATCCCCTTGATCTCCTTTTGTTGTCTGATTGCTCTGGCTAGAACTTCAAGAACTATATTGAATAAGTAGGGAGAGAGTGGGCAGCCTTGTCTAGTCCCTGATTTTAGTGGGATTGCTTCAAGTTGCTCTCCATTTAATTTAATATTAGCAACTGGTTTGCTGTATATGGCTTTTACAATGTTTAGGTATGGGTCTTGAATTCCTATTCTTTCCAGGACTTTTATCATGAAGGGGTGTTGAATTTTGTCAAATGCTTTCTCAGCATCTAATGAAATGATCATGTGGTTTTGTTCTTTCAGTTTGTTTATACAATGGATCACGTTGATGGTTTTCCGTATATTAAACCATCCCTGCATGCCTGGGATGAAGCCTACTTGATCATGGTGGATGATTGTTTTGATGTGCTCTTGGATTTGGTTTGCCACAATTTTATGGAGTATTTTTGTGTTGATATTCATAAGGGAAATTGGTCTGAAGTTCTCTTTCTTTGTTGCGTCTTTGTATGGTTTAGGTATAAGAGTAATTGTGGCTTCAACCACAATTGTGGCAGCAACCAGGAAGATCTGCGCCGCCCTTTCCGGGAGCTTCCGTGCACCAGGGTTCCAGATGGCGTTTGGTGTTTTCCTCTGGAATCAGTAATGTGGGCAGAGTGTAGTTTCTTCTGGTTTCCCAGGCGTGTCTGCCTCTCTGAAGGTTCAGCTCTCCCTCCCATGGGATTTGGGTGCAGAGAACTGTTTATCTGGTCGGTCCTTTCAGGTTCCGGCGGTGTCTCAGACGCAGGGGACCTGCTGCTCCTGTGCTCTTATCCAAGGGAACCCAGAGGCCGTATACAGTTTCCTCTTGGGCCAGGAATGTGGGCAGGGATGGGCAGTGTTGGTGGTCTCTTCTGCTCTGCAGTCTCAGGAGTGCCCACCTCTCCGTGCAGTGAGCTATCTCTCCCAAGGGGTTTGGGAGCAGTGAGCTGCTGCAGGCTGGGGGGATGAAGCATACTTGATCAAGATGGATGATCCTTTTGATGTGTTTTAGGATTTAACTTGCAAGAATTTTATTGAGTGTTTTTGGGTTGATATTAATAAGGGAATTTGGTCTGAAGTTCTCTTTCTTTGTTGGGTTTTTGTGTGCTGTAGGATAAGCATAATTGTGGCTTCATAGAAGGAATTTGATAGTGCTCCATTTGTTTCTATTTTGTGGAATAGTTAGGACAGTATTGGTATGAGGTCTTCTATGAAGGTGTGATAGAATTCTCCACTAAATCAATCTGGTCCTGGGCTCTTTTTTGTTGGGAGACTTTTAGTAACTGCTTCTATTTACTTTGCAGTCGTGGGGTTGTTTACATGGTTTATCTGTTCCTGATTTAACTTTGTTACCTCATATTTGTCCAGAAAATTGTCCATTTCCTTGAGATTTTCCAGTTTTGTTGAATATAGGGTTTTGTAGTTGGATCTGATTATTGTTTTTAATTTTCTCAGATTCTGTTGTTATGCCTTGCTTTTCATTCCTGATTTTGTTAATTTGGATACACTCTCTGTCTCCTATGGTCAGTCTGGCTAAGGGTTTATGTATCTTGATTTCCTCAAAGAACCAGCTCCTTGTTTTGTTGATTCTTTTATAGTCCTTTTTGTTCCTACTTGGTTGATTTCAGTCACAGGGTTGATGATTTCCTGCCTTCTACAGAGGTTCAGTGTATTTGCTTAATTTTTTTTTCCTAGAGCATTTTAGTTATGTGTCAAGCTGCTGATCTGTGCTCTCTCTTGTTTATTTTTGGAGACTCTCAGAGCTATAATTTTCCTCAGCACCGCTTTCATTGTGTCGCATAAGTGTGGGTATATTGTGCCTTCTTTTTTATTGAATTCTAAGAAGTCGTTAATTTCTTCATTTTTTTCCTTGACCATGTTATCATTGAGTAGAGTGTTGTTTAACTTCCCTGTATATGTGGGCTTTCTGTCATTTTCTTGTTATGGGACGCCAGCATTAGTCCATAGTGATCTGATAGGATGCATGGGATTATTTCTGTCTTCTTGTGTCTGTTGAGGCCTGTATTTTTACTGATTACATGGTCAATTTTGGAGAAGGTGCCATGAGAGGCTGAGAAGAAGTTACATTCTTTTGTTTTAGGATGAAATGTCCTATAAATATCTGTTAAGTCCATTTGGTTCATAACTCCTGTTAATTTCTCTATGTCTCTGTTTAATTTCTGTTTCGATGATCTGTCCATTGATGAGAGTGGGGTCTTGTAATCTACTATTATTGTGTGAGGTGCAATGTGTGATTTGAGCTTAGTAAGGTCTCTTTTATGAATTTAGGTGCTGATGCATTTGGAGCATAGATATTTAGGATTGAGAGTTCATCTTGGTGGACTTTTCGTTTGATGACTATGAAGTGTCCTTCCTTACCATTTTTATGACTTTTAGTTTAAAGTCAATTTTATTCGATATTAGAATTGCAACTACAGCTTTTTTCTTTGGGCCATTTGCTTGGAAAGTTGTTTTCCAGTCATTTACACTGAAGTAGTGTCTGTCTTGGTCTCTGAGGTTTGTTTCCTGTATGCAGCAAAGTGCTGGGTCCTCTTTAGGTATCCAGTCTTTAAGTCTATGTCTTTTTATTGGGGAATTTATTCCATTGATATTGAGAGATATTAAGGAATAGTGATTGTCGCTTCTTGTTATTTTCATTGTTAGAGGTGATGTTAGGTTTGTGTGTCCCTGTTTTCATTTCATCGCAAAGAGATTATATTCTTGCTTTCTCTGTGGCATAGTTTCTCTCCTTCTGTTGGAGTTTCACATCTATTATCCTTTTTAGGGCTGGATTTGTAGAAAGATGTTGTGTAAATTTGGTTTTGTCATGGAATATCTTGCTTTCTCCCTCTATGTTTATTGAGAGTTTTGCTGGATATAGTAGCCTAGCCTGGCATTTGTAGTCTCTTAGGGTCTGTATGACATCTTTCCAGGAACTTCTGTCTTTCATTTTCTCTGGTGAGAAGTCTGGTGTAATTTTGATAGGCTTGCCTTTATGTGTCAATTGACCCTTTTCCCTTACTGCTTGTAATATTCTTTGTTTTGTGTATTTGGTGTTTTAATTATTATGTGACAGGAAGAATTTCTCTTCTGGTCCAGTCTGTTTGGAGTTCTGTGGGCTTCTTGTATGTTTACGGGCATTTCTTTCTTTAGGTTAGGGAAGTTTTCTTCTATAATTTGTTGACTATATTTACTGGCCCTTTATGTTGGGAATCTTCACTCTCTTCTGTACCTATTATCCTTAGGTTTGATCTTCTCATTGTGCCCTGGATTTCCTGGAGATTTTGGACTAGGAGCTTTTGGTGTTGTACATTATCTTTGATGGTTGTGTCGATGTTTTCTATGGTATCTTCTGCCCCTGAGATTCTCTCTTCTATCTCTTGTATTTTGTTGGTGATGCTTGTATCTATGACTCCTTGTCGCTTCCTTAGGTTTTTTTATCTCCAGGGTTGTCTCCTTTTGTGCTTTCTTTATTGTTTCTATTTCCATTTTTAAATCGTGGACGGATTTGTTCAATTCCTTCACCTGTTTTGGTGTGTTTTCCTGTAATTCATTCAGGCATTTTTGTGTTTCCTTTGTAAGGGCTTCTATTTGTTTACCTGTGTTGTCCTATATTTCTTTAAGGGAGTTATTTGTCCTCCATCATTATCATAAAATGTGATTTTTAAATCTAAATCTTGCTTTTCTGGTGTGTTTACATATCCAGTATTTTCTTTGTCGGGAGAACTTGGCTCTGATGGTGGCAAGTAGTCTTGCTTCTGTTGTTTACGTTCCTGCACTTGCCTCTAGCCATTGGGTTGTCTCTGGTGTTTGCTTGTCTTGCTTTTTCTGAGAGTGGCTTGACCCTCTTGTTTTCTTGTTTTCTTTCAACCTGTTCTGAGAACAGGTGCTGGGACTCAAGTGTGTAGGTGTTCCTGGTGACCGTCTTTGACCTTTAGGTGCAGACAGGAATCAGAAGGATCCTGTCTGTGATTGCTCCTGGGTCCTTGCACCCAGGGGGCACAGTTGGCACTAGGCGATTCTCTCTTGGGCAGAGGGAATGTTGGAATGTTGTCACCACTGATTTCTCAGGAGTCTGCACACTTCTCAGGGTCCAGCTCTCCCTCCCATGGGATTTAGCTGCAGGGAACTCTGCTTCTTAGTATTAAAAATAAAGCAAAACAAAACCACAAAGATGTGGGTTTATTGTGCACATTAGCAGGTCCAAACAGGAAAATTCACAAAAGTATATATACCATTTACAATAGCAGCTCCCAATATAAAGAATTTGAAATACCATGCCTGCTCCAAGGTTGGCTGACATAGGACAATATAACATTGACTCCTTCAAGCCTTTACCTTTACATTTAACAGTGGCAACTAAGAAATCCCAAAATTTAATAGTTCAAATACATAGTGATTATTCTGCACAGTGTCCCCACCACTCACATTAAATTATAGAACCCCTTCAGGATTTCTTGTCCATTAATTAAATAAGTAGGGAACGAGTCTAGGAGATCATGCAGTGCATCCCCTCAGAGAATTACAATTTCCCAAGAGTTTAATGTGCTTCAGGGGAAATCCTACTGGAATAAATAGTGATGGTTATTTTCCAGTAAGTATGGAGTGAAAAATAATTTTTACCCCAATCTGAGGTATAATCTCACGGTTTAGGGACACAATTGCTATACAGTTGACAACTGTAGCAATCACCCAGAACATCTGCAGAAAGCCCAAGATTGTTGGCCACATGCCGATGAGTGTCTTTCAAAGTTCATCATGATTTTTGGTAATATCGTCCCCATAATTGGTGGCTTGGCTTCTCATAAGCATGTACTTGTTGTCTAGAATCTCCTCCTTGATTAGCATCTCATCCTTGTTTTTGTCTGACTCATGCACCAGATGCTGGGCCTCAGCCTGTGTATGGTTGTAGTCCTGAGGGAGAATCCGGTGGTGAATCTCATCCTTGTCCAGGTTCCCATCCTTGCTAGGATATCAGAAATCCTTGAACTGCTCCTGTTCAGACAAAGCCTCATCTGGCTCAGGGCAATTGTCCTCCTGGGAAAACATGTCTGCAATGTACTCATCCTGGTCCACAAACGATCCCCGTTCTTGTCGATATCCTCCAGAGTTTCTAGAACTACAATCTCCTTCATATGTTCCAACTCTTCTAGGTGCAGAAAGGAAGAGAACTCCTCCTGAGGAGCTCTCAGGTCACCGTCAAGGTCTGAAGCCTTAAACCTCCTCTTATTTTGTTGAAGCATCTTTTAAAAGGTGTAATGACCAGAGCTATCTTGGAATTCAGCAGGGTTTCCCAGGTAGTAGCCATAGGTGGCCTGCTTGTATTCTTCCCAGGAGATCTTTTCGTCTATGTCTCCCTTTCTTTTATGTTCTCTTTCTCCAAGTAATTGAAGGAGGGATATTTTACATCCTCCAAGTACAATCACTTGCAAGGGGCAACCAATTACAAGTAGATCAGAAGAAATCTAATAAATAATATACCTTCATTGCCTGCAGTTTTAAGAAAATATTTTCACAGGATCCCTGTCCTTTATCATAGGATAGAAACATTACAGGGAGTGTGCCACCTGGCTAAGCTGCCTCTGAAAAGCCTGTCCTGCCCTGGCAGGTACAAGGCCATTTAATTCCAAGTCAATCTGGAGAGAGGTGACAGCCCTAAGTTGCTCTGGAGATGTCAGAGTAGTGTACAGCTCTCATGCAAACTCCAGATCACCTCTCCATTCTTTCCCAATGCCATGGGCTTTCCAATCCCTGCTTCAGCACTCCAAACATCCTTGAACCCTCGCTTTCCCTTCACAATGGGCTCACTTTGCATTGCCTCCTTCTGCTACTGCTTCCCCTGGGCAGGGAGAATGAGCCCAAGGATGGGTACGGGTCTCCTACCTGCCTGGATGATGCTACTCTGGCGGGGCAGGCCATCCGGCTTGTTGTCCCTGAGGACCGGACCGGTGACCTGGCTAGGGGTCTGCAGGAGCAGGCATGATTGGAGGTCTGCCCTGAAATGGGCAGTTGTGAGTACTTTTAAGCCAACCGAAACCTTGCAAGAGGCATTTACAGTGGTATATCTGTTGCTTTCTCATTATCCTCTGAGCCTTCCATAGGGGGGTATGTTAGCAAGCATTCTATGTGACAAACACTTCTGTTCTCATGGTAGAAATTTGAGTCCCAAGGCACACTTAGCAAATGTGTGGAACTTGCCAATAGGAAGGGAGAAGTCAGTTGACAAAGAGTAGATTCCTTTTTTGCCTTCCTGAAGCATTGTGCCTTCCTCTGGATGCCAACCACCAGGTTGCAGGACTGGTACTGAAAGGTCCAGGCCACCAGCCAATATTCTTCCCTTTCTCTATTCTGGGCCATCAGGTATGCTGGCAACAGTCCTGATTGTATGAGCTATATCTGTTAGAGTCAACCCAGAAACAGAGAACACAATGAGAATATCGTCCCCAGGTGAGGAATGGGAAAAGAAACTCAACACATATAACATTTCAGAGTGCAATGCAATAGAGCATTTATCATTGACAATAGAGTTTTGTGCACTCCAAAGCTATCAGTGGACTAGTGTCTTATGTAGGGTTTTACTGCTGTGAACAGACACCATGACCAAGGCAACTCTTACAAAGGATGACATTTAATTGGAGCTGGCTTACAGGTTCAGAGGTTCAGTCCATTATCATCAAGGTAGGAGCCTGGCAGCATCCAGGCAGATGTGAGGTCAGAGGAGCTCAGAGTTCCACCTCTTCCTCTGAAGTGAGCTAGGAGAAGACTGGCTTCCAGGCAGCTAGAACAAAGGTCTTAAAGCCCACACCCACAGGGACACACCTACTCCAGCAAGGCCATACCCATTGCAGCAAGGCCACAACTACTCCAGTAAGATCTTATCTCCTATGAGTGTCATTCCCTGGACCAAGCGCACACAAAGCATCACAGCTAACCTAGGTGTCATATGAACTGCTCTTACCACAAGAGGGAAATAAAAATACAGAGAGAGCCTAGACTGTGGCTTTTTGGTAGCGGCCGGGCTAGGAGTCTGCAGGAGCGCCATGCCTCCAGGTCCCCTGGCAGGGCTGGCCCGGGATTCTCAAGAGGATTCTCCCTAAAAATTCCCATGAAGGACACAGTTTGACTTACTGGGCATATTTCTCCAACCAATTCAGACCAGGTGAGTCTTTGTATCCTACATACTGGCTACACTGGGTACACTGAATATTTGAATGGGAATTATCTAGATTTAGTTATTGTTAGGGGAACAGTAACTTCAACTATTGTTTAGAGAGGCGTGTATGTATAGTGAGATGCTGGGAGGAGTCCTATGTTGCCAGGTGCACTGTTCAGACAGGGTGTATGTGTGCACAGTATGTGCAGATTATGGAGCAAGGCTGCCAGATGCATTATTAAAAGGGACTCTTATATTACACTATTCCCTGAGGCTATCTGCTTCATTTGGTCCCCCCTCCCCAGTTTTTTCTTTCTAGAAATGTTCATGTAAGTGTTGATCTGATATTTGGCGCTCTGTTGGGCCCTAGGAGTTTGAGATAGGCAAGACTACACAGTGAGTTCTGGTCTCTAAAACAAACGAAAACAAAGAGACCATCCAAACAGATGGTCCCAGCCCTCACTACAGTTCCTGTTCTGATGGCAGAGACACTAATTACACAGAATCAGTTTGGATGAGTTTCACAGGCAAGTTACAATAAATAAACCAAAGTGAAGATGTCTTATGCCTTACAGAAGTCATTTCTGATGTCAATGTAGACAATCTAAAATGATATAGTACCTGCAGCCGCAGCACTCATCTTCTATCTTACATACTGTGCAACTGTCTCCAGGGTGCAGTTTCCACTTTATGGTCCAGACTGACAGCTAGTGTCTAGCCGTAGAGTCTGTCATTCTATCTGGGGAAGGAGAAATGGCTGAAGAAAGACATTTTTGTGAATGGACATACTCTCATTTTCACATCTTTGGCCATTAGTTACCTCACATTGCATTTAGCTCTGAGACACACGTAAGTCATGCATCTTGTTAAACAGGGAATTCTGTTACCAAATAAGACAAGAGTGAGTGGCTGTGTACCAGGCATGGCATCTGCCAAACACAAAGGAAAAAGTTGAGTTTTTACATATGTAGATGGCATGTAGACAAAACACACTGTAAACACAGTGATGTAAAACAAAAAACAAAAGGACAACCAAAAAAAAAAAAAAAACAAAAACGAAAACCAACAAGGAATGGTGGGTTAAGAAGAAACTTTAAACATAGTAGAAATCTGAAAACTGGATAGGCATGAGCCAAGGAAAAATAACCAGAAGGAAGAAACATACAGAATGGAAGAGAGGAGGCAGCTGGTTAGGACTTTTTAAAAACTCTGATGTCCAAGTATGGAGAAAAAAGGCATGTGACACATGAAGTAGGCAGACAGGGGACAACCATGCCAAGCTCTGCACAGAGTATTAAAGATCAGAAGCTTCATTCTGAAAACGGTGCTGTGCCACAAAGGTCTCAGGCATTGTAGAATTATCACAAAATATACATTATAACATACAGACAACAAATTAGAAAATCAAGAGAACATGAAAAAGGCCAGTGGCCTCCGAATTTGGGGTGAGTGCAGCTTGATTTAAATTAACAGCAGAGAAAAGGAAATAAAATGAAAGGGTTCTGAACCTAGTCACAGAGGACAAATTCAGGACTAAGGTGAGGGTTAGTCTGGGAAGACTGTGCAGGGAAGAATAGGGATGTAGCAAAGATGTTTGCCTTTTTAATTTTCACTTTTTATGCTTGTGGGGTTTATTTAGGAGTTCTTTGAGAATATCCCAGAATTAGTTACTTTCTGCCAACTTCTCCCAGATCCATCCCGCTTCCCTACCCTCCCAACCTCCCTCCCCCTCCCTTCCCCCTCCCCCATCCTTCCCTCCCTCCCTCCCTCTTTCTCTCTTTCTCTCTCATTGTGTCTATTTGTAGTGCCCATATAGTCATGGATGTGTGGCCTTCCACTGGAGTTTAGTTGACTTACCAGTGGTTGTCTTGGTTAGGGTTTTACTGATATGAACAGACACTGTGACCACGGTAACTCTTATAAAGACAACATATAATTGGGGCTGGCTTACACTTTCAGAGGTTCAGTCCATTATCATCAAGGTGGGAGCATGGCAGTGCCCAGGCCCGCATGGTGTAGGAGAAGCTGATAGTTGTTCACCCTATTTTGAGGGCAAATAGGAGAAGACTGGCTTCCAGGTTGCTAGGACAAGACCATACCCACAGTGACACACTTCCTCCAACAATGTCACACCTATTTTACCAAGGGCGCACCTCCTAATGGTGCCAAGCCATGGGCCAGTCACATACAAACCACCACAGTGCTTAATAAGTGTGGATGCTTCAGATCTTCTTAGAAGAGGGAACAAAAATACTCACAGGAGGAAATATGGAGACAAAGTATGGAGCAGAGACTGCCCTACCTGGGAGATCTATCCCATATACAGACAATATTGTAGATGCCAAGAAGTGCATGCTGACAGGAGCCTGATATAGCTGTCTCCTGAGAGACTCTGCCAGAGCCTGACAAATATAGAGATGGATGCTCATAGCCAACCAGTGAACTGAGAACGGGGTCCGCAATGGAGGAGTTCGAGAAAGGACTGAAGTAGTTGAAGGGGTTTGCAACCCCATAAGAAGAACAATATCAACCAACCAGAACCCCCAGAGCTCCTAGGGACTAAACCAGCATACCAAGAGTACACAGGATGGACTTATGGCTCCAACCGCATATGTAGCAGATGATGGCCTTTTTGGGCATCAATGGGAGAAGCCCTTTGTCCTGTGAAGGCTAGATGCCCCAGTGTAGGGGAATATAGGTGTGGGGAGGTGGGAGGGAGCAGGTGAATGGGTGAGGGAGCAACCTCACAGAAGCAGGGGGAGGGGGGATGGGACAGTGGGTTTCTGGAGGGGGAACTGGGAAAGGGGTAACATTTAAAATGTAAATAAAAAATATATCCAATAAAAGAAAAAATAAAGAACGATTACTGTCCATCTCCCAGTGGCTACAGCTGACCAAGGTGAATCGAGTCAGAGCCTTGAGCACCTGCTGGAGCCTTAGCTGGAACATCTGTACTCTACCCTTCTTCCTAAGGCCTTGTGGAAGATGGACAGAAAGATTGTAAGAAGCAGCGAGTGAATGCAAGAAGCTGTGTCCTCCGGACACAACACGGCAGCTGGACAAAAGCATTCACAGTGGCTATGACAGCAAGCACAAGCCCAGTGCAAGTTCAAATTAGACCAAGTCCTCTGCTCTTTTTAATATAGAAACTAAGAGTAGCATCTAGGCAGAACAACGGAGGTGGGGCTTTAGCACACAGTAGTTAGTTAAAGCAGGGGCCCCATAGTCACTCAGGTCCCTGTACTATTCTGTCTCAAGATCTGTTTTAGAAAGCAAACACTCTGATTTGTGGTACCTTGGGCCCCACAACTAAGTCTGATGGGCTCTTGGTTTAATATTTACAATCAGTGCCACGTGTTGGAATTCAGAAGGAATATTGTTGCATAGCAGCTTTCTCTGCTATTGGAACACTCTATCCTACAGACGGCTTCTTAAACAGGCAGATAAACAACTCAAAGTAGATTTAGGAAATACCTGAAACTGACCAGATTCACCAGGCCCCTCCCTGCCAGACTGAGCAATAGAAGCTGAGATTCCCTCTCAGACCAACTAAGGGGAACTGCAAATAAGACTCTTGAGACCACACAGGCTGCCTGGAAAAAAGCAGAAAGCAGCTGAGCTGCCTGGAAGAGGTTTAGACCAGAGGTACCTGGAAAGGTCACACTCTAACCTGTGCAGGGTGCTCCAGTTTCCCAGCTGTCACTCATACAGAGTGGGCCTAAATGATGCAGCTGCCTTTGAGACATTTGTGTTCTTACAAGTAACCCCTCACCCATATATATATATATATATATATATATATATATATATATATGTATATGTATATGTATATGTATATGTATATGTATATGTATATGTATATGTATATGTATATGTATATGTATATGTATATGTATATGTATATGTATATGTATATGTATATGTATATGTATATGTATATGTATATGTATATGTATATGTATATGTATATGTATATATAGTGTGTGTATGTAGGTATGTATATGTATATACACACACAAATACATATGCCTATAAGTAGGTCCAATAAAACTCATTGCCCTACCAAGTTGGTCTTCAGTCATGTCCATACTTTTGTCTCCTGTGGGTTCCCAATGTGGGTTGAAGAGACATTTGTGCTGCATCTTCCCAGGACAACTTTATCACACAGCAAATATCTGCTCCATTCTGCAGGCATCTCTAGCCCTCTAGGAAATGTGGTGGGTGCTCTATATCCATGGGCTTTTAAGGGGTGAGAACTCCATCTCTTTGCAGTCTCCTGGAATCTCTCTTAGGGAAGAAGTAAACGTGGCTCCCTGTCAGCTTCAGCTATGTTCTTGGCACAATTGTGACACAAAGGCCACCTAGCCCAGTTTCTTCTTCTCTGAAACCTCATGAGCTGGGTCTCCATTGCTTGTGTTTCTTAGGCATTCTGGTCTTCTAAATCCCCATGGATGACAATAAGTTTTTCACATTCTTCACACCTTCCAGTTCTGCAAGCCTCGATCTATAGGGTCAGGTTAACAGAGGGTCAGCCTATGATCTATAGGGTCAGGTTAGCAGAGGGTCAGCCCACTGCTCAGTAACAATATTTCTGTATTAGCTACTTTTCTTGCTGTGAGGATGATAAAATACTGGACAAAGGTGATGTGCTGAGGAAAGGCGCTCTTATTTTGCCTGTAGTTTGAGGATATTGTCTACCATGGTGGGGAAATCATGGCCAGTCCATGGAATTGTTCCACTCGCACCCACAGTGCAGGTCCCACCCATCAAGCTTCCCTGCAATGTCCTTACATACACACTCTGGAGGTTGTTTCCTAGGTGATCCTAAGGCCTGTCAAACTGAAAATCGAAATTAACCATCACAGCATTGTAATTAGTACCATGTGTGTCTGGAGGTAGGCGCAGGACGCTCGAGGCCACACCAATCCTATCCACACTGTGGAAGCAGAGGATAAAGAGCAATACTCATGCCATGGTATTTTATAAGAGCAACAGAAAAGCAACCAGTACAGATAGGGTGTGTTAAAATAGCACAAGTATCTTTAGAATATGAAATACCCAACCTAAGTGTACTGAACACTTGGTCCCCAGATGGTGGCCTCTCTGGGAAGGTTGCTCAGCCTTTGGAGGTAGCTCCTCACTAAAGAAAATGGGTCGGTGGAGGTGAGCCTTGAGATTCTGTAGCCTTGTCACACTTTGTTCTTTGTCCTGCTCTGCTTCCTGAGTGGTGCTGAAAGGAGACAGTAAGCCTCCTGCTCCTACTCATCCCTTCCCTTCTCACCAATGTCTTCCTGAATTACAAGCCAAAATAAGACTTTCCCTCCTTCAATTGCTTTAGTAGGGTGTGTTATAACAGGGAAGCAAGGCAACAAGCCACATTGCTCTACTTATCTCTTTGTTTTGCATGAGTCCTATCTGTACAAGGGCCAGAGGACTACCTCAGGTGTCTTTCTCAGGATGCACTTCCTTTGAGACAGGGTTTCCTTTTAGCCTGGAGCTAACTAATTAGATATACCCTAAAGATACGCCTGTCTCAAATGGCTAAGTTCAAAAACTCAGGTGACAGCATATGCTGGCGAGGATGTGGAGAAAGAGGAACACTCCTCCATTGTTGGTGGGATTGCAGACTGGTACAACCATTCTGGAAATCAGTCTGGAGGTTCCTCAGAAAATTGGACATTGAACTACCTGAGGACTCAGCTATACCTCTCTTGGGCATATACCCAAAAGATGCCCCAACATATAACAAAGACACGTGCTCCACTATGTTCATAGTAGTCTTATTTATAATACCCAGAAGCTGGTAAGAACCCAGATGCCCTTCAACAGAGGAATGGATACAGAAAATGTGGTACATCTATACAATGGAATACTACTCAGCTATCAACTACAATGACTTTATGAAATTCATAGGCAAATGGATGGAACTGGAAAATATCATCCTGAGTGAGGTAACCCAATCACAGAAAAACACACATGGTATGCACTCATTGATAAGTGGCTATTTGCCCAAATACTCGAATTGCCCTAGATGCACAGAACACGTGAAATTGAAGAAGGATGATCAAAATGCGAATGCTTTATTCCTTCTTTAAAAGGATAACAAGAATACACTTAAGAGGGAATAGAGAGGCAAAGTTTAGAACAGAGGCTGAAGGAACACCCATTCAGAGCCTGCCCCACATGTGGCCAATACATATACAGCCACCAAACTAGATAGATGGATGAAGCAAAGAAGTGCAGGCTGACAGGAACCAGATGTAGATCTCTCCTGAGAGACACACCTAGAATACAGCAAATACATAGGCAAATGCCAGCAGCAAACCACTGAACTGAGAACAGGACCCCCATTGAAGGAATCAGAGAAAAGACTGAAAGAGCTTGAAGGAGCTTAAGACCCCGTATTAACAGCAATGCCAACCAACCAGAGCTTCCAAGCCACTACCCAAAGATTATACATGGACTGACACTGGGCTCCAACTGCATAAGTAGCAATGAATAGCCTAGTAAGAGCACCAGTGGAAGGGGAAGCCCTTGGCCCTGCCAAGACTGAACCCCAGTGAACGTGATTGTTGGGGGGAGGGTGGTAATGGGGGGAGGGTGGGGAGGGGAACACCCATAGAGAATGGGAGGGGGAGGGGTTAGGGGGATGTTGGCCCAGAAACCGGGAAAAGTTATAACAATCGAAATGTAAATAAGAAATATCCAAGTTAATAAAAATGGAGGAAAAGAAAAAAAGATATGCCTGTCTCCACTCTTCTGTGTGTAGCACTATGTAGCCCTGGTTTCCAGAGATAGACCTCAGGTCCTCAAAGCAAGAACTTTATTTATTGAGCTTTTTCTCCAGCCTCCTAATGCACATATGGTACTTCATTGGTTAAATATATGACTGTGTGAGAATCTTCATACCTGGTGCCCTGCTATTGGAACCTCCATGGTCCTGCTGGCATTGTCAATCATGCTGCATGCTGTCCTAAGCCAGCAGCAACTGTGTCCCCTTTTCCATTGCCGTTTTCTCTCACATGTAGCTAAGGGCTGGCTCACCATGACACCCCATTCTCCCCAATAATTCCAGCTGTATTGTAACAGAGCAGAAACTGACGTGGTCTGGATTATCACCTATGTGAACTTGTTCTCCAAAATTGATATTTACCTGATTTCTAAGGTAATGTGTTGAGCTGAGTTTAGGAGCCATGAACCCCAGGTACATGAAGTCAGGATCTCCCACTTGTAGGTATAATTGGTAATTGAGGCCTGGAAATTCTTGTGTGGACTGTGCTGTGCATTGTAGTTTAATTGACAGTACTGTGTAACTGTTTCCTCCGTGTCGAATGTAGTCGTTGCCATCTTGATTCAGTATCATGACTCACAGAGACCCCCATGTGCCCTGTTAGCATGCACTCCAGAGAGAGATGAGTTCTTGGGGCTCCTGTGAGATCTTCAGGAGTAGCCTCTCTCCCCTGTGATTCCAGTCCTGACTCCATAGGGGTAAACGCGTGACCAGAATAAGGCTTCTCTGGGGGCATAGCTACCCAGAAGTTCCCTCAGGGTCTTCCCAGCAGTGTCACTGCCTTTGGGTCACTTATACTTCTATTAGTATCTCCCATAACTTAATTGGCTCACCAAACTGGACCTGAAGAGAAAATTCTTTGGTCAGATTCTTCTCAACAGCCTTTATTGCAGGACCACCTCATTGTTGATATGGGGACCGCCAGCAGCAAGGGCGCTCACCTTATAAACATAACAGACTATGGTTGTATACTTTTCCTCCAGGGATTGGTGGAGCATGAAGCACCTCATTAGCATGAATATCGCCCCGGCCTGATAGCTGCCGGAGGTATGCCAACACATGTGCTGCACAGGTGTTTACCACAATCGAGTACCGGATGTTGGTGCCATCTTTTTAGACCACATCGCTCCCTACAAGGAATGTTATTTTGGCTTACAGTTTGTGGGAACACAGTCCATCGTGTTGGTGAGGAAGGACAGTGGCAGGACGGAGAGGGTGCGGGGCACATTATATCCATACTCAGGAAGGAGAAAAGGATGAGCAACCAACCGGTGAAGCCAGGCTAATAAACCTTGAGGCAATTCCCCACATGAACCCACTTCCTCCTCCAAGCCACCACCTTCTGCAGATTTCACATCCTTCCTTAGAGAGCCTCCAGATGAAGACCAAGTCTTCAAACATGAAGGGCTATGCAGGACATTTCACCTTTGACACAACAGGAGGGGTATCAGAAGAAGAAAGAAAGCTAATAAGCAGGTTGCTGTTGTGCATTGTATAACATGAGGGCTGCCTTCCTGGGGACTTCTCCCTTGAGGAACATGATGTTTTCTTATTTCCACCAGGCAGCACAAGACCATAACCAGAAATTTGGAGCCACATTTAATTATTAAATACTATCTAGGACAATGGACAATGGTCAGATCCAAATTCAGGATTCCCAGAGTAGCCAGAACTACTTTATTCAGAGACTTCTAGAGGCAAAACCCACAAGGCTATGTGCTTTCTGTCTTTGTCCAACAGGGGCAAGCATCCATCATGATGTACCTCCTGCCTACTTCTGATGAAGCACATGCTGTGCAGTTGGGGCAACCAAGTTGGCTTAAAGAAGCAAGAACATGTGGCCTATTATCTTACATGACCAACATCCCCCAGCACTCCAGGCACATAGAAGGAGAAAGAAATGTGAAAATTTTCTCACTTTTCATATGCCTTAAATCATTTTCTCTTCATACTTTTATAACTTACTTAAGCTTTTATATCCCCAGATATGAAATTACTTTCTTTGACTCTCATAACTTTCATAAACTGTAAACCATTTTTTCCTCTTTAACCATTTCTCATAATACAGTTGTTGATTGCTGAGAGCAGTCCTTTATTGTGGGGATAATCTTCTTGTGCATTGTGTAAAGGTTTCTTTGTATTATTCAAATGTTGATTTCTGTACCAGCAGATTGCTGAGTACAGTCTGAAGATTGCTATCATTTTCATGAAGCATCACTTGTCTCAGTGTTTGCTTTAATAAGGAGCTGACAGCCTATGGCAGGGCAGGAGAGGAAAGGGGAACACCTGGGTAGAGAGAGAAACTCTGGGACAGAATAGTGTGTGTGTGTGTGTGTGTGTGTGTTGTGTGTGTGTGCATGTGTGTGTCTGTATGTCTGTGTGTGTATTTGTGTCTCTCTGTGTGTGGGGGTCTGTGTGTATATGTGTCTATGTGTGTCTGTGTGTGTGTGTGTGTTTGTGTCTGTGTGTGTCTGTCTGTGTGTGGAAGGGTGGGTCTGTGTTTGTATGCCTGTTTGTGTGTGTGTGTGTGTGTGTGTGTGTGTGTGTGTGTGTGTGTGTGTGTAGTATTCACTAGCCAGACACGGAAGAAGAAACAGGTGCCAAGACTGAAGGAGAGATAACAGGACACGTGGCAGAATGTGGATTAGAATAAATGGGTCGATTCAGTTATATGAGCTAGTTGGGAATGAACCTAAACTATAAGGTCTAACCTTAATAAATAATAGTAAGTCTCTGTGTCGTTATTGGAGGCTGGTGGGTTGAGGCTGCCAGGTTGAGACAGTCTGGAAATAATTTATTATTTCTTTAAATAAAGGAATAATAAAAAGTTACATCAGAAACCTGTTTATCTTTTTGTGAAGCCTGTTAGCAAGGTAAACCTGTCTACCTTTTCTGAACAAGAGATCTTGTTTTTGTGATGTCCTCACTCCCTTGCTTGTGCTTCTGAATAAATGACCTATAGACTAGCCTGTGTCTGAGAATTTTCAGGGAGCCCATTTTAGGACAGATTATAAATACACATTTCACAGAAGGGGGAATAGGAGAGACCAACAGGCCTAGGGACAGAGGATCAACTTCAGTGCTCAGATATATTCAAACTACAGAGGGAAGCACCATTTTGTCTCAAAGTTTGGCAAAAAAAAATTTTTGTGGTTGTGTTTTGAGATAAGGTTTCAGGTGGCGCAGGACAGCCTCACACTGGCTCTGACCTCAAACTTCAGATCCTCTTGCTTTCAGTTCCTGAATGCTGGCTTAAGGCTATGATGGACATTGTTGATTATTGGCTTGACTGTCTAGAATCAGCTAAAACCCAAAAATCCAGGACTCCAGCCCTACACAGCCATTGTTGAGCTACTTGAACTACAGACTGCAAGCCACTCTAAGAAATCACACCAGCTCTGTCCCTGCAGTGAGTTGTGTAGGCTTAGGTTTTTCAAAATCTACTTTAATAAGAATCCTCAAATGCTTCGACCCACTCTCCTTCTAGTCCACTGTCCAAAGGTTGGAGAGAAAAATGGTAACTAGGACAAGGGTATGTGGACCAGAATAGAAGTAGGTCTTTGGGGGTGATTCCAGTCTTTGTTGTTGAGATACCAGCAGTCCAATTTGGTAGTGGTAGGATATCAAATACAGATCAGCAGTGGAGGTATGATCTAGCAGAAACAGACAGTCCTCCACTATGGGAGTGACCAGAACCAGCTGGGGTGCCAGGAGAAACTCTCTGCCATACCTCTCTCAATGAAGTGAAGATCAGTGAAGACTGAAGACCAACGAAACATTGCAAGGCTAGCTGTGCAAGCACCCCATCACTGTCTGTTGAGTCCTATGTATGTATACTCTCTCCAAACATCACCTGTCCTGCTGCAGGTCTTGCCTAAGCAAAATACCACATGAGTCTGCATCGCATGACACAAACAGAAACTTCCACTTCATAGCTGTGACTACTCTGCAGGCAGACGCCACAATACCAGATTCACGTGGTTTACTATAGGGATTGATCCCGGGACTTCAGTGTCCCAGGCAACCACTGTACTGCCTGAGTAGGATCCACAGACTAGAACTGTGGACTGTCTAAGGCACTGGGAGGATGTGGAGAAACTAATGTAGTTCTATGAATATGTCACCCAGCACGGTGCCCTGACATCTAAGCACAACTCCAGGGTTAGCAGTCCCCACTCACTCTCAACTCCATCCCACCTGACAGCTGAACAAGCTGTTCTTCAAGGCCTCTGGTGGCTTCCCTACCCTGGCCAGCTCTCTGCTCCCCTCCCTTCTCCTTTTGAACCTTTCTCCTGTAATCCATTCTTTTTCTGCCTTGCATTCAGTTGGCCACCTCTCTTACTGAATTGAGAATGTGAAAGGAAAACAATGTGCATGTGTTTCGTCTGTCTCAGTGAGGCAGTCCTCAGTGTGTGTCTGTGCACTCCACACCCCTATATGGCTTCCTCGCCTGTCTGCTCTCTAGGTTGCCTCTGTGCTGCCCATCTCTCCTACCCTGTAGTATCACTCACATCAACAAGTGTTGTAATCCGACACAAGAAACAGTGGAAGGGGGGAGGGGAGGAAGAATAAATAAAGGAAAGAAAATGTCTTTGTTTGAACTTCTCTTTCTATAGCTCATTTACAGCAGCATATCTCCAGGGAGTTGTTTATATTCTGCCTTCTTGTTGGGCCCATCAGCATTGACTGATGTCATCCTTCTTGAAGCCCTTGGAAAGCTTCTGTGTCTCTCACTTGAGTCTTCCCCCGTGGCCTCCACTCTTCATTCAGCTATTTCCCCACCTTTCCAGTCACCTCATGTTTGTTTGGCCTGAGGCCCCAGCGCCTCTACCAGTTCTGCATGGACACATATCCCTTCTTCCATTTGCAGCAAGGCCACTGTCATGGCATCCTGTCTGGCCACTTCCTCTTTTCCTTGTTTCTCTGAAAGCTTCTCTCTACTGAACTGCTAGCGAGAGGGATCTTTAAAACAGCAATAACAAAAGCTCTGAGTCAGATCTCGTTCTTTTCTTTAAAATCCTTCCCACTCAAAACAGAACCCAAAGTTTCTAGGTGGTAGAGGAAATCCCATCTGATGGCTCCAGCTCCCTCCTGTTTCCTGTTTCTCCCTCCCTCCCTCCTTCTCTCAGCTCCTCAATGCCATTTCCAGAACTCCCTTGTGTTTCCCATCTCAGGGTTCAGCTAATTCCTACCCCAGAATATTCCATTTCCAGATATCCACATGGCTACTCTCCCTCAATCTCATCTCTGTTCAAATGTCACTCCATTCTCAGAGAGTCTTCTGCTGAGCCCTCCATCTAAATAGCAACCTCGCCAGTCTCTGCCTTCCTATCCTGATTTATTTTCTTCTTTGCTTTATATAGAGCATTATATATTTATAGTGTCCTTTCTTCCCTTACTAAAACAGCGGGAAGCTGTATTTATTTTTGATTACACCCTGTTCCCATCCTCATTGTATTTAGCACAGATAGGTATCCGGTAAATCTATGCTGAATGAAGGAAAGAATAGACTCAGATCTAAGCCAACAGCTTCATCGCAGAACTTTTCACTACAACAAAGTACTTGCAGCAATATTAATGCCCTTGTGTGAGGTCCTGGAGAAATAAAATGAATAAAATGCTTTATTCAATTATTATAAGAAATAAACTATTTATGTGTCCAGCTATCAGTTTGGGTAGATCTGAAGAACACAGTTCAGGTGGAAGGAAACAAGAGACTGAGAATAGGGAATAAATGAGAGAATGTCCAAGTAAAATAGATAAGTAGTAAGATACACTCGGATCACATTAAGGCTCCTCCGCGAACTGTCCGTGATGGGGTTCTCTCAGCTGAGTTCAATTGTATGCTCAAGTTTTAAAAGTAAACCAAAACCACAAAGTCTGTGAGGAAGAGGAGTTGTTTCTTACTTAACTGGAGACTGTAGGACCTGACTCCTGCGAAGTGCAGGTGAGAGCCAGGGACTGGGCTCATGAAACTGGTGTGACTCTGAAGGAGGCAAAGAATGAGAAAACTCAGTCCTCTACAAGAGGTTGAAGCAGGAGGAGGAGGTAAGCTACAAAAAGAAAAAAATCCAGGACAACGCACAGAGGGCCCTACAGTGTGTAAAGCAGGAGGAGCAAAACCATCGATAAAACCTCCGAGCCTTGAGCATGTCAGGCCAGGGTTCTACCTCTGAGCTACACTCTGCCCTCTGTAATTATACCTCCTTTTATTTAAATGAACAAGTATTATACAGAAGGTAGTCTTGATATTGAAAAAATTAATTTTGAAAAGAATGCTTTAGACTCTCCTCATAACCAAAACGGTAGAGCATTTACGTTTTAAAAATGAATAACCTTTTAAACAATGACTTTTATTTAAATCTGAAAAAGCACAGGAGATAGCCGAACAGTCAGTGCTTCAAATGTGTAAGCAAGACTACAGTCTGGTCCTGTGAGCCTCAGTTGCATAGACATTCCAGTCTGTTCTGTGTGTTATCTTCAGGTAGGTTTTAGATTTCATAATGAATAGAAATGTGAAGATCAAAGACACAAATCAAGAAATTCATTCCCAGGTAGAAGTTACGCCAGGTGCAGCCATTTTGTGAACATTTATACATTCACATGAATCATACCTTACTTACCTTAGTTATCTGAGTCCATTTAGTCATAAAATGTAATTGTAGTACTATAAGGATGGCTACAATATCTAATACTTACACAGGCATTTTTTTCTCTGTTTTTTAACATGACATTGCTCATGAAACAGAGAGTGCAGCACAAAGGACCTGTTAGCCATGGGAATCCCAACTTTCCAGTCCCACCTTGTCTCCCTTAGATGTTCCAGAATTGTTCCTTGGCTGTTCTAGTGCCCCTCCCTCCCTTCCCACTTTCCAGAACTTTCAGAGTTAGCTCTCAACTTTTGACTGACTCACCCTCCCACCTTAATACTCCGCCCATTGCTCCCTACCACTGCCCACAAAGCCTGGAAGACATACTTGCTGCTTCCCTTGACCACTTTTTACTTCCCTATCTCTGCCACAATGATCCCAGAATTCAGTTGTGATGACCACAGGGCCTTTGCATATGCTTCTTCCACAAACAAGAACACTACTTCCGTCCTTCCTCCTGATAATGATATTTACCTCCAGCTTCCTAGCTCACAGGTCTCTCCATAGGTATGGTACTGATATTCCAGTATGTTTGAGTAGATAGAAAACGTTCCTTCTTTATGCATCAATATTCTAGTGAGAGCGTCACAGTAATGTATAAATGTGCAGCACGACATGGGCCTTGGCATGTGTGCTAAGAAGAGAAAGAGGCAGCACTGGAGGGGTAACCTTGGTGTAGATATGGAGTAAGGAAAGGGCTTCAGGGCAGAGCCGTGGAGGTAGGATTGACACTTGGGACAGGTGGACAGAAAAGACCTCTCAGTTAAGCGGCATTTGATTGCAGCCGGAAAGAAGAGAGAAATCAAGGGTTTAATGAGGCAAACCCAGCAGGCAGTGTGAGATTAAGCCCAAAGTCCTGACACTGGCTGTTCTTCACAGTTTCTGGAAGAATAAGAGGCCAGCTATAGAGCAGGCTGAGCTGTGGACTGGGCAGCACAGTGGAGGAGCTGAGGTCTGGAGGCAGTGGGGAAGAGCTTACCTGATGTGGAGGCTGGGCGCTATACAAAGTAGTTTCCTGTGCAGAAGAAAGAGGGTAATGGTTGGGTCTGAAGGGATGAGATCCAGGATTCAAAGTATATTTCTGAAGAAGGACTCGGGCTGTTCGATGGGTCACAGCCAACAGTAGGCTCTGAGAGCCTGTGGGAGCCCACACCTCAAGAGTAAGGAATGGTGGAGGAGAAATGAGGGAATTCTAGGTTTTCACTGAGGGTAATGCCAATGGGCTTCTTGGAGCCCTCTCTGGTCTGGGTCAGGCCCATTGTGTCCCTGCCTCAGATCTCCTCCAGGTCACAGGGTTGTGTCCTTTGTGTGGTTTTGAGATAAGAAACGTTGCAGCTGTTGATGGTCTTTCTGACCCAGAGAGGAATGAGATGGTCCAGGACAAGGAGGGTCCCTCTTCGGTCCTGCTTGGAGAACTACAGCAAGGCTAGAGGGATACACAGTGCAAATGGACAGAGTCACTGCTGGGTTTGCCCAGGTTATCGAGTGGGAAGGGAGGAGGACCCCTTGAGCTACACTCATGTTCTGTGCCACTGAGCCAAGGCCCAGAGGAGGAACATAGACACGGGGCTTCCATGTTGGGTTCTCATAACAAAGAAGAGCTTGGCCTGGGGCAAGATCTGAGCAGAATGTGATGGCCTGAGAAGAAATGGGATCGCAGTATGTGAGGACAGAGGTTTCATAAGGCACGTGGGACAGATCCCAGAAGCAGCACATGCCCCTAACTGTGTCTGCAATTCCATGGAATATTCACAACCCCCGCTTTGTCTTCTTCTGGCTCTGTGGCCAATGAACACTTGAAACGTGCCTCTGTGGCCAAGAAATGAAAATTTGATTTTGGGTTTGTTTTTGTTGTTGTGGTCTTTGGTGTTCTGTTTGGTTTTGTTTTTTGTTGTTTGTTTGTTTTGAAAGATTGACTGGACTTAAATGTAAAAGTCCAATGTTGCTAGTGGTTGGTGCTGGGCACAAAAGCAGGAAATTTAGGCCAGAGACCAATGTTCTTTGTCTCATACAGCAGGGAACCTCTGAATTGTTTGTGTCCAGGAAGTTCCTGGAATCACCAAGAGGCCCAGACCCAGAAACTGTCCTCACAGGAGCTAGTGTGGGAAGGTAGAGACAGAGACCCGCTGCCCACTGCACCCTTGGCTTCACCCAGTTAAGACCACCACTCCCCCTGCCTTTAACACAACTGCTGGGTAATGAGGGTAGCTGAATAGACACTGCCCTGAAAACACAAACACAAACAAAAACACCTGGAGTGTTCTTAGCAAAGAAGGATTCTGAAAACAGGCTAACAGTAAGTCCATGCAAGAGTAATGGCTAGGTTTACATATTTAGCACCCAGTACCATGTGACTTTTAGGCATTTGTTTTGTTGTTTTGTTTTGAAACAGGGTCTCATAAAAACAGGAAGATCTCATGGGTAACCTTGAGTTTCTGATCCTTTCTGCCTCTTCCCCTGGGATTTCAGGCCCACCTGATTTTAGAGTCTGGGTTTCAGAGCAGTTTAGGCAAGCTTCCTATCAACTGAGCTATACCCTAGCCAGCCATGGATATCTTAAATGGAAATTCAATGACAGTTCAGAAAAACAGTGAGAGTGGCTAAAGCTGCCCTGTAATTCTTCCTTGGCACTGCTGGGGCCAACATGCTAGAGGCTCAAACTTCTTTAAAGAGCCACACTGTCATTTTGATACTACATGGCAACAGATCCCTTCTCAGCAGGTGAACTGGCTTGTGCTGGGTGGTACAGTGAGTAAGCAGTAGCACCTTTAAACAGAGGCTTCCTGTATTAGTTAGGGTTCTCTAGAGTAACAGAATCATAGAGAGAGTCTCTATCATCTATCTATCTATCTATCTATCTATCTATCTATCTATCTATCATATGTATATATGTGCATACCTATATGAATAATACATATATCATTATTTATATAGTATATATTGTTATATATAATTATTTATGCATATATGTATACATGTATTATATGTATACTATATGTGTATTATAGTATACATATGTACTTTATGTGTGTGTGTGCATGTATATTCTATATGTACATTATATGTGTATATGTATATTATATGTATATATTGCATATATATGATTTATCAGAATTACTTATAGGCTACAGTCCAGCTAATTCAACAACAGCTGGCTGTGAATGGAATGTCCAAGAATCCAGTTGTTGCTCAGTCCACAAGGCAGGATGTCTCATCATATCTGGTCTGCAGTATACACTGCAATCCTGAAGAAGGAGGTTCCAGTACCAGTGAAGGGATGGGTATTCTAGCAAGGTGAGGGTGAGCAACCAAAGAGCAGAAGTCTACTCTGTCTCTGTCTTTTACGTAGACTTCCAGCAGAAGGTTTGGCACAGATTAAAGTTTTTCTAATCTCAAGATCTGCATTAAAGATGTGTGTCTTCCTCAAAGGTCTGGACTAGAAGTGTACTCACCCATTTCAAACCAAGCAAAAAAATCTCTCATAGCTGTACCCTCCGTTTCTGCATTATAGTTCACTCTGATTATAATCAGACCACCAATAACAGCCATTATGCTCACCAAAGTAAGAGGCTCAAGGAACCCACTCTATCTCAGCCCCAGCTCATTAAACACACAGGGGCACTCACTACTTGACCAGACCCCTGTGCTATGTAGCCCATGATACAGAGAGGCAGTGAGGAGTGAGTTCCCTGAGAGCCTTCCCCATCTGTGGCTAGTCAAGACTTTGGGCAATAATACTTCTCTGTGGCTCAGCTTCTGGGTGAAAAGGGACTGGTGATGACACCAAATGTTTGTGTGAGAACGGCCAGCTATTGGGCCCTGGCCGGTGCTCCTCATGCATCAACTTCTGCCTCTGCTATTCCTGTGTCCTGGTAACTCCTGAGAAAAGTGCATGAGGATGACTCCAGGAGCCAGTCAATCATCATTTCTTGAATTGATATTTTTAAAAAAATATTTAAAGCACTTTATTTAACCATGTGGCTAGTAGTCAATCTACAGTGGTGCTTGGTAATGTCACTTTAGGAAGTTTGAGCCTTAATTACGTCTTACGGGAAGAAAGGAATTAGAGGTGCAGAGGTTCTTGACACTTAAAGCTCCAGAATCCAGCTGTTACTAATGCAGATACTCACGCAGGGTTGTAGGTATAAATATTGGAAATTTAAGCCAATGAAATAGGAAGATTGGACTAAACTTTACAGGAAGGTTCCCTGAGGGGGTTAATAAGTGTCCTTAGGTAAATTTGGGAAACCTGGGGTCAAGTTAAGTGGATTACTGCTATCTGTCCCAGAGGTCTATCTTCATGAATAGCAGTGTCTTTTTTCCTCTCCTTGTGATGAACTCTGCAAGCACATAGGTTATTGTGTCCTTCTCACTCTACCCTGAAGACACAGAGCAGGTTGCAGCCTGTCCCTGTCTGTCCAACTGTCCATTATAGTGACTCACACACTATACCCATTTTCATCTCTGGTCCTCCTATGGTACTTTTAGAGTTTGTGGTCCAGCTCTTCCCCTCTCCTTGACCTCCTCTCCATCGCTTGGAGGTCAGCAGCAATGTGAGACCCACTGCAAGTCCTTCCTGGGCTTCTCTTTGAGCTGATGCCCAAGACACTGTGCTGGGAAGCCAGCCCAGGATGCACCCTGGGGTGGGTGTGGCTGGCCCAGAAGGAAGCTTCCCTTAAAGGTGGGAAGACCAAGTGCTGTCTTCCCCGGCATTCACATGGTTAAGGTTGTAATCCCTGATGTGATATCATTTGAGGGAAAGTTGAAGAGGTAAAGAGGGTGGGCCTTATGGTGGGACTAATGGCCTGATTTTTAAAAAGAGATCAAAACTCAAAATATGTATTTCTTTGTGAACCTAGCCTTTCACAGCTGAACTATCTCTCCAGCCTTATACTTAACCAAGAAGCTATTTGCAATTAATGCCCACTTGTAAGGGGAAATTCAGGTTTCTCCAGTGAGGTGTCACTGGGCATATCAACCACACTTAAGAACAGGTTCAGGAGTAGTTGTCCAACACAAAACAAACTCAATGTTTGTATAGTTTCTCTTTTATTTTGGCCATTTTTTCTTGGTTTTGTTTGTTTCAATTTTCATCTTTTTGGGTGTTTCTTCTTGTTTTTCAGAGAGAGGGAGGGGTGGAGGGAGGGAGGGAAGGGAGTGGGAGGGAGGAAGAGAGAGGAAGAGAGGAATAGCAGTATTAAAAGGAGAATTAGTACCTATAGAAAGTTTAGGGCAGAGGAAGAGGTGGGAAGGGCTAGTATGCTCGCATGGACTGGGAAATGTGGGATGGGTACTTTTTATACTGAAGGAGCCTGAAGGCCAGCATGAGCATTGGTGTGTTGACAGATACCACAGGTAGCCATTTGTCCCTCTGCCTTTGATAGATGGCAATGAGTTTCACAATTCCTGAGGAATGCTGGCTATTATCTAACCACCAGAAACCCTCCTGTAGTCCAGGCTGAGCTCATACCTGGATGTTTGGACTGCCTCTTGGAGTCAGGGGAATTGGAGTTTCCTTTGGCTCTGACATTGAACTTTATTTTAAACATGAATACAGTCAAGTCTTGTTTATCTATTTTGTTTTTGATACTGCAGTTTTGGAGTCACAGACAGGAAAACTGCCACATACAATGTCATGATAATTTACACCTATGTTTTAATGTGTGAGTTTTATAATGTTAGCTCTTTTTATGACTTAAAAAAAGCTTTATTTATTTTATAAGTATACTGTAGCTGTCTTCAGACACACCAGAAGAGGGCATCAGAACCCCATTACAGATGATTCTGAGCCACCATGTGGTTGCTGGGAATTGAACTCAGGACCTCTGGAAGAGCAGTCGGGTGCTCTTAACCTCTGAGCCATCTCTCCAGCCCAGAACTAAACACTTTAGCAGGGCCATGGTAGTGCATGCCTTTAATCTCAGCACTTGGGAGGCAGAGGCAGGCTGGATCTCTGTGAGTTTGAGACCAGGGCTAAACAGAAAAACCCTGTCTCAAAGAAACCACGTGTGCACGCGTGCTCTGACTAGGGTAACTTTGAACATAATTTTAGGCAGTAATTTTCAGCAAAAGCCACGAGGAGAACTGTTTACATGATGGCCCTGCTTCAAATTAGATAAATAGACATCTCTCAGAAAGTAGAGGTTTTTAGAAAACTTGTAGAAGGGGCAGATAAATGACAGTTCTCAAGGGTGCAGTGTGGGTGTCATGTGGTTTGAGCAGGTTCTCTCCAGTGCCTGCCCACACACCGACATCCCACCCCATCATAATTTTTTATATTGAATTTATAAAATATTTGTTGTAAAGCTTTTGCAATAGCAGATTAGACTAGACTGAGTTGTTCTTTGGAAAGGCCTGCTCTCTTGTGACTAGCCTCTAGAAAGTAGGCCAGCCCTTCTGTCTTGACCTCCTGAGTGCATGTGTCACAGATGTGTGCTGCCAGGCCTGGTGTTGGTTATTTCCTAGCCCTGTGAAGTAGCTGATCTTTATACAGCGTTTTCATTGCTTTTATGATGGAACTCCTAAGGGTCCTTGCTTTGGATTTCTGAAAAAGATTTTTTTTTAATTTTTTTAAAAATGTGCTTCTTCTTTGTTTGTTTGCTCTGCTGCAAGTACACCTGCATGTCAGAAGAGGGCAACCTTACAGAGGGTTGGGAGCCACCATGTGCTTTCTGGAAATTGAACTCAGGACCTCTGGAAGAACGGCTAATCCTCTTAACCACTGAGCCATCTCACTAGCCCAGTTTATTTTATTTTATGTATATGAGGGTTTTACCTGCAGGTATGTCTGAGTACAACATAAATGCAGTGAGGAAGTCTGGACAGAATGTGAGATGCCCTGGAACTGAAGTTACAGACGGTGTGAGCCACCTGAGTGCTGGGTACTGAACCCTGGTCCTCTGCAGAAGCCGTCAGCGCTTTAACCACTGAGCAGTCTCTCCAGGCCCTTATTTTATATTTCATAATATTTTAAATATGAATTCTGGCCAAGAACATATATTGTAAGATATTTATCATATCAAAAGAGCAAGGAATAACCTAAATATCCCAAGGTAAGAAAACGACTTTTTGAAAGAAAGAATTCCTGTGTGTGGGTGAATACCCATAATCCTAGTTAGTAAATGATAGACAGGAGGACTGTACACTGGAGGCTAGCCTTGGCTACATAGATAGCTATAGCCTGGTTCCAAAAAGGTTTCATCTCTGTGTGTATAATCAGGTTATGTTAACATTGATAACCACACTCAGAACATTGCTCTATTTGTTATAAGATACGGACTACATCATAAACTGGGTATCTTTTTGGAAAGGGGCCACATTAATCTAGGCACAGTTCCAGTTTTATTAAGTAATCACTGCCCAAACAAGGGCTTACTTTTCTGTAGAGTCTAAAGCAGCACCAGGCTGGCTTCAACTCACTGTGCCAAATGCTCAAGTTACAGATGTGTCCCACCTGGGCTAGCTTTTTGTGGTTTTGAGACAATCTTTTTTTTGCACCCCCTTTCTGTTTTGAGACAATCTTAAGTAGCCCAGGCTGGCCTAGCATAAGAATATTTTATAATTAAAAAATGTTTATGATGTGATACAGGCAAAAGCAATATAGAATTTCATATGTCTACATGCTAAAATTTCCTTTTGAGTCATCTTTTGTTAACATAAATGCACACATTGTGGTACATACATTGTTATACCTTGTTGGTTTTTGCCTCTCTATTACCCACATTTCAAAATTTTCTTTTTGTCAGTTCTTCAAATTGAACTTAGGGCTAGGGAGTGAATGCTAGGGAAGTGTTCATTACTGAGATGCATTCAGAGCCTGTTTAAAGAAAGTGTTAAGAGTAGCCAGCTACTCAGCTGGCTCATGGTTAAAAGCACTCGTTGCTCCTACAGAAGACCTAGGCTTGGTTCCCAGTTCCCATGAGGTGGCTCACAGCCATTCATAACTCCAGTTCCAGGGCCTACTCTCCCTCTCTGACCTCCACAGCTACCAGGCTCATGTGGTACGCGTACACACAAACATCCAGTACATAGATAACACATTTACATGTAAGTTTTAAAACCTTTATTTAGTGCTGGGAGATGCGTATGAGCTTGAACTATGAGCTTTGGAAGGTAAACTGGAGTCTCGAGGCTCGGTGTGGGTGGGGAAGTGTGTAATGAAAACCCCTGGAAGGAAAGGATGTCCAAAGGGGGCAGCAGCATTGTTTCTCATTGGGGGGATAATGTTTGCATGATGGCAATAAAAAGAAAATGTATTGATTCTGTAATCTTTACTAGAAAACCGTATCAGTTGTTTTGTCTGGCATAAGAACAGTAGCCAGAGGATGAGGACGGGTGTGGCTGCAGAGTGCACGTTTGTATGCCGTGGTCTGGGTCCCTCCTTGCCTGGCAGCAGCAGCCTCAGCACTGGGCACAGCCTACCTTTCATTCTTCTGGGTTGGGGAATTTAATATCAGTATTTGATGAGATGCTAAAAGAACATGCTAATAACTAGAACATACTTTATTCTTATTAGAAAGGAAGTTTGTTTATTTGGGATATAAAAGAATGAATTATTAGGCAAATGAATAATGCTTTGTTTATTAGCATATCGTCTTTCTCTTTCAGGCACATGTTAAATTTCCTATTGACTACCCATATTCACCACCTACCTTCAGATTCTTGACCAAAATGTGACACCCCAACATCTATGATGTAAGAGACATTGTCATAACTGTCTGGTTTTGTTTTTTCAGATTAGTTCTTTAACAAGAGGTTAGGGCTTTACCAGTCAGGGCCCTGAGTCTGATCATCAGCACACAGAAAAGAAGTGGTTTGGACTAGAGAGGGGGGCTTAGTGGTAGAGCATCTGCTTAGCATGCACAAGGATCTGGGCCCAGTCAGAACAGCACAGCCCCCGCCCACCTCTAAAGTAGATTGGATATCTCAGAAAAGTGTGTTTTGCTCTAACTACAGGGAAATATTCATGATTTTTGCACTCCTACTTTGTAGTGTCTGGTTTAATTATAATATGTAGTAATTATAATCCAGTTAAAGATTAAGCCTTAGCAGCTTACTAAGATTATAATGCTCGTGTGTTAACATTTGCATTTTAAAAGTTTAATAAAGTCATATAAATGTATTTGTGTGTGTGTCCCTAGCCCTCATAATGAGGGTTACCTGTTGCTGTGCGCGACTGGGCTTTTGGGGCGGAGAACTTATCCACTTGATTTGGACTGGCTTCCTGTCAGGGGTTACAGCTGAGCATTCGAGCCTCTTGGAATAAATCTTCTGTGAACAAGCTAATGTCCTGAAGACAGCATTTCTAGGAGAACTGGTGGTTGAAACATGAAACATACTTAGCTTCGGGCTGCACCTGACAGTACTTGAGTAATCTGTGCATTACCCTCTCCTGTGAGGTGTCTTCATTGCACTTCCTGGTTAATTTGGGTTTGACACAACTTTCCTGATGGATTTCAGGCTGTCTTTCATTGTCCTCGGGGCTTCCCAAGTGGGTTCTGGGCACGCACAGTTTTGTTTTTGTTTTTCTAGCTAGAATACACATGACAACAGTGATGTGTGGTTACCTCTCCAGAAACAGCGCCTGTGATATTCTCTTAGTATTTAACATAATCATAACACTAAGGCACTGCATGAAGGCTCAACCAGAACAGGCGCCTACCACCAAGCCTGGCAGCTTGAGTTAGTTTCCAGAAGCTGCATGGTGGAGGGAGAGAACTGACTCTTCAGAGTTGTCCTCTGGTCTACACACACCATGGCACCTCTCCCCCAATAAATCCAGACGTGTCAAACAGCAAAAGATGGAGTTCGAATTGTGGTACCCCCACAAACACACACACTTAATCCTAGAAGAGGCAGGTGGATCTCAATTGGAGACCAGTCTTGTCTAGAGAGAGAGCTTTGGGATAGTCAGGGATACACAGAGAAACCGTGTATGGGGGTGTGTGGGGATCAAACTTTGATTATAGTTTATTAAGTATTGTTATGGCCAAAAAGGCTGTAAACTTTACTGTAATAATTGTGAATTTAATTCTTTTAAAAATACTATGTTTATGAAAGTTATAAAAATGAGGCAGAAACACGGAACAAAAAGAAATTTAGTTGGAGCCCTAGAGATGAGTCAGCGGTTAAGAGTGCACCCGGCTTTTGGAGAGAATCCAGGTGGAGTTCCTGTTGTTCTCGTTCGGTGTTCGAATCTCCAGGGGTGGATACTGCAATGTCTGTAACACCGGCAATCTCATGCTTAGAACCAATTCCTCTATCTGCAGGGTTAAAGATGGATCTTTAAATACAAAATAAATTCAATGTGGGTTTGCAATCAGTAATTATACTACCCAGTATGATTCCTTTCTGCATAGGACTGGAGAGATGACTCAGAGGTTAAGAGCACTGTCTGCTCTTCCAGAGGTCCTGAGTTCAATTCCCAGCAACCACATGATGGCTCACAACCATCTGTATTGCTCTCTTCTGGAGGGAAAAAAAAAGATTCCTTTCCATTTTGTACTGTTATTTACAGTTAAGAAATGTATTGGCTGCAGGATATGCTGCTGTACACTATAATCCTAGCACTTGGAGGGCAGGTGAATCTCTGTGAATTTAAAGTTAGCCTGGTTTGCTTAGAGAGTTCCAGGCCAGATAGGGCTAGATAGTGAGACTCTTTTTTTTTTCTTTTTTTTTTATTAAGTAGTTTTCTAGTTACATTTTTCCTGTGCTCAAAAGCATTCAACTGGAATCTACTTGGACTGTTGTCTTTATGCAAATGACTACAAACCTTATAGATAGGATGACTTAAATAAAATATTCATTACCATCTTCACCCTACCCCACCCCAGAACCTCAGCTTACAGTGCATGGGAAAGCCTGCTATCATGAGAGCCTGAGCCCAGGACCTAAAGGCTAGCTTGGACAAAACAAGCCAGGCATTTGCTGTCTGATAGTAGTGAGATATAATTGGAAAAGACATATATTTGAATCCTGGAACTGGCAAGTCATTTGTGTTAACTTTTCCGTTCCCTCTCCCTTTCTCTCCACTGTTACATTGCCAGTGCTGGACTTGAACATCCTATCCCAGCAACAGTGGGCACATCCCTGGGCCCAGCCTTTGCTCGGTGTTATTGGGGCAGCAAAGCTTCGAGCGTGAGACAGACGGAATCACTTTTCTGCTTCACTTCTTGATTGTTCTTGTTCACTATGTTGGTTTTACTAAATCGAGTTATTCTCTGTGTGGAAGATAGAAATATCCACTATCTTATAGAACTTGTAATTTCTGTAATACTAGCTTTAATGATTTATCCTAACTAGGAATCAACTGACAAGTCTAAAGATAATGCACTAGGATTTCATACACAGGTTATACTGTGGCAGTTTTATGACCTTATAAACCAGAGACGTTATTAACTATCTCATTGTTGTTAAACTCATGGACATTCTAAATATAAAATTCTTAAAAAAATTAAGATTTGGTGCACTATTTGTATGTTTTGTTCTCATTGTCTAAATGTTTTAGCCACATTAAAAGCCACTGACATAAACTTTTAAAAATGATTTTTGCAACAACTTTAGATTTTAAAAAGGTTACATGGGGCTAGAGAGATAGCTGAATGGTTAGGAGCATTTGTTGCTCTTGCAGAAGATCCAGGTTTAGTTTCCAGCACCAACACAGTGTCTCACAGCCATCTGTCTGTAACTCCAGTTCCCGGGAATCCAGTGCCCTCTTCTGGCATTATGGACACCAAGCACACATGTGCACCACAGATACACAGGAAGTCAAACACTCATACACAAAGTTTAAAGGATAAAGAGGTTTCAGAAACAGTTGACACTTTGGATATTTTGAGGCAGTGTCTCACTGCATCGCCCTGGGTAATGCACACCCTCGAGTCCTGGCTTAGTCTTTCCCAGTGGTGGGAGTTAAAGTATGTACCCCAACGCTGTATCCTCACATACCCCTTTTGTTTGGTGCTCCGGGTTTGGGGAGAGTAAGACTGAGACAGGGTCACAGTAGCCCAGGTTGGTGTGAAGTCACTGTAGTCCTGCCTCTGCCTGTTCTTTCTGCCTTCCAGATCCTGAGAATTCGTAGGTGAGAGCACTGTACTCGGCTGTGGATCTTGGTTTTTTATCTTTTTATGTTTATGGACGTCTGCCTGTGTGGACGACTGTGTACCACATATGTGCAATGCCTGTGGAGCCAGAAGAAAGGTGTGAGGTCCCTTGAGCTGCCGTGCAGTATTGGTAATGAACCAGGGTTTTCTGAAGAGCAGCCAGTGCTTAAGGGCTGAGGCTTCTTGCCCTTGTTTTGAGAATGGCTGTTGAAAGAGCTCCCTGTAGACCCTTAATGCTGTTTTCATTATCCTGCGTCACCCTGTGCACGCTCATGCACATGTATATTCACACACACACACACACACACACTCATCACAAACACTCATCACAAACACTCATCACACACACACACACTCATCACAAACACTCATCACACACACACTCACACACCTGCACACGTACTCATCACACACACACACTCACACACCTGCACACATACTCATCACACACACATGCACATACTCATCACACACACACATGCACACACACAATCACACACACACATGCACACACACTCATTACACACTCATCACAAACACTCATCACACACACGCACACACACTCATCACACACACTCATCGCACACATACACACATATGCACACACTCAGCACACACATGTTCACAAACACGCATCACACACATACGCACACACACACACACACACACACACACATGCACACTCACACACACACATGTACACTTAGGCTTAGGCAGCTTCCATTCAGGGCAGTCCTGCTTCAGCTCCCCAGTGGCTGGCTTACACTTGTGTACTACATTCCTCGCCCTATTTATTATTTTATTTCCCCCCAAAAATTGTCATCACTGCCCAAGCTAGTTGCTTTCTATATTGCTGTAAACAAAATACTTTACAGAAGAATCTACAGATGAGTCACAGTTTGAGGGTTTGAGGGTGCAGCTCCCTGTGATGGGAGAACTCTCAGCTGTGGGGCTGCAGGTCTGTAGCTCACTCTGCTGTCCAAGGAGGCTGACATTTATCTTGTGTTCATTTTACTCTCTGGCCTTTAACAAGGACCATAAAAGGCTGGAGAGCTGGCTCTGCAGCTAAGAGCACCGACTGCTCTTGCAGAGGCCTCTGGTCTGATTCCCAGCATCCATCTGTAACTCAAGCTTCAGGAGATACAATACACTTATGTCTTCCGCAAGCACCGGCTGCACACCCAGCACACGGACAGGAAACACTCATACACATGAGTACCGCCATGGACGGAGAACTGTGCACTGTTGTTGTCCTTGTTTCTCTGTGTAGCCCTGGCTGTCCTGGAACTCGTTTTGTAGACCAGGTTGGCCTCAATCTCACAGAGATCTGCCTGGCTCTGACTTCTGAGGGCTGGGATTCCTGGCTCAGACAAGCTTTTTTCTTTCTTCAAAGGGACAAATGGTATCCTTCTAATACACATTTTAAAATTCTATTTTAGCTGGAGAGCGATAGTGCATCTCTTATCTCTTTAGTTTCCAGCACTCAGGAGTCAGGTGGATCTGAGTTTGAGATCAGTCTACTCTACCAAGAGAGTACCAGGATGTCCAGGACCAAACAGAGACCCTGCCTTGGGTCATTTTTATTTTATGTATGTGAGTGTTTTGCCTGCATATATGCTTATAGACCGTGTTCGTGCAGACATGTTAGGGCATCAGATCCCCTAAAACCAGAGAGGTGTGAGGCACTTTGTGTGTGTTGTGAGAGAAACTCAGGTCTTCTACAGTAACTGGCATTAAGTATTCATTTTTTCCCTTATTTTGGTAAAGATTTATTTATTCATTTTACATAAGTGTTCTATCTGCATGTACCCCTGTGTGCCAGAAGAGGGCATCAGCTCAAATCGTAGTTGGTTGTGAGCCACCATGTGGTGGCTGGGGTTAAACTCAGGATTTATGGAAGAGCAGTCAGTGCTCTTTTAACTGTGGCGCCATCTCTCCAGCTCCACATCAAACATTCTAAACTACCAAGAGATATCTGTAGCCCCATACATGTACATTTTTATCACATAATCAGAACTTTTTATTTTTTGAGAGAGGGTCGTAGTATTCACCTTGGCTAGCCTGGGATTCTATATAGAGAGCAGGCTGGCCTTGAACTCATACAGACCACCTGTCTCTGCCTCCCAAGTACAGGGATTAAAGATGTATACCACCATGTCCTGCCCAGACATAATATAACAAGACTCCCATACACATAAACTTTTAAAGAGACAGGAAGGGGAAAAGGACACGGCTGCAGAGTTGTGGAGAAAAAGTAACTCGTATGGTTGTTGGTTGGGCATGTGCGATGGTGTAAAAATTAACATGGACGTTCCTCAAAAAATTGGAACTGTGATGTGAGCTAGTTGCTTGCTATGTACCCAGGAAACTCAGGGTTAAATACAGTTTGGATCCCTGCCTGCCTACACTTCCCTTAACTTCACAACAGTTAGGTACATAACCAGGTTAGATGCCCATTAGTTGCCAATGCCACATAAACTGGACCCAGTAGGACATTTCTGTTGTTAGAGCATTTTGATGGAATCAAGAGGATTCTATCCTGGGCTTACCAAGTACCCAGGTCACATAGGGCTTTCTGTCTCAAACACACAGCAAAGTGTAAGCCCTAGCACTGAGAAGCAGAGGCAGCAGGTCAGTGCCAGTTCCAGGCGTGGTGGTGCACACATTTAATCTCACTGCACCTCTGAAGGCGGAGGCAGAGGCAGAGGGAGAGGTGGGATAGCTCTGAATAGAGGCCACTTGATCTACTTGTAGAGGTCTAGGCCAGCCAGGACTATGTAGTGAGATCCTACTCCAAAACAGACAGACAGCAGAAACATACATGGGGAAAAGAAGATGTACTATAGACTCACAACAGAATATTATCTAACCAAAAAAAAAAAGTAAAGTCCTGTCATTTGTAGGAAAATGAGCAGAAATGAGTAAACAAAATAGGCCCAATTCAGAAAGACAAACACTTTGTTTTCTTGAGCCACTGTCATGCTGTACACCTTTAATTCCCAGCACTCGAGGCAGAGGCAGGCAGATCTCTGTGAGCCAGCCTGGTCTACAAAGTGAGTCCAAGACAACCAGGGCTATACAAAGAAACCTTGTCTTGAAAAACAAAAAACAAAACAAAAATTTTCTCATACATATCCAAATCTTAAAAATAGAAACAGTAATGAAGCAAGAGACGGACAGACATAAAATTAGAATGGGGACTATAGGAAATAGGAAGGGAACCAGCATTAGGGAAAAGAAGAAAGGGTGTAGGGGGTGAATATGATCCTAGAATTAGGGTCTTTCTATGGGGCCTGAGTATTGCCAACTGCTTAAGGGTGGCTGATTAGCCAGCCCCAGGGATACACCTTTCTCTATATCAGCCCTGGGATTGCAGGGGTGCCATGGCACTCAACTCTGTTCATGTATTTATTTTTTATTTTATCTAAAAATGACACTTAGATATTTCTTTTCTTTGTTCAAAAGAAGATTTCTCTGTGTAGCCCTGACTATCCTGGAGACCAGGCTGGCCTTGAACTCATAGAGGTCTTCTGCTTTTGCCTTCTGAGTGTTGGGATTAAAGTTGTGCATCAGCACCACCTCACCACACCCAGCAACAGTCAGCATTTCATGTGCACACTGGGGACTGAATTTAGGTTTTCACGATGTCACAGCAAGTGCTTCACCAGCTGAGTTCCTAATAAAAGACAACTGTAAGAGGGCAGAGAGTATTTGGCATAAATGATCCATAAATCTCCAATCAAAGTAAGTCTCTCTCTCTCTCTCTCTCTCTCTCTCTCTCTCTCTCTCTCTCTCTCTCTCTCTCTCTCTCTCTCAGCAAGATGCCCATAAAATTTATAGAGAAATGAGATCTAGAGGTAGAGCCAAATCGACATCGAGAGAGAAGTAGAGTGTGAAACTTGTTACCAAGGATTGAGAACGTGTGTAATTACTGGAGTTTTTGGCCTGGTACCCACACTGGCCTCTAACTCACACTCTTCCTTCCTCAGTTTCCCAAGGTTTGACATTGTAGGCAGGAACTGTGATGCCCGGTCATGACACCACACTCGTTGAGTGGTGTACTTTCTATGGCTTCTGTTGTGATAAACCACCACAGATTCCTATGAGAAGGTTTATTTGGCTTGCATCTTCTGGGTCACTGTCCAGAGAGGGAAGCCAAGGCAGGAACTGATTGATGCAGAGGTCATGGGGAAAGTCTTTCTGGCTTATATCTCAGGGCCTGCTCAGCTAGCCTTCTTAACAACCTGTCCAGGGGTGATTCCCCTTCCCCTCCAACATCCACATTAGTCAGTCCTTGTCCACAGAGCAGTTGACCTCCTCCCTGTTAAGATTAGCACAAGTGGGAAGTAGCACACTTATTAATAGTTGCATTTCCATGAACAACAACAACAGATGATAAAAATGTTCAAAATCTGCTCAGAAATAAACTCTAGAGGCAGAGGCAAGAGGGCTCCTGCAGTTGAGGCCAGCTCAGTCTGTAAAGTTCTTTAAGGAATTTCAAAAAACTCAGTAGTAAGAAGATTAACCTAGTTGAAAAGTAGCCAAAGTTAGCCACAAATGTATACTCAGGCTGAGGTAAGAGGATTAGGCCCGACTGGGCAACAACCTGTAGGAAAATACAAGGAGAACCTGACAATTATTGAATGAACTGAAGGACACATCACATCAGCCTAGGCTAGCTGCATCTGAGGAACAAGGACTGCAGATGCCACACACTGCCAGTAACGCACAGGACAGTGGACATGCTCTTAGACAAAGGTAAACACGGGTCTCACATCTAACCCACAGTTCTGCTGTAAGGGAGAAGAAGCACACGCTGTAGGCAAGCACACAAGTGTAGAGCTCAGCACTGCGCACACCAGTGTCCCCACAGCACCAGCTCACCACATCCACGCAGGGGGTCACAAAGGAGAGGCAACTGAAACATGCAGGAAAGTGAAAGAAGTCAGAGAAAGGCTTGCATATTGTATGGTTACATTTGTATTTAAGGTCCAGGTATTCAACAGAAGAGCAAGATGGTAGTGAGAAGTCTGGGGAGGTAAGGAGTGGGGAAAACACCAAGCAGAGTATTTTAAACTGGTGTGATAGAACTTGAAAGCTTCTAAAAACGTTAATTCATAGTCCTGTGAATGTACAAGCACCACTGGAGTGTGGTTTTTGTGGTGCTGGGGCACATTAATACTGATTTCTACTTCCAGCCCAGCAGTTCCCAGACTTTTCTGACTTTTTGTTCGCTTTTTTGAGTTTACTTGAAACAGTTTACTGTAGTGATAGCAGACAGATCTGTATCTCACTGTGTAAACTAGGCTGGCATGAACTTAGAGCCATTCACCTGCTTCTGCTTTTCAAGTGTTAGGATTGCAAATGTGTGCCTCCATGTCCAATCCAGTTACTCTAGCCAGCCATTGTAACATAGAATTTTAATCCCAGCACTCAGTAGGCAGAGATGAATGGATCTCAAGGAGTTCAGTTCCAGTCTAGTGTATATAGAACTCCTAGCTAGCCAAGGCATGATGATAAGACCAAAGTTTAGTAAGTAAAATTCATCTAAAGATTTTTTTTAAAGATTTACTTATTTTAAGTATGTGAGTACACTGTGCTGTCTTCAGACACACCAGAAGAGGGCATTGGATCCCTTTACAGATGGTTGTGAGCCAACATGTGGGTGCTGAGATTTGAACTCAGGACCTCCAGAAGAGCAGTCAGTGCTCTTAACTGCTGAGCCATCTCTCTAGCCCTAAATTTTTTTTAAAGGGATACGTTCTTGCTTCTACAAAAGTAGTTTTGTGGCTGGGGGTAATGATGCACACTTTTAATCCTAGCACCCACTAGGGAGGCAGAGGCAGGTGAGTTTTAGGTCAGCCTGGTCCACAAATTGAGTCCAGGATAGAAATCCTGTCTCGAAAAAACCAACCAACCAACCAAAGAGTAGGTTTGTGAGTTTGAGGACAGAAAGAGACCCTGTCTCAAAAAACAATACAAAACAAAACAAAAAACCAAAAAAGTATTAACTATACAGAATGGGTTTCATACATTTCATACATGGATATAATTTTTTATCATATTCCTTCCTTTACTCCCTCTTGTCCCACTTTGGTTCTCTCATTCTTTTCCTTTTTCCAGCTGCTCCTCTTTCTACCCTGTCCACTTTTTCTTGCTATTGTTGCTGCCTTGTTTTTGTTTTGGTAAATGGATTGCTTGTGTTTGCTGACAGTGCCTGGGCACCTTACTAGTGACACCAGGATTTTAGCATTGAAGAAACTCTTCCTCCCTAACAGCCATTAACTATAAGCTCAAGGAAGTGTGGGGCTTGTTGAGTTTCTGCCCTTTGAGTGACAGGATATTGGCAGGTGTTTTCCTGTAGGGCACATGAAAGTATTCACAGCTGCTGTGAGTGCACGAGAACACCTGCGTGTCATGTGCAGTAGTCAGCTCCAGGCTCCCAAGACTGCTTACCGCCTTGCTGACCTGTGGTTGCTGAGCACTTGAGGAGGGGGATGTAGATGCCCTGTTTGTGACTGAGGCGACAAGTTATGAGCCTACTGCAGAAGGGAGCTTTTCTGACCAAAGCTGACAGCAGCATCAGTCTGGGGCATAACTATGGTTACCTGGGAGGCAGCCTGACAGGCACTATGTCCTCTTAACAAAGCAGCAGAGTAGCTTCCTTAGGAGAACTTAGAACTGCCTCAGCCTCAGGCTTTCAACCAGATACAGCAGGTGGTCTGGTTATTTGCTTGTTTGTAATTTCTGGAGCTGGGAAGACATTCAGCAGTTAAGAGCATGCACTGCTCTTCTGGATGACCTGAATTCAGTTCCCAGCACCCACACCCTAGCTCACAGCCAGCTGTATGTGACTTCTACACCCTTTTATAGCTTCTATGGGCATTATACTCATGTGGTAAACAGATGTTCATGAAGGCAGAACACATAAAAGTAAAATGAAATTTAAAAAAAAAAGTTTACTCTGTGTGTGTGTACACCTGTGTGTGTGTACACCTGTGTGTGCAAGTGTGTGTACAGTTGTGTGTGTGCACCTGTGAGTATGTACACATGTGTGTACATGTGTACAGTTGTGTGTGTACACCTGTGAGTATGTACACTTGTGTGTGTACACCTGTGTGTGTATGAGAGTGTGTGTGTACATCTGTGTGTGTACACGTGTCTACACCTGTGTGTGTAATCCTGTGTGTGTGTGCGTGTGTGTGTGTACACGTGTGTATACCTGTGTCTGTGTACATCTGTGTGTGTGAGTTTGTACACCTGTTTGTGTGTACGTGTGAAGACCTGTGTGTGCGTATATACACCTATGTGTTTGTGTGTGCGTGTGTACAGCTGTGTGTGTGTGCGTGTATACACCTGTGTGTTTGTGTGTACACCTGTATGTGTTCGTGTGTACACCTTTGTGTGTGTGTTTGTGTGTGTGTACGTGTGTACACCTGTGTGTGCAGGTCTGCAGAAGACAATGAGATCAGACCTACTGGAGCTACAGGTGGTTGTGAGCTGCATGATGCGGGTGCTGGGAACTGAACTTAGGTCTTATATCAAAGCCATTTCTCCATGTTATTTTTTGACTTAAAGATTTGATTGCTGGACACTGCAGGACAGTGGACTGTGAGAGGAAGCCTAGTAAGATCGAGGTGGGCTTGAAAACCCAGGGACCCACGAGGGACAAACATTAGGAGCTTTGCCTGCTCCTGTCACCAGGCCCTGGTCTCATAGCCACAGCCTACCATGGAGAGAATTGTGGCCATCAGTCATGGAGGGTCAGTGCCTCCACATAGAGACGAGGCGTCCCTAAACATTTCAGACCAAGCCAATAGCAATAAAGATGTGTGAGAATTACTCCATTGTCTGAGAGCATCTGTCACACAAGAGCTGTAACACTGCCTGGGAAGAGAACGCTCTCCAGAAGCTTTTGCCACTAGAAGCCCCTCTGCACGTCACTGTCTAGCCAGCCTTCTACTGTCTCATCTCTGCTCAGCTCCCAGAGGCTGACATGGGGACATGCAGTGGCCCCAGAGCGGCAGTCAGGCTGGGCCTGGTGTGCAGGGCACCCTTGATGGGAAAGGCCCATTTGCTGTGTTGGGGGTGACTGGTGCTCCTGGGTTCCATAAGAAAGCAGGCCAAGCAAGCCATGAGGAACAAACCAGTTAAGAAGCACCACTCCGTGCCTCAGCACCAGCTCCTGCCTCCTTTGAGTTCCTGTCCTGACTTCCTCCAACAGTGCTGAGGAAGTGTAAGTCAAATAAGCCCTTTCCAGTTGCTTCTGGTCACGGTGTTCCGTCACAGCAATAGTAAGACCAGCTGATTGACAGACATTTTCATACAAAGAGACATTTTCCCTCTCATACAGTGCATCCCAACTACAGTTTTCCCTCCCTCTGTTCCTACCAGTACATACATATAATTTAAGAAATTCAACACACACACACACACACACACACACACACACACACACACACACTTTAAAGTGCTTTGCACTTGGGTGATGCCTCAGGGAAGTGATTACTGTGCAGACATGAGGGCTGAGCTCCCGTCCCCAGCTCCTGTGAGAAGCCAAGTGAGACAGTGCAGTGTAGACCTAATTCCAGTGCGGTGTAGGTGTAGGCAGAGGCAGGAGGATTCCTAGCTAAGCCTTGTAGTTGACTATCTTCGTGCTCAAAAAATAAGGCAGAGAGGAAATGACAGGGTGGTCACCACTGACTCCCTCACACGGGCTACTCACACATACAAAGAAGTAGTTTGTTTAGTTTTTCTACACAGGCTTTCTCTGTGTATCCCTGGCTGTCCTCAATCTCAGAGATCCCCCTGCCTCTGCAAGTGCTAGAATAAAAAGCTTATGCTACCACCGTCTAGCCGTCTGCATGTATTTTAATTTGATTATACATAATAATTTTTATACCTCACATTATATATATATATATATATATATATATATATATATATATATATATATATATATATAATCAGTTCAAAAACTTTTAACTCTTATCTCCATCCTTGAGATTTAAAAAACAAATAACTTGCCGGGCAGTGGTGTCCATGCCTGTAATCACAGCACTCGGGAGGCAGAGGCAGGTGGGTCTCTTGAGTTTGAGCTCAGCCTGGTCTACAGAGTTCCAGGACAGCCTGGGCTACACAGAGAAACCTGTCTTGAAAAAACAACAGGAAAAGGGAAGGTAGGGGGAGAAAAGAAACAAATGACTGTTTTACTGACCTGTTTTCTATTGAGTATGTTTATTTAGATACCTCCCTGTGGCTGTGTGTTTGACGTATTGACTGTGCTTGTTAGATCTGCTCTTACAGTGCTTATGCATTATGCAAATCGTATAGCACAGCAGTCAGTTGGTAACCGTGTATTTAGCAGGTACCATGCTTGCTTGCTTGTTCTGTTTGTTTCAGAAAGATGATGCTACAGACAGGACAGACATCTATCTTGGAGACTACCCCATATGTTTTGTTCTGCTTGAGGAATAATAGCCCTAGGTGGCCTGGAACTTAATATGTATATAGATCAGGCTGTCTCAAACTTGGAATGACCGTCCTGCCTCTTGTCTCCTTGAGTGCTGACATGTGCCACCATACCCGGTCCAAATAAAATTTTATAATATTTAATTCTACTTCAACTTAGAAACTGAGCATGGAGAAATTTTAATAAAAAACTTCATCACATTTTTGGGTTTTTGGTTCTGTTTTATTAGAGTCAGATTCTTACCTGTAGCCCTAGCTGGTTTGGAATTTGCTGTATAGCCCAGGCTGACACTCTCATATCTACCAAGGCATGGGGTTAAAGCACACATGAGAGAGAGAGAGAGAGAGAGAGAGAGAGAGAGAGAGAGAGAGAGAGAGAGAGAGAGAGAGAGAGAGAGAGAGAGACTGTATAGTAGCCCAGCTGGGCCTCATACTTGAGACCCTTCTGCCTCCGCCTGGGTTGCAGATGTGTGGGGTTGCACCTTGCTTGTATCAGTCTCTTACATTTTACTGAACATTGTATCATTGTCTTGTAGAATGGAGATGTATGCATTTCAATCCTTCATCTGCCCGTAGATGACCCACATTGTGGAGAGCTGCCCTCTGAAAGGTGGAATCCTCCTCAGAATGTGAGGTAAGGTGTTCTATGGAGTGGACTGTGTTGTGTTTTGCTTTCATTTATTTGTTGGTTAGTTGGTGGGCTCATTTTTTGAGACAGGGTTTCTTTCTCTCTGTAGCCCTGTGGCTGTCCTGGAACTCAGAGATCCCACCTGCCTCTGCCACCTCAGTGCTGGGATTAAAAGTGTGTTCCACCACTAACCTGGCTATTTTTTGAGACCAGCCTCAAATTCCTGGACTCAAGTAAATCTCTTACTTCAACCTCCCGCATACACAGGGAGTACAGACATCTGCTCCTTGAATCTTCGTTTGGGCGTATATGTGGTGTGTCTCATTCTGTTTGAATCTGTGAACAGAATCTTTCCTGCGTTTGTGACTTTCTCTCTTGCTATTGCATGAGGGTGTGTTGGACGGCTTTCAAGGTAAAAGTGTATCCTGGTGACCAGCATGCTAAGGAATACTGCAGAATTCACATCATGCAACAGACCTCACACAACAGATTTATTGGAGAGTTGGGGGACGTGAAAGGTGATGGCCTTTGAGTGGGGATAAGAGAGAGCAGCTGTGACGGCTCAGGTTTATAGGAGGGCATGGGGCATGGGCGTAGGGAGGATGTGCACAGTGCTGGCAGTGGACTCATCACATCAGCCTGTACTGACAGTAACTGAAGATGGAGTTGGGATAGGGGAGCATCTGATTCTGTAATGTGTGCAGTTCCTAGTTGACTGACACATGCACCTGCATCAGTCTGAAGTGTTGACTCCCTGAGCAGTGCTGGTTGGGACTCTGATTTTCCTCATCTGCTTCTTATTTATTTATTTATTTATTTATTTATTTATTTTGTTTTTTAGATTTATTTATTTATTATATATAAGTACACTGTAACTGTACTTCAGACACACCAGAAGAGGGCCTCAGATCTCATTACAGATGGTTGTGAGCCAACACGTGGTTGCTGGGATTTGAACTCAGGATCTCTGGAAGAGCAATCAGTGCTCTTAACCACTGAGTCATCTGTCTAGCCCCTGCTTCTTCTTCTTACATTAGAATTTACTCCTTATTAGATCCCTTAACTTTTGTGTTTAAATTGTGTTATGTATATATAAAGGGAGGGAGAGAGAGACAGACAGACAGACAGAGACAGACAGACAGACAGACAGACAGACAGACCTCAGGTGCTGAGGTCCGAGGCCAGAGCTATGGAAATCAGTTCTCTCTTTCCATCAAGAACCAATTCTGTTCATCAGGTAGCAGGCTCCTTTTTTCCATCCAACTTGCCAACCCCACCTGGGTGATTCTGAGGAGCTTAGGCAGCCCAACTAGTTATGGTTTTGATGTAGTAAGAAATATACTTCGTGGACAGTGTCGTGGTGCACACCTTTAACCCCAGCATTCTGGAGGTAGAGGCAGGAGGATCTCGGTGAGTTTGAGGCCAACTTGGTCTACATAATACATGTGCAGCCAGCACCACACAGGAAGAGCTTGTCTTGGGGGGGGTGGGGTGCAGACAAAGAGAAGGTAAAGACTTGTTGCTTCTGTGAGGTGCAGTCTCTGTTATGCTCCCCTGGTGCTGAAAGTCGTGAGTCAGTGAGGAAGCAAAGCGGCTCCACAGCACCTGTCAGGGAGCTGCCTGGGGCCCTGTGTGCTGTCAGGTGGGAGATGACGATTTGCCCCCCCTGCCAGAGGGCAGAATAGCTGCCAGCTGCATGCGTGTGTCGCCCCAGTCCACTCCACATGGCACATCTAATCTGAATGCTGAGTACATGAAAAATATTTTAAACATTTTGTTTAAATGCATTCTACTTCTTTGCTTTGAGAAGAACCCTGTATAGCAAAGGCTTTGAATAGGGACTATGGTAACAGACTAAGTAGGGAAAGTTTCATTTATTCCACTCTAAGGTAATCAAGTGTCTAGGAGGCAGCCTGAGAGGGCCCTGTTCTGCTTCCCAGGCTACTGTGAGCTGCAGGTGAGCAGACAGTGTACTTTGTTTCCCATGGTCAGCTGTGGTCTGAAAGGATTGAGAAAGTCTAGCAACAAACAGCTTACAAGTTTGAAATTGTGCTCCCCGCTTGTGTTCTGACTGTGTGTTGCACACCCCTTAGTCACTTAGCAGCTGTCGTCCTCACCAGGGCAGCATCACTTTGTTCTCCTTGGCCCCAGTGCAAGGGTAGTTAGGAGGCAAAGCTTAAAGGAAGCGTTGCAGGAACCAGGCCGGTGAAGTGCACAGGCCTGCTTTCCTCAGAGGACAGAAGGATGATGGCTGGTTACCCAGAATCCTGGAGTGAGAGAAACAGAGGCCCCTGCTATCCTGTTAGGAGCCAGCCTCCACCCAAATCCTCAGAGTGTGTTCGGCTCTAATCCTGGGCTTTGCCTTCAATGAGGAGGACTCATCCTTAGGAAAGAAACCCAAGTTCCCTGCGTTCTCCATCATGAGAATCCACCCTATGGTTATTACGAATCCTCTCTGGGCCCCGTGTCCTGTTCCCAGTCGGTAGCCTTGATCCTCAGAGAGAAGGTCTCAGGTGCTCTGCCGAGGTCGGGCATCCGTAAAGGAGTTTTTATGTAGCTGTCCCCAAGGCTTTGCTGTGAGACTTGTCATGTGGAGACCACACCCCAACCCCTGGTTTACATCAGGTTTTACTGTGTTCAACTGTGTAAAAAGATTAAGCCACAGGATCAGACTTTGTGGAAGTTTTGGTCCAGCATCACTGACTAAGTAAGGTTGTAGTGAGTTTTCATCCTCATGTCTTTGAGGTTCAGTTTCCACCAGCTGTGATACCTGCAGGGACTCCCCAGCAGAAGTGATGCTATAAACCAGATGGCCCTGAACTCACACACATCCACCTGCCTCTGCCCCCCAGTGCTGGGATTACAGGGATGCGGCCATGCCTGCTTCTGTTGTTTCCTGCACCTAGTGTAGGGATGAACACTGTAGGTCTCTGTTACATTTCCAGTCTGGTCCTGTGGAGTTTGAGGTATCCTGAGGATAAGTCTTTAAGAGTTCATTTAAAGTTGGTCACACACCCCCATCCTGGTTATCCCTTGAAGTGTGAGTGTGGTGCTTATTACTCAGGCAGGGCTGGTGCACACCCTGGCTTTGAGGAAGTGGTCTCCCTGTATTGGTGGTGCTTCTTTTTAGAGGCTGAGTGTTGACTCCATGTCTCTGATTCTTTACTTTGGGGAATAAGCCTCTGCCCTGATAGAAAGCCTGGAACGAGATTTTTAATCATTACATCCCTTCCTGGATGCTGCTGTATTCCTCCTGTTTACCAGGAAGTCACACTATTTTTCCTTGGTTACTTGTGGTGGCACATACTTTTAATCTTAGCCCTCAAGAGGTAGAGATTGTAGATTGTGAGTTCAAGGCCAGCCCAGTCTACACAATGAAGATAAGACTACAGTAAGATCCTCTCTGGAGAGAAGGGAGAGAGGGGAGGAGAGCTCTTTATCCTAACAGGGAGGTGTGTTCTGCTCTCTCCAGGCTGTTTTGTTGTTGGGCGGCTCTGGAGTCACGCCCTAGGGTGCTTGCGGCCTTTGTCCCTTTGCTTTAGAGCTGGTTACTCTCTTGGGTCTTGTGTCTCTGTGCTGCATGATGTTGGTTGTTACTTCAGTCTGAAACCGCCTTGTCTGCTTGGCACTACCTGTTGGTCTTTGGGAGCCAAGTCAGGAACGTGTCCACTCATGATTCGCAACAATGGCGAATCTTTCTCTCTCTCTCTCTCTTTTTTTTTTTTTTTTTTTGTTTCTGTTATTTGTTGAGACAAAGGTTTCGTTTTGTTGTTGTTTGTTTTGTTTGTTTAAAATAAACCCAGGGATTTACTGTTAGCCTAGCTGACCTTGATCTCGGGCCTCCATCTCCTGCATGCTGGGATTACAGGCACGCACCAGCACGCTTTGGAGGTTCTCTCTTTTAAAGGTTTTTTAAAGATTTATTTTATGTATGAGTACATTATAGCTGTACTTCAGACTCACCAGAAGAGGGCATCAGATCTCATTACAGATGGTTGTGAGCCACCATGTGGGTTGCTTGGATTTCAACTCACTACCTCTGGAAGAGCAGTCAGTGCTCTTAACCACTGAGCCATCTCTCCAGCCCTGGAGGTTCTTTCTAAAGATGGTAAATTGCTAGATTTGTTTGAGGGTTACTTGTGGAAGTGCTATGTCCCCTGTGTAGCTCTGGCTGGCCAAGCATTTGTTCTGCAGACTGCTTTGCCATGTATTTGCTGCCTCTGCCTCCCAAATGTTCAGCAGGTGTAATGATGCCACCTGTGAAAGACAGTCAGATGGACAGGTGATCTTCCAATCAGCACTGCTGCTGAACTGTCAGCGTTTAGCAGCCTGCCTGACCGAGGCACTGTCAGTAAACTCTGAATCCGGTCTAGTTGTGCTCACATCTGTGACTGTTCGCATGTGAGTGGGTGGGTTTTTGTTACCTAAAGAGTATGTGGAACCTTTTAAGAGCTGGAGTCCATACGGTTGTGGGAATTGAGTAGAGCAATAAACAAGAAAAAAAATCCAGTTGTTATCTACTGAAGTTTGATGGTTTTGCCATCTCTGAAGGACTGAAGTCCAGGAACCCCATGATGACAATGCTGGTGAGTGGTCCTTTGTCTCCTGTTTGTGGGAAACGGCCAGAAACCGACTCTAGTTCTTGCCGTGGCCTGACCTGACAGCTGCTTTCTCTGAGCTCCTCTCCAGAAGTACCTGTCATCTCTCCTTTTCCTAAAGGGTGGAAAAGTGGTCTTGGTAGGTGTGAATGGGGGGACCCAGTCCAGCAGCCACAGATGCGGGTATGAGTTTCTTGTCTGGTCTTCTACAACCTGTTGAAATGGAGAGATCCAGGGTCTGCTGCAAGCATTTGTCAGCAAAATGGGCACAGTGAAGGGGTTTTGTTTTGTTTTTGGAGAGACAGGGTAGTTTGTTCAGGTTGCTATGTCTGTGTAGCTCATGTTAACTTTGAAGTTTGCGCTCCTTATTGTCCTGCCTTCTTCCTCCAACTGCTTGGTGTGTGTCACCACCGTGCTTAGCTCTGTGAGTCAAGGCCCTGCCTTGTAAACCTGGAGGTCTGAGTTCCATCCCCAGCGCCCACGGAAAGGTGGAAGGAGAAGACTGGTTTCACATAGACACCTTTATACCTATGTGACGTGTGTGCACACACATGCACACAACACTTCATACACTCATGCAAAATTTTTAAGTTACTTTTTTGCTTACCTGTCTTTCGTGAGAGCTGTTTGATCTCCAGAGGCATGCCTCCCCAATCTTAGGGGGCTTTTGTGGTTGCTGCTGCTGATGTTTCTGAGACAGGGTCTTTCTACATAGCTCTGGCTATCCTAGAACTTACTATGTAGACCAGGCTGGCCTTTCAGTCTTAGTTTTTAGACTTTGCACTTTTGTGCAGTTCACCAGGGAATCCTTGTTTTTGCATTATGTCCTGGGAACATCAGCAACAGCATCCCAGCACTGCTCAGCCGACACCATTAAAATGTCACAGTTGCTTTAGCAGCATAAAGAGAAAGACCCAATATGTCAACCATTGAAACTACTTTTTTTTACCATGTGTTGCTTCCAGTTAGAACTGGATTCTTTCCCTGATGTCCTCTCTAAATATCTTTTCCATGTTGAAGTATACAATAAGGACAGTATTAACTGGGTTATCTTTTGGTATTACTGTCTGCCTTTTCAAAGATCCTTCTAATTAGCAGAGTCAGGGTAGAATATAGAGCTGATGTCAGTGACAGCAGCACTGTGTGGAGTTTACCTCTGACAGATTATACTAAACCTGTAAACCCCATCCACCAATCCCTGGGTTACGCTCAGGTTTTTAAGAACGAGCTCTTTTTGCTTTCTCAATGCTCTTCGGGGTGGGTGGGTATGGCCTGGGGAGGGAAACACAAGGCCAGGCTGTTTTCTGTTTATTTGTTTAGTTCACTCGCTTACTTATGTATTTAAATATTTATTTAGAAACAAGATCTCACTATATGGCCTTGACTGGCTAAGAACTTGCTGTGTAGACCAGGCTGGCCTCAAAGCAGACATGCCATTCCCTCTCTCCCTTGTGACTCCCTTGGTTTCTGTGAGAGCCAGGCTCTCGCTCTGGCTCCTGCACCTCAGGTGTGCTGAGATTGCACACATCGACTCCTCCCTGCCTTCTAGGTGGCTTAGCCAGATGGTTGCTGGAAAACAGGTTTTTTAAAAAATCTATTTGATTTTTAATTATGCATTTGTGTATCTGTCTGTGGGTATATGCATGTGACCAAAAAGACCAGAGGTTTCAGATCCATAGGAGCTGGAGTTAGCAACTGTGTGAGTGCCTGATGTGGGATTGTGTGTGTTGGGTGCTACATAGCAGATTTGGGTCTAGAACAACAGTACTTGCTCTTAGCCACTGAGTCCTCTCTCTATCCCCGAAACATATTTGAGAATTTCTTTTTTTAATTTATTCTCGCTCTCTGTCTCTCTCTGTCTCTGTCTCTGTCTCTCTCTCTCACACACACACATACACACACCCCTCTCTCTGTCTCTCTGTCACTCTGTCTCTCTGTCTCTGTTTCTCTCTCTCACACACACACACACACAAACCCCTCTCTCTGTCTCTCTCTCTCTCATACACACAAACACACCCCTCTCTCTGTCTCTGTCTCTCTCTGTCTCTCTCTCTCTCTCACACACGCACACACAACCCTCTCTCTGTCTCGGTCTCTCTCTCTCTCTCACATACACACACACACACACACACACACACACACACACACACACACACACACACACACAGACACCTCTCTCCTCAGAGTAAGACCAGACCTCCCAAGTATAACAGCTGAGACCAGGCACAAACCCTCCTTGCAGCCCAGTGGGAGGATCACAGTCCAGGAGCAGGCAAGAGAGTCAGAGATGAGACCCACAAGAACACTGAGCTACACAACCATAACATACAGACAACCTGGCACATACCCACGCAGACTGTAATTGTCACTTCCCTCTCTGAGCCTGTATGTATGTTTCTGTGGGCTGTGTTCTCCTGGTGTCCTTGACCCATCTGGCTCCCATATTTCCTTCTCCCCCATTTCTATGGGGTTCGTGAGGGAGGAGCCTGATGGAGACCTCCAGCCTGGACTGGCACTCCCCTTAGTGTCTGGCCGTGAGCCTCTGTATCAGTCCCCTCTGCTGCCAAGAAGCCTCTTTGATGACAAGTAGGTGAGGCATCATTAGGAATCATTTGTTTTTTGTTTTGTTTTCCCATCATAGGTCTCTGGGCTGTCCAGTTAGTGTCAGGCATAGGCTTCCTCTTGTGGGGTGGGCCTCAAAGAAGACCAGTCATTGGTTGGCCACTCCCACCAGTTCTGTGCCACCTTTACCCAGGTGCATCTGCAGGAAGAACAGATTGTAGGTGGAAGGTCTTGTGGCTGGGTTGGTGTCCTAGGCCCACCACTTGGTTACAGAAGACGGTCTGTTCAGGCTCCGTATCCTCCGTTACTAGGAGTCCTCCCTAAAGTCATCCTCGTGGGTTCCGGGGAGCTTGCACTACACTAGGTTGCCACATCACCCCATAAATGCTCTCCAGTTCCTGCAGTCTCTCCTTGTGCTCTCTGTGTCCCCCACCGTGCCCTGATCCCTCTATTTCCCTCCTCAGCAGAATCTACTCCCTTCCTATTTCCCTTCCTAGGGAGAGCCCTACTTGTTATGTAGCCAGCCTCCTGGGTCTGTGGACATTAGCATTTGCCCTTGACAGCTCATATGCACTTCCTGACGAGTACGTTCCACGATGTCTTTCTGGGTCTGGGTTACCCCACTTGGGATTATCTTTTCTAGTTCCATTCATTTGCCTGCAAATTCCATGATATCATTTTCTTAACAGCTGAGTAATACTCCATTATATAAAGGTATCACATTTCTTTATTTATTCCTCAATTCAGGGACATCTGGGTTGTTTCCCACTTCTGGCTATTATGAATAAAGCTGTGAACATAGTTGAGCATGTGTCCTTTTGGAAGGATGGATCCCCAAGAGTGGTATAGCTGGGTCTTGAGGTAGATCTAGTCCCAGTTTCTGAGGAACTGTCATACATGTTTACACTCCCCCCAGCAATGGAGGAGCACTCCCCTTGCTCCTCATCTTCACCAGCCTGAGCCATCCATCCCTTGTGGTTTTGATCTCGGCCATTCTGACAGGTGTGAGGTGAACTCTCAGGGCCATTTTGATTTGCATCTCTCCGATGGCTGAGATGCTGGAACATTTCTTTAGGTGTGTCTCAGCCATTTGGGATTCTTCTATTGAGAATCCTGCTTACCTCTGTGTCCCAGAGTTGGATTATATGGTTTGTTGATGTCCAGTTTCTTGAGTTCTTTATATAATTTTGGATATTGGCCCGCTGTTGGATGTGGAGTTAGTGAAAATCTTTTCTATTCCTGTAGGCTGCCATCTTGTCCTATTGAAAGTGTCCCTTTTCTTACAGAAAAATTTCAGATTCATGAGGTCCCATTTACTAATTGTCGATCTCAGCACCCATGCTATTGGTGCTGTGTTGAGGAAGTTGTCTCATACGCCTCTCCCCACTGTCCCCTCTGTCAGGTTCAGTGCATTTGACTTCATGCTGAGGTCTTTGATCCACTTAGACTTTGGTCTGTGCAGGGTGGTAGCTATGGACCTATATTCATTCTTCTATGCAGACGTCCACTTAGAGCACAGCATTTGATTTCTGAGTTTGTCTTTGTTGGATGGGTATTTTGTTTCTTGGTTTCTGTTATTTGTGGCCTGCGTTGAACTGGGGGGTCTCCACTAGAGTTCAGGGCTGAGTTCTCGAGCCTCTGATCCAGCAGGGAGGTTCTGGGGACACAGAGTAGTCCTGTGTGGGTGGCCTACCTGGAGTTCTGGTGGTTGAAGTGGCTTCTGGTCCTAAGAAAAGAAATGACATTTACTGTGTGTATTTATATTTGCATGTTGTGGCGTGGAGTATAAAGCAGCTTGTGGGGCATTCTCGTCCTCTGTCCTTTTCACTCAATGATCCACGCAGAGCAGCAGGCTTGGTGGCAAGTTCCTTTACCTGCTGGGCCATCTCACTGGCCCCTGAAAACAAAATTGCATAATCCACTTTTCATAAGTCATCAAATATTATGACCTCAAATTTGCATCAGAAATTTTTTAAGGGGAAAAACTTTAAAACTGTAGTTTCTTAAAAACTGTGCTTGTGGATATGATGGACGTGGAGCTTCACTGTGGGTTCTTCTTTCCTTCTCAGGACTATCGTGCTGAGTGTAATCTCCCTGCTTAATGAGCCCAACACCTTTTCCCCAGCCAATGTGGATGCTTCAGTCATGTTCAGGAAATGGAGGGACAGCAAAGGAAAGGACAAGGAGTACGCTGAGATCATTAGGTAAGGCATTCTGGATCTAAGGGGTTAAGTTCAAACTTCAATATTCTGCGTACTTTAGAACAATTCTCAGTTGTATTTATGGAGTAGTAACCTGATGAATTTAGCTATTGAAAGAGAACCCAAAACAGAAACAAAGCACAGTAAAAAAAAAAAATAAGTAAAGAGAACTCACTGGACAGGAGTATAGAACTTCTGGGCTTGTTTTGGTTGTGTGTGTATCTCTCTCTCTCTCTCTCTCTCTCTCTCTCTCTCTCTCTCTCTCTCTCTGTGTGTGTGTGTGTGTGTGTGTGTGTGTGTGTGTGTGTGTGTGTACATGCATGGGTGCGAGGCAGTTTAAACCAGCCTGGCCTTGAACACAGAGATCTGGCCTCTGCCTCCCAAGTAGTGGGATTACAGTGTCCATCCCTGTGCCCTGCTTGTGTTTAGTGGTCAGCCACTGGGGTGAGTGAGTCATATCAAGAATCGAAGGTATTTAGTGTAAACTGTAAAGGCCTGTAGGAGCTACAAGAACATCCATGTTCAAGGCCTGGCAACAAATTGAAGCTTCTAGAAAGTGGTGTTCTTTTCAGTTTCTCCAGTAGCCATGCCTCCCCAGTCTCAATGGCTGTTTTTGTACTTTAGGCGAGAAGCTATTTACACTTAGGCAGAGAAGCTATTTACACTTAGGCAGGCACCATTTTGTGGCAGAACTGTTACCTGCCAAGCCCTCACAGGACAATGGAAAACAGAACCCAGCAGGAAAAGGGTGAAGGTCAGGTGGTGCCCACAGCCCTGCACATTTCACAGATGCAGGGCATGGCTCTGATGCAGGACCTCTTACCTAGCATTCGGCCCTGCCACTCCAGACACAGGGAGACTCAGTGACTGGGGGAACCTAGAGGGTGAGGGGAAAGTCTGGCCTAGTAATCAGCTGCATGAATGCAAGGCACTAAGCATGCTGGGCCTCTGGCTCACGTGTGCAGGAGTTCAGAACCCGCATATAGAGCCAGTAGTGCACATGTGTCCACAATCCCCAACCCTTAGCAGGAGATGGGAGGCAGAGGACAGAGCTTTGAAATGCTCTCGAGCTAGCCTGATCTCTGCAGCAGCAAACGAAGGAGACCTTGCTGCAAACAAGGCTGAAGTGTTAGGGCAAAGACTCTCCATGACACGAAGGTGCCTGATGGTTGAGAGCCTTGGCGTGATGCAAGATGTCTGCTCTGTGTGGCCTGAGACATGTGAGTGACAGGGAGTCTTGGTTATGCACAGTTATAAGACTCACCTAATACAAGTGTGCTGGCTTTCCCTAATAATCCAGCACTCCCATCCAAGGGCTGGAGGATTATAGAGGCGAAGCCACGTGGGTTAGCCTGAGACCCTCTCTAGATAGACAGACCTCTACAAATGTTCCTATGTTGTCCTCTGTCCAGAAAACAGGTCTCAGCCATGAAAGCTGAAGCAGAACAGGATGGAGTGAAGGTCCGAACAACCCTGGCAGAATACTGCATCAAAACTAAAGTGCCTTCCAATGACAACAGCTCAGATTTGCTTTATGACAACCTGTATGACGACGACATTGATAACGAAGACGAGGAAGAAGAAGATGCCAACTGTTATGATGATGATGATTCTGGAAATGAGGAGTCGTGACATGTTCCTTCAGTTCCCTGTACTGCCCTGACATCTCAGGCCAAAGGGAGGGAAGCAAGTGGGGATCTCCAGTGGCCACTCAGCAAAAACTTACTCATGGGGTGGGAAGCAAACAGCCCCTGATGACTCACTCCTCTTGCAGATCTCAGTTTGCTCCTTTTTATGGACCTTACTGGAGAGGAAGTTCCCTCCACAGAATGTCTGAATCCTTGCATTCTTCCCTCCATCACTGTATTGATTCTTTTTTTTTTTTAACTTTTTTTATCTATATCAACTTGCGTATTTCTTATTTACATTTCGATTGTTATTCCCTTTCTTGGTTTCCAGGCCAACATCCCCCTAATCCCTCCCCCTCCCCTTCTATATTCTTGTTCCCCTTCCCATCCTCCCCCCATTACCACCCTCGCCCCAACAATCACGTTCACTGGGGGTTCAGTCTTGGCAGGACCAAGGGCTTCCCCTTCCACTGGTGCTCTTACTAGGCTATTCATTGCTACCTATGAGGTTGGAGTCCAGGGTCAGTCTATGTATAGTCTTTGGGTAGTTACTTAGTCCCTGGAAGCTCTGGTTGCTTGGCATTGTTGTTCATATGAGGTCTCAAGCCCCTTCAAGCTCCTCGAGACCTTTCTCTGATTCCTTCAACAGGGGTCCCGATCTCAGTCCAGTGGATTGCTGCTGACATTTGCTGTATTCTGGCTGTGTCTCTCAGGAGAGATATACATATGGTAACTGTCGGCCTGCACTTCTTTGCTTCATCCATCGTGCCTAATTGGGTGGCTGTATATGTATGGGCCACATGTGGGGCAGGCTCTGAATGGGTGTTCCTTCCGCCTCTGTTTTAATCTTTGCTGCCCTATTCCCTGCCAAGGGTATTCTTGTTCCCCTTTTAAAGAAGGAGTGAAGCATTTGCATTTTGATCATCTGTCTTTAGTTTCATGCGTTCTGTGCATCTAGGGCAATTCAAGCATTTGGGCTAATAGCCACTTATCAATGAGTGCATACCATGTATGTTTTTCTGTGATTAGGTTACCTCACTCAGGATGATATTTTCCAGTTCCATCCATTTGCCTATGAATTTCATAATGTCATTGCTTTTGATAGCTGTGTAATATTCCATTGTGTAGATGTACCACATTTTCTGTATCCATTCCTCTGTTGAAGGGCATCTGGGTAGTTTCCAGCTTCTGGCTATTATAAATACGGCTGCGATGAACATAGTGGAGCACGTGTCTTTTTTATATGTTGGGGCATCTTTTGGGTATATGCCCAAGAGAGATATAGCTGGGTCCTCAGGTAGTGCAATGTCCAATTTACTTAGGAACCTCCAGACTGATTTCCAGAATGGTTGTACCAGTATGCAATCCCACCAACAATGGAGGAGTGTTCCTCTTTCCCCACATCCTCGCCAGCATTTGCTGTACCCTGTGTTTTTGATCTTAGCCATTCTCACTGGTGTGAGGTGAAATCTCAGGGTTGTTTTGATTTGCATTTCCCTTATGACTAAAGATGTTGAACATTTCTTTAGGTGTTTCTCAGCTGTTCGGCATTCCTCTGCTGTGAATTCTTTGTTTAGCTCTGAACCAACAGCCACCACCCCTCAAAACCCCATCTCTGCAGAGTGTTCACAGCAAAACACCTTTGTCTGTTTCTAGATTCTTGAAGAATTAGTCTGTTTAAGACATTGTGTTTAAAGCTGGGAGCCTACTGGGAGTCCACAAGTGCTGCATATATTGGGTAGCAAAAGAAAATGGGGGAAAAAAGAAAAAAAAAACAAAACCTAAAAATAAAATAAAATAAAATAAAAAAAACCCACAAAACAAACTTAAAAAAAAAGCCAATTTGCCAAGGTTTAGCTGCTCCTTTACATTAGTGCGTGTGCATTTTTCAGCCCCGTGGTGGTGAGTTTTGTTTCTTTCCCTTCCTAAGTCTGGGCTGAGGTGGGCATCAGGGACTTACTCTCGCTAAGTCTGATGAAATGTGCTGCCTCTGTGAGACCATCCAACATGGAGGCTGCAGCTACTCTGAGGAGATATCAGATTTTGCTTTTTGGAATGGATTGGGATCTAAAGCCTGAAATAAATATTCATACTTTACATAGAACTGAGCACTTGGTTGCTATTTATTTTAAAGGTAGGATAACTTTTTCCACCAGAAGGTGGGGCCAGGAGTGGTGGTGGAAGTTAGTGTGTGTGAATTTCTAGTTCTGAAAACAGAACTATCCCAGTGTTGGTTGATGGCTCTGATGGGGAAGAATGAGGACTGCTGGTGGCCGCTGTTGGGAGAGGGTGGATCCCAGGTTTTTATTTAAGTAGCCACCTTTAATTACTCAGTATTAATCCTGGGTGCATGTGTTAAGATTTTGGTTTTCATTGAGCTGCTCATCTTGATAGTGATAATTGTGGATGTGTGCAACTTGGGAATGGTTGTCTTCCTCATTGGATATGGTCTGGACTTCCTGCTCCTTTCAATGTACTTGGGCCAAGGAGTGCAAGCAGAGGTGGTTTATGGAGCTTCCCTGGGCTCCTGGCACTTGGGCTTTGTTCCCAGGTGTCAATCATGTGGCTTCCTGCAGCTTCATCCCAGCCTTTAAAGAGAGTTTTGTTTAGCAACTGTGAAACCAGACTTCCAGAAGGATAGGGGGTTGAGATTCTTGTGTGCCAGGGTCCTTCCTTATCCTCAGATCACAGCTCAGAAAGAACCAAAGGGCAGAAGGGAACTGGAAAGGCCTGACCCTCCATAAGTAAACTATGCTTCCTCCTTCCATGGTTCCCCTTCCTTTCTGATCTCAGGGTTTTTTCATTCTCTCTTCAAACTGCTCAATGAATGCGATTTCTCAGCAGTTCCTGGCCTCTTAAGTTTCATCTGTTACTAAATGAGAATGTTTACTGTTGAACATGTGAGCATTGAAATTTAAAGAAATAATCTCCACTGTCTGTACCCAAGTCTCCTGACTCAGGACCACAGCTGCTGTGCTGAACAGGGCCACAGCAAAGAGACACTTCCAGCTTTTGCTCCTGAAGAGTTAAATTTCAAAAAGTTAGTCTCAAACAAAGTCCAGGCATGCCTGAGAGAATTTGAGATAGGGCTCACCAGCCCCACTATCAGCTCCCAAGGACACTGGCCATCTGGAGCCACCCCCTCCCCTTCCTTCACTCCCTGAGGATGGGTCATCCCCCTGCTGCAGTGAGATGAGTTGCCCTGCCCACATTGCTGAGATGCTAGATTACACGTATGCTTTGTTGATGTAACTCCGTGCCAAAAGTAACTGTGCACCCTTTGTATTAGCCAATTATGTGTATCCACACGAAACCCCTGGTTTTCCCTATATAAGCTCCTGCCTAGAGAGGCTCGGGGCTTGACTCAATCTCCTGTGTGGGATACGTGTCAGCCCGAGATCTCGTAAATAAAACTGCCTCTTGCTGATTACATCAGGACTGGCTACTCGTGTTTCCTGGGTGTACCCCAACCCATGACTGGAGCGAGAGTCTCCCCAAGTTTGGGGGTCTTTCATTGGGGGCTCGTCCGGGATAGGAGCATGACCCCCGGATACTCGAATGCCTCTTGGAGGTACGTTGGTGTGATTGTTGAAAGCGGCCGCTGTGTGTGCATGTGTGTGTGTGTGTGTGTGTGTGTGTGTGTGTGTGTGTGTTGTGTATTACGTACTGTATATTGTGCCATGGTCTAGGTTTAATTTGAGTGCACTCGGGTGGATGGGCTTCCCACCCTGTATTTGAGTGTACTTGGGCGGATGGGTTTCCTGCCCCGGACAGACACCTGTGAGTAGGTACTGGGTTCCTACTCTGAATAGCTGTTTTCTTTTTGTTTTCTTTTTTTAGATAGCGGAAGTGGGGATGCCCCAGCTCTGGGAGACGTTCCAAGAGCCGAATATTGTCGGGAGAACCCGGCGACTGACAGTCGAAAAGATCTGACTGTGACTTGACTTCGGAGGTTGCGTACGGCTGCCTATTTAAGTATAGGCATGGACAAGTGTGCTTGGATGTGTTAGTGTCTGTTATCTGTATTCTGTTTCTGTGTTTGGTATCCCAGAAGCAGCTAAGGTTAAGCTGCAGTTTGGCCAGGTACTGAAGGTACCAGGCATCTGTGGAAATTGGTTATAGGATGCTTTGTCTTGGTCTTGTTTGTCTGGTTTGTTTTCTGTGGTATTGTCCAGTGTCTTTTTGGCTTTTGTTTCGTTTTTGGACTTGGACTGACAACTGTGTTTGAAATCTTGGACTGACAACTGTGATTGAAATCATGAAACTGTTTGCTTTGTTTGTCAAGGAGTTTTACTTGGTCCTCTTGGTGCTTAACTTAAAAGTTAAAAATAATTTGCTTGAGAGAAATTGTTTTCTGCCGGGGAGTTTTATCTTTCTCTCTTGAGCCTCCTCCCCAAGGAGAGCTGCCCCTCTCTTTACTCACATTGTCCAGCCCAGCTGCTGTTAACCGTTGTGTATGAAGGACTCCAGGTTATCGAGTGATCTGTCTGAAGCAGGCATTAACAAGAACCTGAAAGCTTTACCTTAGATCCTGAAGAAAAATTCTCCCTGTGGCTTAAACATTCACAGCTTCTAAGGAAGGGACAGCACAGAGTAGGAAAATGTAGGGGCTGAGGGTGGCAAGCATGCAGGCCTGCTAGCAAGCTACAGGCTGCGCGTGGGCAGCAGCGCAGCTCTGGCCAAGTCAGCGTAAGGGGAGTTTCAAGGTAAGGAGCCCAGCAACAAAGATAGCGTAGAGTTAGTGGTTGTATTATGAGACTTTTGTCCCTGGAAAAAAATAAATAAATAATTCCAGTTGCTGCCTTCAGTGCCCAGACCTTCAACACTTGCTAACAAAAGGAGAGTGTTCATTAAGAGAAGTTCTTTAAGGGAGCCTGCCTTATCTGCTGGCCCTATTCCAAGAGAGGAGTTGATCTCCAACATTAAGTAACCTTCCCTGTTAGTCATCATTGACATGGAGAGTGCCTTTGATCCTATCCCCACAGCAGCCAGTTCCTGCCCCTGTGGTCAAAATGCCCCAGGTTGGGGGGGCAGAGAAGCCCCTAAAATAGTTTCAAAGAATCTACAACAAACTGTGAAGAACTTTGTTTTGCCAGTCAAAATTTAGAATTCAGGCTTTGGCTGTGGCCAAGGTCAGGATTAATGTTTTCTTTTCCATGGGCCTTTAACCCAGTGAGACAGCTTGGTAAAGGACTACTACTACAGTCCTGATAGCCCCAGGTGAACTGGTTACAATTCTTTTGTCAGCCACTTAGTATCTAACACCCAGGTTCTAACCCTCTCTCCATCCTTTTGTTATTAGTTCTCACTAGAAGCCTAGTGTCCTTCAGAGGCTGGGTTTATTGAGAGACAGAGCCACTGAGCTGACACTGAAGGGAGGTACTTCTTAAGTAAAATCTAAGTCCAGAGAGACACTCGGTAACAGATCAGCTGCCTCTCTGCTTGCCTTTCTGTTTCACAGGAACAAAGCTTGTGCTTATTTCTACAACGGCCTTTTTGTCCCAAGAAGGCCTCCTGGTTTAGCTGTGTGACTAAATGCTATTTGCCCTCTTCAGTAGAACTCTATTCTCAAGATTCCCTTGTTTTCTCACCATCCCATCTGAGATGCTTGTTAGTAACTGTTACAGGTCTTCTTTACCACTGAGGAAAGACGGAATCCTACTAGAGGCCAGAAAGAATGTTCCAGACACGGATGGAAGGCCCTCACTCCTGACTGTTGACTTGAATACCCCTGAAGGTAGGGTCTGCCGCCAGGCTCCAAGGGTGGGTCTCCGAGGGGCTAGAAAATGCCCCACCAATTTGGCTAAAGTAAGAAAAAGATATAAAGAAAAAGTTACAGAAACTTGAAGGGTTAAGCTAAGTCACTGAGAGAGTTGTTGTAAGTTGCAGAGAAAATAAGGTTGATATATGGTTCAGGGTCGGTGCACAAAAGTAGACAGCAACTAATAGCTGTAGAAGAAGATACAGACAGAGAGACTGAGGAAGAGAAAGAGGGAAGAAGGTAAAAAAAACCAGGAAGCTAGGGAAGAAAAGAGACAAGAGAGGAACATATACTGGCCACAGTAGTTAGGGAACCTAGGAAGATAGTACCTGGCAACAGAAGAGAATTCCTGGCTAAAGATCAGTGTGCCTAATACAAAGAAAAAGGACACTGGGTCAGGGACTGCCCAAGAAAGAACAAGAGGGGCCACTGGAGAGCTTCTTGGTCCTAGAGTGCTGGCTATGTACAGAGATAGAAGTGAAGTGTGGATACAGGGACCCAATGCTCTGTGCTCTTATGCCTCCCCCCCAGTGGGCCAATATCCAAAGACCTTGAGTGCAAGGGGCTACTGACAACGAACAATACTTATGGACTGCCCGAAGAACAGTGGACCTTGACCGGGTAACCCACCCATTAGTTCATGGTCATCCCTGACTGCCCCTATCCCTTGCTCATGAGAAAATTGCTCTCCAAAATGGCTTATGTGGGCTAAAATGGCTGGGTAAGGCCATGTGTATGCATATCTACAGACTGTGTATGTGGAGCTTAAGACCTGTCTCAGTGCACCAGTACCTGATGCTGGGAGATGTGTGTGTGTGGCTTAGTGCTGTTCTGCCTGGAACACATCATTCCTGCCAGCCGGGCTCTGACAATTATCACCCAATCCAAGACTTAAACTGTGATAGAGTGGCTGATGTTTTAGAGTGTCCCAGAGGATGGGATCACTGATCAGCTGACATGGACTAGATTCTCCACCTGTTGGGGGCAATCTGGTCACCTTGCTGCCCAATCCTGACCTGGAGCCACCACAGCACAAGTGTCAAGCACTGGCAGAAGCCCATGGGTGGAGGAAAGACCTCTGCGACTGGCTGATTGACCCCTGCTGAAAGCCGAGGACCTTGTCCACAGACGGGAACAGTCCTCTTCATGAAGGTCAGAGATAAGTGGGTGCTGCCATGGTGGACAACACAATGTCATCTGGGATGGCTGAACTTCCACCCCCCAGCACATCAGCGCTGCAGATGCCTTTACCATCTCTTGGATGCCCTGGTGAAGCCAACAACTGTGAGTACTATTCATTGCTCAGGATATCAGAAGGAAGAGATTCAGTGGCATGGGACAGTAACAAAGCAGATAAAGTGGCTCGGAAAATGGCTATGCAGGAGCCTATCCTGGTTACAGGCCTACAAGAGACAGCCACTAGGAACTGGGATTGGACTAAGGGATGGCCTCACTTAAAATGTACAACAGAAGAAAAGGCCCAAATTGCTTAAAAGAAGAAAAAAAAGACAATGACACACTTGATAAAAAAACTATATTCCTCACAGAAAGATATGTCAGTAAGTAAATGCTTAACAAGAAAACAGGACAAAGAGACCTAGAGAGTTTAGTAAAAAGTCGAAGTGAACTTCACTGAGATAAAACCAGGAAAATATGATCACAAGTATCTCCTAGTGCTTGTAGATACCTTTCCAGGAATAGACAAAAACTTTCCTCACCAAACAAGAGACGGCCTCTACAATCATCAAGAAGATACTGGAAGAAATCTTTCCCCCAATTTGGAATGCCCAAGGTAATCTGGTCAGACAATGGCCCTACTTTTGTTGCCAAGGTAAGCCAGGGTGTGGCCAAGTATTTAGAGGTTGATTGAAAATTACATTATATTTACAGACCTCAAAGTTCAGGACAGGTAAAATAAATAAATAAGACTCTAAAAGAGACCCTGTTCAAATTGACCATGGAGACTGGTACCGACTGGGTGACACTCCTTCCCTCTTGCTCTCTTCAGAGCAAGAAATACCCCTTCCAGATTCAGCTTTACCCCCTTTGAGATCTTATATGGGGCCTCAGATCCTCTGACTGTATTAGATGATGTTACTGAACCAACATGTCATAGTAATAATGATTTATGTGCCAGGCTAAAAGACCTACAGGTGATACAGAAAGAAATCTGCTCACAGCTGGCAGCAGCCTATGCTCCGGGGACCCCCGAGACATCTCATCCGTTCCAGCCTCGCTGGAAAGGACCGTACCTGGTGCTGCTGACCACCCTCACAGCCGTCAATTCTCAGCCCTCACCAGCCGCATACTAGCTGTTGGGGCTGAGAGCTGGGACCTAGAGGGACACTCAGATCTTCAAAAAGCTCCTTAGATTTACACATCAGATAAGTGACTGGGAGGTTGTTATAATGCTCACTTGAGGAGTGTGCTTTAGAAACAAGAATTTCATGTTTGCCCTGGGTTCCATCGAGAAAAATATAGAGATAGGCTTGATTTCTATTACAAATGATGTAACATGACATATGTTAATACTCCTAACACTTCTTGGGACTGTGCCTCAGGGACCATAAGTTTAAAAGTTCTAAGATAGTCATGACCTTGGTGTCTAGGTCTAGATAGTGTTCAGATTGGAATCCTAAAGACTTTTTAGCTGACCTCCAAGAATACCTAACCTCCCTCTCAGAGGTAGTCCTTCAAAATAGGAGAAGATTAGACCTCATATTCCTTAAAGAAAGAGGGCTATGTGCTGCTTTGAGAGAAGAATGTTGTTTTTACCTCGATCACTCCGGGACCATTAAAGATTCTATGGCTAAACTTAGGGAGAGGTTGGACAAGAGACGACGAGAACGAGAAACCACTGATAACTGGTTTCAAAGCTGGTTCGATAGGTCCCCATGGCTTACCACCCTGCTGTCAGCCTTAGGTGGTCCCTTGATTATCCTCCTCCTTTTGCTCACTTTTGGACCCTACATCATTAATCGCCTTTTAGCTTTTGTCAGAGAGCGAATTAGCGCTGTATACGTCCTCATGTTAAGACAACAGTACCAAGCTGTTATGCCAGATGAAGCTGAGCTCTCCATGTAGTTCTAAGATTAGAACTACTCACAACAAGTAGAGGGGAATGAAGAGTTAAATTTCAAAAAGTTATTCTTAAACAAAGTCCAGACATGCCTGAGAGAATTTGAGATAGGGCTCACCAGCCCCACTATCAGCTCCCAAGGACACTGGCCATCTGGAGCCACCCCTCCCCTTCCTTCACTCCCTGAGGATGGGTCATCCCCCTGCTGCAGTGAGATGAGTTGCCCTGCCCACATTGCTGAGATGCTAGATTACACGTATGCTTTGTTGATGTAACTCCGTGCCAAAAGTAACTGTGCACCCTTTGTATAAGCCATTTATGTGTATCCACACGAAACCCCTGGTTTTCCCTATATAAGCTCCTGCCTAGAGAGGCTCAGGGCTTGACTCAGTCTCCTATGTGGGATACGTGTCAGCCCGAGATCTCGTAAATAAAACTGCCTCTTGCTCATTACATCAGGACTGGCTACTCGTGTTTCCTGGGTGTACACCAACCCGTGACTGGAGCGAGAGTCTCCCCAAGTTTGGGAGTCTTTCACTCCCAGATAGCCTGCAGATCTACAAACATTCATTATTCATTTCATTGATTCCCCCCTTAGTGGAAGTGTTTGATTAAGGCCAAAGTTGCTGAATACACAATAATAGAAGCAATTACAAACAAGGAGCATATTGGGGAAATATTATATTAACTGTCAAGCACGCATGGTGGTTAAGTGTTCTGATTTAAAGCGTCTCCTTTCAGACTGGAGAGGTGGCTCAGTGGGTAGAGCACGTGCTGCTCTTGCAGGGGACCCAGAATCTATTCTCAGCAACCACATGGCAGCTTACAAATATTTATAACTCCAGTTCCAGAGCATCTGAGGCCCTCTTCTTGCCCCTACCGGTACCAGGCATACATGTGGCACACACACATACTACATACAAACAGGGCACTCATACTCATAAAATTCAAATAACTACACCTTAGAATATTTCATCTCATTATCAGATGATGTGTCTCAATTTTAAGCTTTAAGAAGTATAATCACAATAAAAATGTAGAATTTTTGTTGTTTTTTGAAACATTCTCATTTAGTCCAGGCAAGCCTTCAACTTGCTCTATAGTTCAAAAGATGACCTTGAACTCCTGATTCTCTCGGCTGCAACCTCCCAAGTGCCGGGATAATAGGTATGTGAGACCATATTGGACAACCAATACAGAATACTTTTACCTCCCAAAGCCTTCTGTGTCATCACCAAACGTGTATGCTTCTTCTTACACGGGCCTCATAGTCTGCCTGTACCGCTCTCCATGCAAATCATTTGCAAATAATTCCTATCAGACCTCACAGGCTGTTCTTTTAAAACACACACACACACACACACACACACACACACACACACACACACACATTTATTTATTTTTAAGTGTGTTGTTGTTTTGCCTACATGTGTTTCTGTGTGAGAGTGTTGGATTCCCCAGAACTGGAGTTAGGGACGGTTGTCAGCTGCCTTGTGGGGTGCTGGGAATTGAACACTTGTCTAACCTACAGCTCTCCCCAGTTGGAGTCACATCCGTTTTACCGCAGTCAAACTGGAAACAGCTCAAGTCTCCTGAAGCTTCGGCAGTGTAAAATGTATCAGGAGATTTAAAAAGCTGATGCTGGAATAGGTTTCTCGCACACTGGATGCTGATCTCTCTCTCTCTCTCTCTCTCTCTCTCTCTCTCTCTCTCTCTCTCTCTCTCTCTCTCTCTCTCCTCTCTCTCTCTCACACACACACATACACACACTTCTTCCCTTTTGTTTTCTCTCTATCTCTGTCTACAGATACATACACACACACATGCACACACACACACTGACACACTCACACACACACTGACATACTCACACACACATTTCTTCCCTTTTCTTTTCTCTCTATCTCTGTCTACACATACACACACACACACACACACTCACACACACAACACACACTCACACACTTCTTCCCTTTTGTTTTCTCTCTATCTCTGTCTATACATGCACACCCACCCCTTCTTCCCCCCACCCACACACACACTTGCACACTCACAAATAAAATAAAATAACAATTGGGCTGGAGAGATGGTTACTTGGTTAAGAGCACTGACTGCTCTTCTAGAGGATCTGGGTTCAATTCTCAGCACCCATATGGTGACTCAGAACCATTTGTAACTCCAGTTCTAGGAAATCTGACACCTTCTTCTGGCCTCTGAAAGAATCAGGCATGCACATAGGGCCCAGACATACATGCAGGCAAAACACCCCTTATGCATATAATAAATATATTTTAATATAAAACATAATAAAATGGCTTAATATAAAAATAACTAACAAATAACCTGCTGACCGTATAAACCAAATTTTAAAAAAAATTCTGCCTTATCTTCAAGTTGAAGTTTTACTAAGGTGATTTAAGCACGGGAATTTCATAAGCTCTACTTAAATCATGTATATTCAATGATCACAGAGTAAAACTAAAAGACAAGGATTGCAGGAGAGATGTTTGTTAGACCATTAAATGCCAAATTCAGCAGAATATTGAGATTGAGCGGGGACATGGTCTATTCCTTTCTTTCCCAATGAGTCTGTTTGATATTCAATCCTGAATCTACCCTTCCCCCACAGCGTCTCCCTCAATTCCAAAGAGTGCCTAGATGGCTTAAGATACAGAGTACATTCTATCCCCACCTTTCACTCCCACCCCATACCCTGGCAATTAATTGGGGGGAATCATGGGACCTAAATTGATCAGCCAGAAAAAATCTCAGGACTTCTTCAGAAGGCTGTGAAGAAGCCATCTCTCGAGTACAATTTCCTGTGAGGATACAAAACAGGGCCTGCAACTGACCACAGACTGCTACACCAGGCACTGCCACACCTAGAGGGGCCACATCAGGAGGACATGGGGATCAGAATAGATGTAGATGGACTTTTGGGGAGGGGGCTAACAGGTAAACGTGTTTACTAAGAGAAACCTGACTGTTTGAAAACAACTCGGGGGACTCACATGATGGAAGGAGAGACCATTCCTGGAGTTGTTTTCCAACCTTCACATGTCCACCATAAATGAGTATGTGCTCTGAGACACACACACACACACACACACACACACACACACACACACACACACACACACACAATTGCTAAATGTAACAAAGTTATATTTTTCTATTTATTTGATCGTGTATTTATTTAATTGGTATACGTGTTTTGCCTGTGTATGCCTCGTGCCTGAGGCGGCCAAAAAACAGCATCATCAGATCCCCTGAACTAGTTACAGGTGGTTGTGGGCCTTGATGTAGGTGCTGGGCCCACTGAGCCTGGGTCCCCTGGAAGAGCAGCCAGTATTCTTAACTGCTGAGCCCTCTCTCCAGTCCCTGTAATAATTTTATTTTTTTTAGATGTAAACAAACGTGCTGATGGGAATCAAGCCTGTTTTCTTCCCCTTCAGGTAAGACTTTTTCAGCAAGTAAGTCTATAAATAGGATTTCTTTTTATTTTTCTCCAGTACCAAGGACTGAACCCATGATTGAACCAATGAGCTACACTGCAGCATGTAGTCCTGTTTAAGTCAGTTTGAGCAGACTTTTCTCTTTATACTGAAACAGTACATATATATGTATATATGAGGCAGGGCTAGCTATGATTTTAAGGAATTCATTCTAAAAAAATTATAATGACTAGCCTGAGAAAGTTTTAAAAGTGTTATAGCTATTACATTGCTGGAAGCATTAGTCATTTAAGTGAGAGTATAGCAGGTACCATATCTACTTAACGATGGACTGTTAATAAGACACAGAAAGACAAAAGAGGAGGGATCCATTACTCCCTGCATTATAAGAGGAATACATGCTTCTTATAGAAAATATAATATATTGAGAAGACTAGAGCAACTGTTTTAATCCTATTATCCAGAAAAATTAACATGTTGGCTTATTTTCTTCTAGTCTACTTTAAACGCACAATTAAAATTACTATATGTTTACAATTTACATTATATTTTAAAAGAATTTGTCTTATCTTTCTTGATATGGTGACTACTCCTATAACCATAGCACTAAGAGGCAGAAGCAGGAGGAACAGACAGCTTGAGTTTTATAGTAAACTCAGGGACAGCCTGGTTCCACAGCAGGACTTGTGTCTCAGGGAAACCAAGGACTATGAAGAAGGCGGTGGACTCGCATAGGGCATGCTGATCTCTGGGCTGTGTCTTCAACTTCAAAGTATGTAAGTAAATAACTAATCCCTCAAATGCATTTAAAATATTTATTCACAGCCTAGGTTATTTTCCTAGGAATGAAGTAACTGAGCTGTACAGGGTCCATATGAATATGAAACCAGAGAATGTATACAAAAGAAATTTGTAAATTTAAAAATCGCTGCTCAATAGTGAGCTACTATTGTCCTATTGCCATCTCTGGTCCCTTTTTTCTAATCTTCTAAACAATGATCCTACCATTCTGAACCAGGCACTTACTTAAGGACTGTGTACTGAGCTAAACACATGTAGCTAAAATTCCTTCCCTTGGGTCGTGGTAAACAAGGTCTATTCTCCATTCCCAAAGTCACAGTGACAAACTGAGGTATGAGGCTAGAGTTCACTGTGGGGCCTCAGGGAGTTTATTGCACTTCCTTACAGAGGGTAGAAAAGGGGTTACTAACTGGTGGTGTGTGAGCTCTTTCCCCAGCAGGCTACAATTGGAGACCTTTGACCCCCCAAAAAATTAATGCTTCCCTGAAAAAGCTGTAGCAGTGTAGATGGAGCCTTCCCCCCTGTAGGGTAACAGGAGGGTAGATTGAAACGTTGTATCCTTTGGGAAAGCTCCTTCAGCAATTTAAAACAATTTCAGGATATCCTTGAAACTGATTCACTAAGCCCCTCCTAACTGTCCGGACCTCCCAACAATTCATCCTGTTTTTTAATTAAAACATTTTCCAGAAGCTCCAAAGAGAGCTGTACCCAAAGGAATCGGGAAATATCCCGCAGGGACGGGGGAGTGGGGCGTGCCTGAATCCCTAGGCTGAAGGTGGATGATGTAGAACCACCCCAATAGATAACCACGCAGGAGCCTCAGGCCTTAGGAACAGCGGCCCATGGTCTGCCCACAATACTCCTGATTCCCCAGCCTGGAGTCCAGAGCAGGGGCGGGGCTGTCGTGTCTTGGGGCGGGGCCATGCGGGGGCACGCGCTGGACGGGGAGGGGAGACGGTGCATCCATGCTCTGATTGGGCCTTGGTTAAACAAGGGGCGGCAAGTTAGGCTACTTATGCCTGCTTGTATTGGATCCTGTTGAAGAAGGGCGTGGTTTTGTGAAGTCTGTTGAAGTCGGTTAAAACCCACCAGAGTGGCGGTGAGCAGGCTTCAGAAGGTTTTTGATGCTGATAGGGAGACGCTCTGGTCCGGCTGTGCATGAGTGTAGGAGAGCCCAGGCCACGGCGACCAGGCCAGGGATGGTGGCCACCGGCAAGCTTCTTGTCTTGCTGCTACTCAGGCTCTGGGCGCCCGTTGTTCTTCTGGCTGGCTACATCAAGGTGAGCTCCGGTGCGAGGTCGCCTCCCATAGTCCGGGAGCACCATCTGTGGGCAAGCATGAGACCGTGGTCGGGGGTGCGGCTTGAAGTTAGGCACAGAGGCACGTGGCCTCTCCTTCAACCTTCCCATGCGCCTCAGCTTTGCACAGAGCTTAGCCCTGAAGTCGGGCTGACTCAGTTGCCTGAGAGGCCAAATGAAAGGCGTGTGGGTGTCGGGGCTGCGAGGCCACCCAAGTCCCCTACCTGTGGCGGCGCAGCGGCGCGGCTTCATCCTCTAGGACACCGCACTGCGCGCCCTCCCTCCACGGTGTCCCTGATCGCCCAGGCCGTGCGCCCTGCGGTCCTGTGGCGCTCTAAGTGGGCGGGTCCGCACAGGGTCCCTCGTGCCTGCAGTGGTCGGGGGCCTGGGCTTCAGGTTCACCTGACGGTTGGCTCTCAGCCTTCTTTGCCCAGTGGATTTGGCAGCAGGGTTGCAGCTCCAGCCCTGGCGAGTGGCAGAGATGCCTAGAGAGGGAGAGGAGGGGCCGCCAGGGCAGCTGGGCGCTCGGCACCCTCCTCTGCCTCCCAGCCCTTTGCACAAGTCTGGCAAACTAGGGAACCCGGCTTTCCTGCTCCCGAGGAACGTTCAGCCTTTAGGGAAGCTATGCACCAGTACATTTGGAAAACTTTCAGGAGTATTTTACTTGCGTCAGGATCACAGTGGTTTCTCTGCACCAGAGGTCACGCCCCCCCCATCCCACCCGTGTTAACCTGGTGAAGTTGTCCAGTGTCCCTGGTGGGTGGCGGGAATTCAGGCAACTGGAAGAGGCAGAATGTTGGGTGTTTAACATGTATTGGGGCATACTCTGCACCTAGCCTCCCCTCAAGAACCGTCTGTTGCCTAGGGAGATGTGGGACTTTATTTTCACTTTTCTCGAAATAGTGCTTGAACTGTAGGACTGGAATGTGTGTTTCTGGTATAGTTTATTTCTTCTTGTGCCTGCTCCTATTAAAAAAGAAAAAAAGCACCGTGGCTTTCTGTAGGTTGAGCTTGTGTCAGAGATTGCATTTGATTAAATAGACATTACCTGAGAATGTTCCCGTTTAAAAAAAAAAATCCTTGCTCAGAATGAATTAATTTCTACAGAATATGTAAATATTTTTTCTGGTAAGAAGATCTAATGAGGAAAAAAAATCCTCTGGATGGAACAGCTCAAAACAATCTTAGTATTTGTCTTGCTTTAAACTTTTTGACTGAGGTGGGAAAAAAGGTGAGTCCTTAGTAGAAACAGCAAATGTTTATACCTGAACTTTTAGATTCTTTCACCTTCCACACAGTGGGTAGGGTAGTGTCTGTGACCCCTGGTAAGAAGATGCTGGGAAATAGCTACATTGAGCAGGATAAGAAGAGAAGGGACTGAAGTGGGGAAACTGAGTTTTATTTATTAGGTGGGACTTAATGGGTCAATGTCAAAAACCATTGTTCACACTCAACCTCACTTCCCAGTGGTGTGAGAAAGTTAGGTGCTAGTAAATTCACAACAAAGGATTCTTCAGTTTTGAAGAATCCATTTAACATTTAATGCCTCCAGGTGGGGAACTACCAATATCAGAATTAGTTGTTATGGATTAATTTTGACCATTTGCTACACTGTACAATTGAAAAGTTTGGCCAAACAACATGAAAAACATTTTTTGCCATATTCTTTTAAAATGGAGTTTTGTGGACACCTCACTTCCTTGGAACATTATTGTTGTTCACATTGTCATTGTCTCAAGTGCTCTTTCCTTTTGCTGAGTGGCAGAAAATTATTCACATGTGTACTCTTTGTTTATTTGCTGTCAAGCAAAGGATCGCTAAAGCCGTAATTCAGATGAGAATGGCTTAAATCATGATGTCTTTGAGAAGGCCTTATTGACATTAGCCAAGGGGATTCTGGCGAAATCCCTGATCAAGTTGCTTGGCACAGAATTATTGATTGGTGGATCTTTAGTGTTGACTAAATTAATCTTTTGCACCTTTTTTTTTAAAACACCTCTCTGCTCTGGGCACTTCCAGGGCCTTTTCTCTTGTGTGCAAGTCCCAAGTGTGTGCCTAAACTGCTCCGTTTCCTAAGAATGTTTAAGCTTCTGAAAGGCAGAACTCGAATCTCCTCTGCTATGTCTGAAAGTGATCTTTTGATGGTCAGTATCCAGGAAGCTCAAGAGTGACAACTGAGGTGGAAACTGCTTTCTGAGATCCTTGTGAAAGGTAGAGTTGTGTCGGAGTAATGTTTCTATTACAAGTGCATTTTAAAAGACACTGCTGGCAACAGAGAAACTAAACTAAGTGTTACCAGTCTGGTCCTCTTCTGTAGAAGAATTTCTTTCACTCCCATCTAAACTAAGCAGTCAGCATAATGGGACTTAAATGGTTGAGGAAGAAATTTTTCATTGACGTTTATATTTGAAAGTTGGGGGAAAGCCTTTAAAATATTTTAAAAGATGTATTTTATTATCTATGCATGTGTGTATATCTGTGTTGAGTGTATGGCATGTGTGTGCCCTTGGAGCCATAAGAGGTTTTGGATTCTCTGGAGCTGGAACTGCAAGGGACTGTGAGCCACTAGATGTAAATTATAGGCTCCAGACTCAGGTCTCACTTTGGAAGAGTGGGAAGAGCTTTCAAACACTGAGCCTCTCCAGCTCCCTCTGTAAAATATTTTAAAGATATATTCCTTTATTTATTTGTATGTCGAGGCCACTGTGGTGGTCATGGACAAAGTATAAAGCATGGAGTCACTTCTCTCCTTCCACCCTGTAGGCCCTGTGGAGCAAACTCAAGGGGTCAGGCATGGCAACAGTGCCTTTGTCCATCGCACCGCTGGGGAAACAAACTCTGAAGTAACTTAAGTTTTTGAATCTGTTTTGTGTGCTTTGTTTTGTTTTGTTTTGTTTTGTTTTGCTTTGCTTTGTTTTGTTTTGCAGACAGGGATTCTCTGTAGACCAGGCTGCCTGAAACTCAGAGTGCCACCCGCCTCTGCCTCCTTAGTGCAGGGCCTAAGGGTACAAGCCGCCAACCAGTCCAGAATCTTTTTTTAAAGTCTATTTTTTTTTTTAGATTAAGTGTCAATCAAGTATTGTTCTTTGACAACGTGGCTTCTGAATTGAGATGTGCTATGAAGTGTACCATACACAGCAGGATGTGAAAATAGTATGAAAAAATAAAGGATCTTAACTTTTATATTAGTGCACTGGCTACCATGCCTTTATATTATTTTTCAGTCTCTTTGTGCTCTGGTCTGTCTGCTAGAGAATTGAATAAGCACCACCTATGTAAGCCTTTGTATTTCTCGGGCACACATTTGCTCACTGGCGGTCCTACATGCATCGTTAGCACCATTTTTGAGTATACTGACATGTTATACTGTCATGTTTCCCCCCAAGAGTCTGGCTTCAAGTTGTTGACATGAGGCCTAATTTTGTTTGTGTTATTTTTTAGGTGAGAAGAGGTGAAGGGTACTGGAGGCCTTCCCCCCCGTTAAAGCTCAGTTTTTAATGTTATTTTTTCCTTGTTAGCTTTTTCTTCAGTTCAGATTGTTTTAGAAATGATTTCAAGCCTACAGAAATGCAAAGCTGTTGAAACGACTCTGGTGGCATTTCCCTCCACTCAGCATTGACATTTGAATGTTTAGAATTGGCTTCTACATGTCTGGGGTGTACTCAGTGCAGAGTGCCCAGCACCCTGGAGTGGGGAAAGCATTAATCATTTGCTCCGTTACCATTATTGTATTTGTTGCTGATCTGCCTGGAAGTCAGTTGTGTATACCACCCTCGTTGCCCCTGAAGACCCACAGCAAAGGCATTCTCTTATGTAACATCAGGACAGTTATGATCTGGGAGATTTAATATTGATAGATTATTCTGTGTTGTGTCTGTGGATCAGTCAGTTAGTTGATCTTGTCCATTTTGTAAAAAAAAAAAAGTAATATGCTTTTGAGCTATTGGCATTAGTATGTGAAAGGTTATGTAATTTTTCCAAATATAAAGATCAGATTTTTTAATTACCTGATAGTTTCAACTTTAGAAAATCAAAACATAACTTTTCAAGATTCTTAATGTACTGAGTTCTCAGGATGTCACACTTCTTGCGTATTTGAGATGTGGGGTCTTGTATACCAGGCTGGGCTAATGTCATGGTTTCTTCTACCACCCCCACCCCACTTGGGGCTGCCGAGTGCTGGGACTGCCAGCCTGTAACCACCACAACCGGCTTGCATCTTTTTCCTTTCAAAGGAACACAAGAGAAATTGTGTAGGTAATGCATAGATAGTCATTGTAAGATGTAAAAAACAAAACAAAAATAAATGAGAAATAGCTTGAAATTATATCATTCAAAGAAGCCTGGACAACATTCTGGTGAGGCTTCTATTTCCAGATGTAGGATGTGTAGAAGTTTTGTAAAAGTGGCACACACTGTGTATTGATGCCGATATCAGCACTTGTTAATTCTCTTAAAATGAACTACTCACAGAAAATGACATTTCTGTGTGACTCAAAGCAGGCGAATCTCAGTTCAGATTGCAGTTGCTATGGAGGGCCAGTTGAGAAGAGGATTCTAAATGGCCTCTAATTCCATTTTCATGTAGTTTTTTAGTGAGATAAACTAGATCCCTTCAAAACCTAATTGAGTTTAGTATACTGGACCTTGATTTATAGCTTAAATTGGAAAGTAGACCATGTAGCTTCAGATAGAAGGGGTTCCAGTCCTGTACATCAAGCATAACAAACAATTTCTTTTCTGTCCTTTTGTTTTGAGAAGTGAGGTTTTTTTTTTTGTTTGTTTGTTTTTGAGGCAGGTTCTCACTATGTACCGTATAGCTTTGGCTAGGCTGGAGCCTTGCTATGTAGACCAGGCTGGCCTTAAACTCCCAGAGCTCTGTCTGAAGGCATGCTACTACAGCCAGCTGAGGAGAATCTTAAGAATATGTAAAAACATACTAAACAAGCATTCTACTCCTCATGTGCATCTCTAGCTGAAGCTGTTTTTAAAATGAGGTTGTCTTAAATACGACTGTAATCTACTGTTTTTATTATTATTACTATTGCCATGTGTGTATGGTAGTGCCTGAATGTATGTCTGTACCACATGTGCTCCTGTACCCGAAGATGCCACATTAGGGTGCCAGATCCCTGGGAACTGGGTGGATGTGCGTCACTCTGTGTGCGCTAGGTATTGAACCTGGGTCCTCCCGAAGAGTGACCAATGCTCTTAATTAACCACGAGTCACCTCTCCAGCCCCTGTAACCTATTTTAAAAAGGGAGATTAGGAAGCTGATGGTTCATTTCCTATTTGTCCAGCTAGTGCTAACCTTATTGGTTCGGTACAGAATGCCAAATGCTGCAGCGGTGGAAGCTGCATCGGTTGCTTCCTGCTGCCAGGTGTACTCCATGTGACTAAGGATTTCAGTGGCCGCATCAGGGATGCTGTTTCCAAAAGCTCCTCAGGCTCCTGAGGAATAGAGAAGAAACTAGGAGAGGAGTGTTGCTCCCACACCAGGGTAGTCTGATGAAATAGTTGTTCTTACTGCCCCCAAAAAGTGCGTCCAGTAGATGAATCTGTCTTATTCCAAGTTCACTGCTCTTTTCATTCTTCTCAGGGAGTCTCCTGTTGTTATTGGCTGTAGGTTTCTGTAAATTCAAGCAATTTATGTTATGGCCTGGTTCACACCAAACTTACCTCTTTGAAGTCATTGTCACAGTACTGAAGACTGTACCACATTACATTTTCCACTGATTATAAAGATCTTTTAGTACAAGCTTCCTTTAATAGAAAGCTCATTTTATCTTTGTGTTTTTAAAGATTTATTTACTTATATATCTATGTTCTCTGTTTGCATGTATGCCTGCATGACAAGAGGGCATCAGATCCCATTATAGATGGAAACCACTGTGCAGTTTCTGGGAATTGAACTCAGGACCTCTAGAAAAGCAGCCAGTGCCCTTAACCACTGAGCTCTGGTTCTAGCCCTTTGTATTCCTTCAGCCCTTATCTTTGTATTCTAACAATAAGAAAATAACTAAGACATAATCCCATGTCGGGGGTTGTATCAGAATTGGGGTTATGCCATTATTCTGAGAAGAGGCTGCCAGATTTTTACAAATCTTCATCATGTGCTGTGTAATTAGTAGACTGAGGTTCAGAAAAAAAGTTACTTAGATTTTGATAAGGGACAGCAGTAAGGCTAGCTTATTAACTGAGCAGCTCACCACCAACCTTTTCAGTTGGCCTTCCTGAGACTCACTTCTCTGAGGATGGTAATGTCCACCGGAAGAGCACATTGCCTTGTATATCTCCTTTTGTGTTGAGGAAACATTTCCTAGTCGGGTGGCACAAGACTCTGACCAATGCGAGGCTCCTCTGTTGAGGAGGGATAGTCCCACTTCAATGTCTCAGGTCCCTAGGACCTGCCATGGAGGAGAATGGAGCAGGCTTGAATCAAGTTGGGCTTGGTTTGAAGAGATATTGTTGGTAGAAACCCAGTGCCTGTCTGTTACTCGAGCTCTCTCCATTGGGAAGCTCTGTACATGAGTTGGCTTAAAGAGAAACAAGTAATTCCTACCTACGGAGTTATTCTGGGTTAAAAGTTACCTAATGAGCTTTATCATGTTCCACTTTCTTTTAAATACATGTGAGTGTGTGTGTGCGTGTGTGTGTGTGTGCGTGTGTGTGTGTGTGCGTGTGTGTGTGTGCGTGTGTGAGTGTGTGTGTGCGTGTGTGTGTGTGCGTGTGTGTGTGTGTGCATGCGTGTGTGTGTGTGTGAGTGTGTGTGTGCGTGTGTGTGTGTGTGAGTGTGTGTGTGCGTGTGTGTGTGTGCATGCGTGTGTGTGTGTGCGTGCGTGTGTGTGGGTGTGTGGGTGTGTGTGTGCGTGCGTGTGTGTGCGCGTGTGTGTGTGTGAGTGTGTGTGTGTGTGCGCGTGTGTGTGTGTTTGTGCGCGCGCGCGCGCGTGTGTGTGTGTGTGTGTGTGTGTGTGTGTGTGGGTGTGCAAGCCAGAGGTCAGCATCAGGAATTTTCCTGTTGTTGGTAACTTATTTTTGAGATAAGATCTCTGATTAAACCAGAGCTCGACTTCCTGGCTGGTTTGCCAGCAAACTTGAGGCTCCCTCTCTGTTCTCCTATCCCAAGCTGACTGTAGATGTCACTGTTTTACCTGACTTTTACATGGGGGATGAGGAAGAGAACTCAGGTCTCGTGCTAGCAGGGCAGAAGACTTGTGATATTATACTTCATTTGTGAGAGATGTAACCCACACCAGAATGGTTGGAAGAGTATAAAAAAATGACTTGGAGAAGAATAATGGTAGATTTAGTAGTGTGGTAAGAGCTATTTTAAATACCTTTTTTCTCCTAGAACGCTAAATTTATGACTTGGAAGGGCAGAAATAGGATTTTTATTTTGAGAGATGAAATGTTTGGGCAACATTTATTTTACCTCCTTTAATTAATTACAGCCAACCATCTTTAAAAATATATCTAGTCAACATCTGTTTTTGTTTCTCTTAACATTTATAATGCTTGTTTTAGACTTAAAAACAATTAGCCAGGCATGGTAGCATACTCCTGTGATCTCAGCACTCCATAGGCTGAGGCAGGAGGATAGGAAATTAAAGCCCACAAGGTCAGGGATATATATATAGCATACCTCCGTGACTCCAGGACTTAGGGAATGTAAGCAGGAGGATTAGGGGCTCAGGGCTGGCCTGGGCTACGAACAGCAAAACTAAGGCTAACACACTTCAGGCAGAAATAAAGCACCGAGGAAATAGCTTTTGGACTTCCCAGAAGTAATTCTTCCCTTGAGCTGATTATTTAGCACTCCCATTCCAATTTACATTTTCATAAGAGGTCCTGAGGGTTCTGATGAGCTGTGATCCTTTGCTCATTGATGCAGGACTCATTATTTGAGCCTGCTGTGAGGATTTCATGAGGTAAGAATGTGAAACTCAGATGTCCATGTGCCTACTCACTCTTGTCCTCCTTAACCAGGCTTTTCATAAGCCTTTTTTTGTTATTTTAACATTGTTGACGGGGAGAAGCAGAGGGAGAGAGATTGCATGTGTACATGTGTGTGCAGAGCAAGAAGCAGTTCTCTTTCAGCATGTGGATCCTACATTCCATAGCAAGTGTAGGAGAGGAGAACCTTGAACTATGTTATGTTTGAAGAAAGTAAGTCTCACTGTGCAGCCCTATCTGGCCTGGAACTCACAGAGATCCACCTGCCTCTGCCTCAAAGATGTGCAACCCTCCCCTCAGTTTGACTTGAGTTTTCGGTCCACTCCCTTTTACTTCTCTTTGCTAGAATTACAACTGCGTGCTACCATGCCTGGTTTATACTTTTTCGGGGCTGTGACCATGCTAGGCACATTCTCTACCAACTGAGATAAATTCCTAGCTGTCTGCTGTTTATTTTTGAGCTTTAAAGATTTGCAACCACACAAAAGAAAGTAGCCAAGCATGGTTACTGGCACGAATCACTTCCGAGGTCCAGAGAGCAGAGCCAGGCCTTCTTTCTGTCCTCCAGAAGGAACTGTGCCCCAGCTTTTCCATATTTACTCTTTGCCTTTCTTTGTAGTCTTAACAGGCGTCCTCATGAAAATTTCCCTGTTTTGATGTTTAAGATGAACGTAAATGGAGTTACTCAATGTATTCCTGAGTATTTGGTGTCTTTCACTAAACATGTTTTTGAGAGTTGTTTGTACTGAGCATAGCTGGGGCTCCTGTTACCGTCCTTTATGAATGAAACCACAACGTACTCTGCCCTTGGACACTTGAGTTGTTTTCACGTGGAGTTAAGATGTGCTTTCTCTCTGTGCTTTACTAAAAATATTTTGGTTTGTTTTCGTAGACTCTGGGGAATGACCCAGGCCTCTAGCATGCTAAACATGCACTTTACGGTTGAACTAATCAATAGAAACCCCCCAAAGGATTTTTTAAAGGTTTATTTTATATGCATTGGTGTTCTGCCTGCATGTCTGTGCCAGATCCTTGGAAACTGGCATTAGTTGTGAGCTGCCCTGTGGGTGTTGGAAATTGAACTCTGGTCCTCTGGAAGGGTAACCAGTGCTCTTAACTGCTATCACTCCAACCTCATCAAAGGATGTATTTTTAAATTTTATGTATATGAGTGTTTTGCCTTCATATATGTTTGCCCTTGATGATAAGGTACCCAGGCCAGTCAGCCTTGAACTTGTGATTTTCCTGCATTGGCCTCCTGAGTGCTGGAATTACAGTCCTGTGCCACCAGAAGTCTTTCCCCTTTGCTCCACTCTGCCAATTTTGTTATTTTTTATTTTATACTTTGTTAACCTGTTTTAGATTTCTTATGTCCCATTGACCTCTCTGCTCTTGCTCTAAGCAGTAAGTTTTACATTTACTAGAGTTAGCCCTTGCACCTTGGTTATTTTCTCTATTTTTTTTAAATATACTTCTTTGTATGTTTACCGCATGTCACCAAAAACATACCTGTTGGAATTTGTTTGGGATTGCACAAGTTTATAGATTAGTTGGGGAAATATCCAATTTGCCATTTCCCCAATTGCAGTTTGATATTGTCAAATTGTCCTTTTGTCCACAACTTTTCTTGTGTCCAGACTTGAATAATTTATTCTATGATTGATGACTGCTTTTTTCATAGCCAGTCCATTTGAACATTCCTTTTTTTCCCCCTTGGTCACACTGGTGAGAGAGCTCTAGTAAGTGCTCTGTGTAGCTGAAACTGTTAGAGCTGGCAGGATACCTTCTGTTATTGGTCTCAGAATGAAGCTGTGGTTCCCTTTTATGTGATGTTTAACCAGTCCCACCTGGGGTCAGGTGAGAGGCCTTTGTAAACTTAACACAAGTGCTTGGTTTCAATGTCTTTTTTAGATGTACATGGGTGTTTTGCTTGTGTGTGTGTGTGTGTGTGTGTGTGTGTGTGTGTGTGTGTGTGTGATGCAAGCACCATATGAGCATACCTGTTCAGTGCCTGCAAGGACCAGCATGGTGTGTCTCATTCCCCAGAATGGAGTTATGAATGGTTGTGAGTCACCATGTAGTTGTTGGGAGTCAAACCTGGGTCCTCTAGGAGAGCAGTTGGTGCTTTTAAGTAAACTGAGTCTCCAGCCCTGTGAATGTCATTTATTTCTTTCCCCCAAATTATTATGGTCTCATAATCCTCCTTTCACCCCCTACTTTGATTACCTTTGGATTTGGTTTGCTAAAGTTTTGTTTAGGATTTCATCTCCATGCCCCCCAAATGGGTTTGACATTTTACTTATTAATTACCTTTATCAGTTTAAAAATATCTATTGCACATGTGTGTATATGTATGCATGTGTCTGTTCACATGTGTGCCAGTAGTCATTCTCAAGTGTTATTTCTTAGGTGCTTGCCACCTTGTCTTGAGATAGGCTTTCTTACTGGGGCCCTGGGTTTAAAGTTTAGGGTAGGCTGGCTAGTTGGTAAGTCCTAGGGTTTCTTCTAGCTTCGCTCCCCAGTGCTGGGACTACAAGCATGTGTTATATGAGTTGTCATGATTCAACAAGTGTTCCTCATGCTTGAAAACAATCAAGAAGAAAAGCTTTAACCAGAAAAAAGGCCCATAGATCCTCTTCAAAGAATTATCTTATCCTAACAGCTAAACCCAATAAGTGACTTTAAACCTTCACTAACCATAAAAAAGATAAGATCTTTTTGTTTCATTTTGTTTTCTGAGACAAAGTTTCTTTGTGTAGACTTGAATGTGGTTGAACTAGCTCCACAGACCAGATTGGTCTTGAATTTACAAAGTTCTGCCTTCTGCCTTCCCAAGTGCTTAAAGGTGTGTCCACCCTCCCCATTCCAAAATATGATCTTTAAGGTAAAAGAGAGCTGGCAAGATGTCTTGGTGGGCATGGTGCTTACTATGGGAGCCTGGACAACATGAGGTTGATCCCCCAGAATAGGGGAAGGGCTCACATGCCCCTGTTGCAGAAGAGTGTGCTGCTGACAGGAAAATCAGACCTTCCTTCCAAGGATGGGCAAGTATTAGGAAATTCCCCCCCATCTATCTCCTCTTAGACCCCTGTGGCCAATGGCCAGAGAGCCTGGGGTCAGGCACGAGTAGCCCCAGCCTCAAACCTACCTACCTGTTCCTGCTACTCCTCTGACATCGAAGACTCTGACACCTGCCTGCCTTGTCCTGAGAGACCAATTTGAGCCCTCCCTGTAGACACAGACCTACCGTGTGCTACATAGAGTGCCATGCTACATTTATAGTAAACCTTCTAAATTAATTTTTATATCATCAATTACCTAATAAAATTCATTTTTCATATAATCCCAGGTTCTTTGCTACATATATATGGTAATAAATGCCTTTATTAAAATAGAAGATTTAATTACGAGGACCTGTTCCTTTTCATTATTGTTGTTTTGTTTCCTCTCCTCTCTTGGTAGCCCATTTCGCTCCCTCCTTCAGTGCTTGTTTTCCTTCTAGATCCTGTTTGTGCTTGTTTCTAGGAAAGGCTCACCTAGCAGGGATGGATTGGATCTGTGGAGTCCCTAGTGAGACAGAGGGGGAGGGAATTGACAGACAGAGATCTCTTCTTCACACCCCACTTCCATCCCCTGCACATGGGCAACCCAAGGCTCCCATTTGATTTGGTTTTTCTCCTACAGACATCTCAAGATGGCTTACATTGGTGGAAAGGAATGAAGCTGTCACAGGCCAGTTTTCTGGGCTGTGACCTCCTGTTTCTCCCCTCTCAGGCTGGTGGTCCAGAGAGTAAGGCTGAGGAGAGGCAAAGTAATTGACAAGAGGCAAAAGAGAGAGACCTCCGTCTGCCTTCCTCCCACATCCCTTCTCCAGCCAGGAAGAGTGGGACTCCTGAGCTAGAGCTCAGAGTATTCCCTCCCTATTACACACAAGCATCTGCTGGCCTCCTGGTCTCCCACCTGCTCCTGGCCCAGCCAGCAGAACCAGGAGGGTAGAAGGCTGCTGAGTGACATAAATGAGCAAGAGGAGCACAAAGGGTGCTAGACCTCTCACAATGCCTGATTCTTGGAAGAGGCTCCACTGCACCCCAACCCTGCTTTGCCCTGGCGTAACCCATCACCAAGAAGCTGAGCTCTCTCCTCAGGCAGTGGGGAAGACAGAGCATAATGATTTCTGGATAATCAGGATTCAATAGTGGTTCAGCTAGGTGCAGAGAGGTCAGGGGTGGGCCACTGCTAAGGAGGAGGAGGGGACACTTCCCAACCACACCTCTCCCGATCCAGGATATTTCCTACAATCTGCTTCCCCTTCCCTCGGGCAGGTGATCAGTGATATGGATATGCTGCACCCTCAGCATAACGCTCACAGAAGATAAAGGTTGGTTTCCAACCTTTTATGAACCCCGCTACTAATTTCCACTATGTACCCCATTATTAGTTTCTAGTCTCAAACTGTCTGGATCTAAAACTACATTCCATCAGGAATTGGAATTGACTCTTTGCAGGAGTGGGGAAGGGGCTGTCCACTACAGGATCAGAACCTGGGAAGGGGGCTATCAAAATGTTCTCTAGACTTCTCTCCCAGGAAGATGACATGCCCAAAGCTGGGCTAGAAGAGGCAAGAGGAACCAGGGACTGCAAGTAACAGCTGGATAGAAAAGGGGAATAGAAGGGATAGGCAAAAAGAACAAAGACAAAAAAAGGAAAGGGCAAGTCCATAGCAATTTGAAGAAAATTTGATGAAGGGACAAGCAAAAAGTTGGAGGGAAAAGAGAAGCCTCCTTCAGATCTCTCAGCTCAGCTGTGTGAGACAGGTGAGTTGTGAGCCCTTTGTTGATTGACATCCTCCTTTATCCCAGAAGATGTACCTAGAACTTTATTAGGTCCCCTCTCCTTATCTGTTGGGAACTCAGGAAAAGGGTGGTGTGAGGTAAGGGGTCAAGTTAGGAGATGGGAGGTCAGGAGCAGAGGACTGGGGATCACTAAGAGCACCTCTAGCTACAGATGGCATTTCTCCCTGACCTTACCCTGTAGAGGAAGGGACCTAATGTCACATAGATAGGGAGAAGGGAATGTCAGGTTGTCCTGGTGGCCACTTCAAGTTAAACAAAAGCTTCTCTTAGCTGCTTCCGGATTCAAGGGTCTGTTGATGTATCAGAGTTGTACATTAGTAAAATGTATAGCCCACTCCCAAAGTGTAACCAGAGGCTATGGACGTTGCCCCACCCGTAGCCACTCAGGCCTCTCCTTCCCCACCCCACTGAGGTGATTATTGCCCAGCACCTTACTACAGGTCCATGGCTGTACCCTAGGGAGCAGACACAGGAGTCCAGGGACATGGAATTTGGAAAAATATTCAGATTGCTTGTGTGGCAGTGATGTGACAGACAGGACAATCTTGGTCTGTCCTCTCACAGATGCATACTGCGCCCGCCATGCAGAAAAGGTTATGTCCACTGGGCACCAGGGCTGCTGTCACTTTTCTCTCAAAGCAGACGATGCATGCAGGCCCTCTTACCTCAGTTTAGAGAAACCCTGTAGTGGCTACGTGGGTGGCCTCTGTGTTAGCCTATGACCCCTCATTGGTGGCAGGAGATCAATGCTCACCTGGGGGTTCTGCATATGCTTTGACTGAAGAAAAGGAGGAGGAGGCAGAAGAGAAGTGCACCAGTGTGAAGATGGAGTTCCTGGCCCTCCACAGAGATTGGGGAGGCAGGCTCACCTCTAACTCCATAGTACACATCCTGCCTGCCCACACCATAGCTGGAAACAGATATCTACCTTAGCTGATGTCCCTGCCCTGCTAGCCTAAGTGCTGGGCCTCAGAGATGAGTTCATGCCACACTCACCTATTCCCAGGTTGTTGTGCCTGAAGGTGGAGAGTGGCTTACAGCCTGGAGCAAACACCGGCCAGGCATCTGAGTAGAGGCTATCCAGGGCTGCATGGAGTCTGACAGCCATGAAGTCAATCTTACTGTCACCCAGGAAGTCACCATCCCTGTTCTACTCAAGAATCTCGCCACTATGTGTGGCAATGTACCTCCCTATCTCCTTCCTTGCAGCCCTGCCGACATTCCAGGTTGCCCAGGCACTGGTGATCTCAAACACCAGGTCTTAGTCCTGGCTGGAAGTTATGATGTAAGTGTTGGTCTGCTGCTGGATGCATTTAATGTCGCTCCCTTTGGGCAAACCATCAGTCCCACCACATGGTAGCACTCATACAGGGATCATCACTTGGCCTGGTAGAGGCCTGGCTGGCTGCGGGGGAGGGGCAGCAGGGCAGGATCTGTAGGCTGCTCAGGGATGCCATCCCCACTCCCAGTCCTACCCCAACTTGGGCACCAGGAGTGGGACTTGGGGCTCCCCCAAACCCAGGGGGCAGAGTTGATGAAGAGCCAGCTGAAGGGAACACTCCTTTCCAGCAGCCCTTTGGTTCTTTGTGCTTCCTCTGAAACATCCTAGTTATCCAAAGCCACATTTCTTCCTGTTATTCCAGATACCACTAGACTGGGCATGGGGAATTGGAAGTTGTGGGGAGAGAGAGAGAGGTGGTGGGAGGGAGAGGAGGAGAGATAAGGGCCCTGTCTTCCTTCTTTTATTTCCACAACTGCCCAGAACAGCACAGTGAATCAGGCGACCTCTGGAGATATCTTTCCTTGAACTACCCATTCTCCCTAACCCCTCAGAGGGCTGATTGGTTATTTTGTTCTTAAAGGCTGATTGGTTATTTTGTTCTTTTTTGAGATGGATTCTCTGTGTAGTCCTGGGTGTGCTGGATCTCACACTGGAGACCAGGCTGCTCCCAAATTCACAGTTTCACCTGCCTGTTATACCTGACTGCTGGAATTAAGGTCTTCACCACCACCTCTACCACACAACAGGTTCATTGGGTCATCTCAGAGTCAGCAGAGTGAGCCCTACAACTGAAGGACACTAAACACACAGAGTGTCAGGAACAAACTCAAGTCACACAGAGGTAGGCAACACCTGGTGTATCTTCTACTCAGGTGTTTACAGCCTTCAGCCCTATTCTTTATGCACTTAGGATTTTGTATGCAATGTTTATTCATGAGAATAAATGTCAGAGGAGTCAGGCAGGATGCACCAACTCTACGATGGCCTAGTTCTCCTCTGAATTTTCTCAAACACTGGCATAGTCAAAGCGGTCATAGCAAGATTTAGATGTCCACAAATGTATACTGAGCATCAGCTTTTTAACAGGTTTTGGCTGAGAGGAATTCCCTCAGGCACTATCATTTGATTATCAAGATTGTCTAATACACTTTCAGCTCGCATGCAGGTGCTGTGGTTGTGTATACAAGCAGAATGACATAAACCCTGCAAGCAAGGATGCCTGGGAACTCCCCAGTCCCAGTCATACCAGCTCATAGCCTGTTAGTTACCTTGAAGGCAAGACAGTAGCAGCCCCATGCATCCCTACCGACAACTGATTCTCCAGCTGCTTCCAACTCCTACTCCAAGTGCATCTGCTGCCCTCCACTGTGTCCACAGGATGAGTTTAGATGTCAGCCTTATTATTCAGTACATGGGTGACGCTGTCAAGTCACTCCAATGTGACAGCCTTGACGTTAACCTCTGTGCAGTGGACATTGTCTGTACATTCTAGGGAATATCCAAAAAATAAAGAGATTACCTTGTGAACCCCAGTCCCCAAGGAAACAGAAGTGGTAGGCCCCTTTATTTGAACATGGTGTCCACATCAACCTGAACCCACCCATTCATTCTGAAGTTCATTCCTCTCTAAGGCCCAAGCACCTGGAGCTACAAATGCTTTAAAAATCAATCCTCTTTCAATCTCTGTGATGGGAAAACAAAAGCACTGAGGTCAGAAAAAAATTGGTGACTTAGCTCAATGACATGCAATTTGTCATCAAGGAGCCTGGCCTAGACAAGGTGACCGATACCAAGTGCTATACACGATGCAAAGAGGACCCTTTATAGACAACACACTCCATAAAGAAATTCAGAACTTCTTTCCTATGTGACCAAATTCTGAGGCGTAGCTGAACTTTTTCCCTCTGCTTGGGGATAAGGGTTGTCCTAGGCAGAAAGTGTCATAGTGTGCATATGAGATGTGTGTATGAGGTATGAGAGTCTTGAAGTTGTGTTGAGGTGAAAGTCAATATTTAGGAAGTAGCATTCTCAGATGCTCCCCTCATGCATGCCCTGTGCTCTGTTTAGTTTACCCACTGAAGCAGACACGTGTGCACTGGAAGCCTTCAGGACAAGGGAGGGAGGGCTTCTGACTTTGGAAACAGTTAAATAACTTATAGCTCATTACACACAGACAAGAAAACAACAAAACTGTGTTATCCACAGTATAAAAGGATGGAGGCATTCTCTATCCCCTGGGAACCCAGTCTGAAAAGCCAGCGAATGCTCCAGATTTTCTCAGGGACATTTGTAACTCAGGGGTCAGTGAACTAAGGGTTCATGGCAAACATGATAAACTCCCTGAGAGCATTCAGCAATAACTGGAGAAATTTTACTCCATAGTCTGCTGGGATGGAGCACTAAGGAAGACACACAGACAATACAAGCAAGGTCCAGCTTTATATTTTTTTCCAAAAACCTTTATTGGGGGAAACCTACAAACATGTATAGTACAATGTTTCCAGTCACAATTTGTAGTGAACTGATTCCTCAAAATATATTATATATTATATTATATAATATGTTATATTATATTAAACATATTATATATCATGATTTTCAAAACCCTACTTCTGTCAAAGTAATCCAGAGTGCACATGTAGTGCTCCAACTGTACCTACATACAAACTAAGGGATTGCTTGGTCATCTGCCATCTGGGAAATCTTGAGACCTTCCTGCCTTTTTACATTTGAAATATTATTGTACAAGTTTGGGGCTGTCACTAAACAAGGTATATGTGTGTACCACCAACATTTCAGTGCAAAGACCTGGTCTCTTCCCCTCATAGCTATGTAAAAAGTGGTAAAAAAGACTTTTCCTCTTTTGCTGGTGAACACATCCCTCATTCAAATTGTCAAGCACCAATGAAGTCCTTGTTTGGTTGAGGAAGATTTAAGGTAAGTTCAGGCCCAATGAAGGCACTGAGATCATTTCCGCATTATTGCTACCTGTCTTAGCCTCAACATCACAATAGAGCTGGTAAAATCAAGAAACTTTTTTTCCTTGCTTCTATATAAAGCTCAAATGAGAGAAGCATTCTCCACGTGACCTGACTGCAGAGTCTGTGGCCATTCTTTTATTGTTTAAAGTTGGATAAGCTACAGCCATTATACATTCAAAAAAAGAAAAGAAGAAAAAGAGCATACAGTGTTCCTCAAACTACTTCCACAGCATCTAGGTAGATTTCTGTAAAGAAACCATTCAAACTTTTAAAGTTTACATAAAGAAGTAAAAAAATCAATGAAATAAATATTGCATACAATCTCTTAAATTAAGGTTTTTCTAACTCATTTCCAATAAAATAACCAAGTGAAGTTACAAAATGCATATATTACTGTGAAAAGAACACATTCCTCATTTTGCCAATTAATAATGGCAATGATAATTTAACATAAAAAAACATATATCTATTGCTTTCATCATACTTGATAAACACAGTTGAACAGTATCCTCAGTGTATACTTTTCACAAGATAATAAATAAGTTAAATCTTTTTTCATATTAGTTGAGGTGCAGATCAACTAAAAACAGCTAAAAATGAAGCATTTATTTCCCAACGACTATGAACTGAACTCTACCCAAGGCTTCCAGAGAGCAGAGGAAATGGTTCTAAGCTAAACACCCACTGAGTGCTGGCAGTGAGACTATAATGAAACTTTGGAATGCAAGATCTCCCCCATACCCAAACATATAGAACTTTGTTAAAAAACATAAACAAGGTAAACAACCACCATGAAGTAGGCTGTGAGATACTCCTATCAAGGTAAGTTCTGGGCATTAATTTCAATTCTAGAAACTTATAGTTTAGGGAGGTGGCAGCCTGCTGGCTCACACTGGTCTTGGAAACCCTTCCAATGTAAGAGTTCTCACATCTGGACTGTAACTAAGGCTGTCAGGTGAGAGAAGAGATGGAATGGTGGCTGATAGCTGCTGGTGCTTGGCTCTTTTTTCTTTTAAAACTAGAGTTTCAAACTCATCTGAAACCTAAACAAGTGTTTGGAATTTTCTGTTCTTTCCACATCACAACTGCCCTCTTATGGATATTTTGTTCATTCAAAAGAAAATTTCACTGGCATTCATTTCAACAAGAATGACACTTTGCAGCAATGATGATGATGATGATGATGATGATGATAATAATAATAATAGAAACTTGGAAACAAAGAGAACCGAAGGAGCCCCTCCTGAAAGAATTCCAGTATAAGTGCTCAGCTTGGCCTGCAAGTAGGCCTGCTGCAGTGTCACCCACCAATCAATATGCACTGTAGCACCTCTCCCAAGCCCTCGCAGGCGCCCCCTTCCTTTGGTCCTCAGAGATGGAGAGGTAGCAGAAGATGGGCAGGCATTGGACAGGGTCCAGGCTGTGAGACTCGGAGCCACTGAGGATGCCCAACCTCAGTGAGCTGCTCAGGTAGCTGTCACAGTCCAACAGCAAGCCTGGGGGTCTAGGGGTTGTGCAGAACACGGGTGACTCTGACCCACAGCTCAGCACTTGGATGTCTTAGAATAGGGTTGGGCAGCGCTGTGGCCTGTAGGGGGCTGTGAAGGAGGCCAGTGGAGGAGCCTCAGAGGGCTGTGCAGCAAGAGCAGCACTGGGGACACAGGGGACAGTGCAGGAGACCAGTGCAGGTTCGTGGCAAAGAGATAAGAGCATTCAGAGATTCCTGGAGAAATTTTACTCCATCGTCTCCCTGCCTGAATTCATGCCCAGAAGCCAGGGTTACAGGGCCTTACAGTCAGCCTTAACTGGCCAGAGTCCTGCTACTCAAGTTGCCCAAAATGTAGCTGTTTACAGCTTCCTAGCTTGTAGATACCAGCCTCCATCACTGTCCACAGGACCAGCAGAGTGGCTGTTGGACCAACTGGACTTATTTCCCAGCCTCCTTCATCGTAGGATAAGAGATTCTAAGTTCTGCATCTTCCTTTCTTTTGCTCCAATAAGACTTCATGACCAAGGCAACAAATTTATAAAACATAACGTATAATTCAGACTCATGCTTACAGAACAAGTCCACTGTGGTACAGCAAAGGCATAGTGAGAGGAATAGCTGAGAGTCTCTTGGGCCACAAGTGGAGACAGATTGGGAATCACTTGGGCTTTTGAAAACTATAAAACCAACCTTAGGAACACGCTCTTCCCCAAGAAGCAGTGCCTTATCCTTCTGAAACAGGTTTACCAACTAGGAACCAAATACTGAATAACATAACACCTCACTGCAATCCCTCTTATTCTGTCATTCCTGTTAGGCCCCAGGAACTCCTGGAATTCCTTTTAGGCCCCTACAGATGAGCATAGTGTCTGGCCTACACCCAAGTAAATCATGAATAAATAACCAGGTCTCTCTATCGGTGTTAGTCTGTGTTCCTAGTCTGGCCAGGAAAACGCTCCAAGGTTTCTTCCTTTGCTTCCGGATAGCTGGACATAGAAGAGTGCGTAACAGATCTGAGCCCCAGACCCAAGGCAACAGGTCCTGAGGAATCAGCACACAGCAGGTGCAGGGATCCAGTGTAGATCACCAACACCTGCTGTGGTCTCAGCATCCCAGAGGAAGCTTTTCCTGGGGACAGGTCTGGATGCTGGGTTAAAAACCACAGAAGTCATAGCTTTGTGAGCCCCAGGGCTCCGGAGCTCTTCAGGGAGTAGAGCTAGGGCCAGGCAGCAGCAGCCTGGGACCTGAGAGTGGGATTCCGGGCCCAGGGAGAACCTGCATCCTGCCAACATGCATTATCAACATTCTTCTATCAAAAGAGCAAGCTTATAGGGACGTGGCACCAAGCGAGGGCCCGCCTGCAGCCCGGATTCAAGGTTGAGTGCTCTTTATGGCCAGAAAACCCACCTAGTCGACTTTGCTGTGGCTTACCGACCATGCCAGCTAAGGTGGCCCGCATGTACCTCGGATTGGCAAAGCCAAATACAGGATCAGTGAAAGTGCTGCAGCCTCAGAGCTATGTCTCTGCCTTGCACAGTATGAGAGCACCTCCACTGGGCAGCCATGTCTCCTTATGCTGCAAAGCCCATTGGCTGGGGCGACAAGGGCCCTGCCCCCAGGCCCGCCTCTCCAGCCCCTCCTTTCTCACCCTGTGGGCTTTCCCTCTGCAGCCAGGTAGAGAAAGTTGCTACAGTGTATATGTTTTGCTCTTCTTGTCCCGGAGTGGCCAAATGGACGCCTTTTCTCCATCCCCAGAGGGGTGAGATGCCTCTCAGGAGTGGGAATAATGCAGTTCAGTATTTTAGGAAGCCAGCTTGGAGAAAGTCACCTGACTCCCATGGTCCTTAGTAGGGGCTTCTGAGAGACCAGTGAGGCAGCTGTGAGCAAAAGTCACAGGAGTACAAGCACAAGGTCAACAAAGAGCTAAGATCTTACCCTGGCATGGGGATGGCATGGGAGTTGGTTACATACAAGACACAGCCAAAAGATAATATCAACGAGAGGGATGTGTAGTAAGAACACAAAAGTGGTGCCCGGACCATGACAGGACTCTGTACAGAGGAGATTTGTGAGATTTGAATTAAGACTACAAGGTTAAAAGAAATTTCGTATTAGAAAACAAGGCAATTGGAAAGCTTATCTAGAACAGACTAGGAGGGCATTTGACAGGGCCCTGTCTCCTGTGTCATTTCTATGTCTGAGGGTCCTACACAAGGCCAAAGCAGATCTCCCTCAAGGTTCCTCTGTCCTCCAGTATTTTGTTTGATTTTAGAGACAGGATTTATCTATGTAGCTATTTGGCCTGGATCTCACTATGAAGACCAGGCTGGACTCAAATTCATACAGATCCACCTACCTATGTCTCTTGAGTTCGGAGTTAAAAGGCATGTGCCTCCACATCCACTTCTAACTTCAATATCTGGACCTTTAAATAGAGTTACTTGTAAAAACACTACTGGTGTTCAAAATGAGTAGTTAAAATGCTGGGGAAAACTGGAAGGGGAATTCTTGCCAGAACAGGTAATTCTAAAGCACCTTACATTTCTAAGGATAGAAGAAATGGGGCAAAGGTTTAGATGAGAAGCCGGGTAAATTCCTGCGCAAGTATTCATGTTTAATTGCACTATACATCTAAAAGGTATAGATTAGATGCAGGAGCATGTGGTGCTTTGCATTGAATTATCAATGTATGGTGGCCAGTGTTCAGTACACAAAACAAAGTGTTTTGCATTAATGTTATTCTTGCATTATGCACCGGAGATCAGCACCACCTAGAATTTTTATTTTTATCTACTAAAGTCAAATAAGGAAAGGGGTCTGCAAACAGTAATCACCCTCAGAAGAAACAATCCCTTTATTCCTACTGTTCTCACCTGACAGGGTGTTTAAATGTGGAGAAACAGCAGATTTCATAAATCACTGGGTTTGGACCTGTAGGTTGTACAAGGACTTCTGAGGTAGAAGAGGACAAATCATTGCTTCTGAAACTTTGTCAGCAGGAAAAAGAGCACTAGTTAAAAGATTGCTTTCTAGAAAATGTCACTTATATTTTATTTCCATATGTTTTACAAAGGAGATTTAGTTATTTTTAATTATGTGTATGTAGGCTTCTGAACCGGAGTATAGGTTCCTGCAGAGACCAGAGGAAGGGAGTTCCCTGGAGCAGGGGTTACAGGCCATTGTAAGCCACCACAATTGGGTGCTAGAAATGAACTCAGGGCCTCTGCAAGAGCAGTATGTACTCTTAACCATTGAACTGTATTAGCAGTCCCTGTACCTCCACATCTTCTTGAGGGTAAATTTTCAGTGTGTGAAAGACTGGCAATTCCCAATGGGGCAGAACCCTCCACAGTTTGCCCATCTACCATTCACATCCAATCCACAGGAGCAGAATGATAGCTCAACCAATAGTAACAAAAGAGGGAGAGAGATTGGACATGAGGATACTCAGGGTGACAGTGACAGCTGCAGCATTCTAAAGAGACTGGACCATGTAGTCCAGAATCATGGTGGGCAGACCCAGTGCTCCCATGATTTCTGCCTGTTTCTCTACGTTCATCCTTCTGGCTACCCCTGTCCCTCACAGTACTTTTGTTGTTTGTTTCTTTCTTTGATTGATTGATATTTTGAATCTCCATCCGTGCTTGCATCCACTTTCTTGTATTAGTCACCCAATCATTTCTGTTGCTTTGTTCCAAGACCTTGATGGATTCAGGAAAGAAAGATTGCCTCATACAATAGCAAATGAACAGTTTAGAACAGGGATCTGTGCACAGGCAAATGCCTACCTGATAACAGGTGTACATATCCCATCCTCACTCCATAAAAAAATCACACCCCAAAAGATGGTGGTAGCAGTAGCATCTGAAAAGGAGAGTTATATTTGAAAAGAACCCAGAAACTGTGCTTAGCACGTCTAAAAAAGTGAGCTGGCTCTTTAACTACAAACTATTCCAGACACGAGCTCTCTAGTGTAAGGTTTACAGCTTGCAAGTGTTTCACATTTCATATGCACAGCTTGCAATTGACAGAGCTGTGACTGGAACCTGGGTTCTAACTCCCAACAGCTCTGGGTTTACTGGGCTATAGCTTGGCTTTGCTTGTCAGTGAGGGTAGGACTGTTCTGTTTTCTATACATGGCAAGAATTTTAAGATGATAGGAAGGTTTTTTTTTCAATATTTTAAAGATCTACATGACTACAGATGAATTATGGGATGGGGAATTGCGTTAATGAATAGAGCACTTGCATGAGGACTTGGATCAGCATCCTCAGAACTCAGGTAAAAATTCAGGCTCGGTAGCACTCCTGCAATCCCAGGTCTTCAAAGGCAAGATGTGAGGTAGAGACTGGAGCAGACCCAGAATCTAGCCTATGTGAAGTAGCAAAAAACAAAGAGACCTTATTCAAACAAGGAAGAAGGAGAATATGGGCCGACACCTTAGGTTATCCCCTGAACTCCATGTGTCCAAACCGACACAGGGAATTAAATAAAACTCAAATTGAGAGCTTGGAAAACAGTGAGATTAGGAACAAACCTGGTCAGGATTCTGGGGGATTAGAGTTGCTTTAGCAATTGGAGGGATACATTAATCAGGAGCTTTGGAGTCTATACAAGGAGGATCAGTGGTGAAAGAACTTTTCAATTCCATCTGCCCCCATGCCTGTTCCAGCTGGATAGGCGGTTACAATGTTTCACTTCTGAGCCCTATGAAGAGGAGGGTATAGCAAAGAATCCCATAGTGTGTGGTTATTTTGTTGCATTTCAGAGTCAAGGCTCCGCAATACAATGCTTGAGGCTAGGGCTGAGAGAGATTCTGAGCTGAAGACTTGGGGGAGGCTTCTACTAGCTTGTGTGTCTTGTGGAGTATTTCTGCTGACACTGCAAAGAATTGCCATGGCAACCAGTAAAATAAGTTTCTGAATTCTTGCAGTCTCCCTCAAGGGAGGCAGATGCCAGTGGGTGTGGCTGTATCATTAAGAGTGCTAGGAAGTCTCAGATGATCATGTCCCTCTGAAGGTCTAATAAATTGTCCTCCAGGTCTCACGCAGAAGCAGCTCCAGCATGGTAAATAGGGGAGTCCAAGGCTATGGGACAGAAGATGGAAATAGTTTACCAGAGATTCATTCCCGTGGTAGGCTGCACATGTCAACCACCTTCCAGTTTAAAATGCAAGGTGCATGGACTCCTCATTTCCTTACATCCAAATAAATAAACTGACAGGGGTGTGGCCAGGACATCAGCAGGTAGATATTTTATCAGAGTCAGTCGCTTTTCTGTTGCTGTGAAGGGACAACACAACCAAGGTAATTTATAGAAGGAAGAGTTATTTGGGAATACAGTTCCATAGGATTAGAGTCCAGGGCCATCATGGTGGAGAGAATCCCAGCAGCAAGGCAGACAGAGATGGTGCTGGAGCAGTAGCTGAGGGCTAAAACCTTATCCACAGTTGCAAGGCAGAGGGAGGTCACTGGGAAATGTATGGTCCTTTGGAACCTACAAAGCCCATTGTAAGAAGCAATACTGCCTCCAACAAGGCCACACCTCCAAATCCTTCCCATATAGTTCCACTGATAGGTGAGTGAGTGTTGAACCACATGAGGTTACAGAAGCCATTCTCATTCAATCTACCACAATCAGTATTATGTAATCAATGTTGAGGAACCCCGAGCGAGAGAGTCCATATCCAGAGCTTACTGTGTCGCTGTGTCGTCTTGGGCTAATGTTCATCACTTCTCCAGACTTTGGGTCCTTTACCTGCAAAGTAATATCTTTGTGATGTGCCATCAGCCTTGTCACCTGACACAACACAGAATCACCCAAGAAGGGCAGCATGCCAGTGAGGGACTGGGTCCATTGGTTTATCCTGGAAGCTTGACTTTAGGGGATTGCTTTAATGAAATTAATTGTGTAGGAAGATCCGTCCCGTTGAGGGTAGCAACATTCTCTGGGCAAGGGCTACTGAACTAGGTAAGTCAAGAGGTTGCACTGAGCACAGTCAAGCCAATGCGCAACTGAGCACACACAAATCCATTTGTCTGTTCTTGGCTGTGAATGAGACATGGCCAACTGTCTCAAGCCCTTGCTACTAAGACTTTGCCACAAGGATGGATTTTAACCTAGAATTGTTAGTGAAAACAAACCCTTTCTCCCCCAAGTCTCTTTTTGTCGAGATATTTTATCATAGTAAGACAGAAGGCACTAGGACAATCATCCAACTCACTGTGACTCTTAAGCACAACATTCCACACACCACCTATCATGCCCTCTGTCAGTTATGCTCTGGATCAACCCACTGTCATGTGCAGACCCTACCTCTCAAGACCCACTGCCTGTTTGTATCCTTCCTCTTGATGGTGAGTCTGTTTTTGACGTCCTGTAATTCTTCTTAGTTCAGACTAGTATTTTGCCTCTGTGATCCTTCGCTTTCTGTGTCTCTCTTCTGCCACTGGGCATTTCCACTTCACAGGAACCTTCTTACAGCCCTGGGACTTTTATCAAAGGAGTGCTTCTCTCACGGCACTTAGATCCTGTTGTAGGAATATAAGGCTTATATTTTGAGGTAGGACGAAGGGCACGAATCAAATTCTTTTCTTTGTACACAAGCTTATGGCACTTCTAGCATGATTTTCAATACCCATCTGTGTTTGTGAATGTGGCATTATTTAATCAAGAAAATATTTTCTCTCATTTCCACTTTGCTAAGAACAAGTTTGTCAGGAGAAACCTCCAAGAGATGAGGAGGCACCAAGACCATGTTGATCCCATGGCAGCCTGGGAAATGCTTGCAGCTCATCCCCCATCTCGTTTATCTCTAGGAGTCTCATTATATGGCAGGGTCAGTGGTGTGCTGAAGTATGTGTGCCTGTGGTAAGGACTTACTTTGTAGCGCTGTTTTAAACCATCTCTGTTCATGGTTGTTAGAATGGATGAGTGGGCAATATCAGGTCCATGCCTGTGCAGTAATATAAAACTGAAAAGGATATAGTTGATTTCTATGTACTAATAAGTATTGGATCATCTTGCAGTGCATATGGTACATTTTATAAAAAGTAAAGGAAAGTGCTACAAAAGATTGTCCTCAAGGGTAGGAAGGAGAGACTTACTATGTGTGTATTTGCATAGGTGGGTTTCAAAATTCTTTAGCTTTATCCATTACACGTAAGTGATTATGAGATTGTGTCAATTTTATTGATATAATTAAAGTTTAATTCATATAATCAAAGCTTCAAACTCTTGGATTTCTCTTCATTATGACAGTGAAATATTTATAAATAGAAACCTGAAAATGGTGCAATGTAGAAGGAACCCTAGGTTGAGAGACCTCTGCTATCTTGGTTAACTTCCTGGATTCTCAGTGGCTTCTCTTCGAAATTAGAAGTTATCTGTCTGTATATATAATTCCGTGAGCCTACCCTGAGATAGATCAACGGTCATTGTAATGTGTGTGTGAGTGTGTGTGTGTGTGTGTGTGTGTGTGTGTGTGCATGTTGGTGGGAAGAAGCACCTTGGCAGGACATCTCTAACTTGTCACTCATCCTCTGCACTAACACTTTCTGCCCGATATCCTGTCATATAACTTGCACTGGGATCCCTGTGTTGGACTCTAGAGATATGGATGTTTCCTGTCTTTAGTGTTGAGTAGAACAAACATGAAGAACATTCAGACCACTGATCCTTCTGATCACTTTATGAGGTTTGAGTCCAGTAACTGTCACAGTAACTTTCCCATTAGCTCCAAAGATGGAGTTTCTTCTTTTGAATCTCATGCCCTTGGCAGAACAGAGCCTGACATCTAATTTCCAGAAGCAGACATTTTTTCCTCCATTAACAATTTCCATCTGGATATTAGAGCCTGGACCATCCCTTGCATGCCTGGCAAAGTGCTGCTTGGCTGTCAAAGTCTGGTGTGGTTCTGATAGGTCTGTCCCTTACTACTTTTAATATTCTTTATTTGTTTAGTGCATTTGGAGTTTTGAGCAATTTTTATGGTCCAATTTATTAGGCGTTCTGTAGGTTTCTTGTATGCTTATGGGCATTTCTTTGTTTTTGATAGGGAAATTTTTTCTATAATTTTCTCGAGGATATTTACTGGCTCTTTAAGTTGGGAAACTTCACTCTTCTACACCTAATATCCTCAGGTTTGATCTTCTCATTGTGTTCTGAATTACCTGGATGTATTGGCTTAGGATATTTTTGTGTTTTGCATTTTCTTTGACTGCTGTGTTAATGTTTTCTATGGTTTCTTCTGTACCCAAGGTTCTCTATTCTATCTCTCACTTTCTATTGTGATGCTTACGTCTATGACTCCTCATCTCTGTCCTAGGTTTTCTATCTCCAGGGTTGTCTCCTGTTGTGATTTCCTTATTGTTTCTATTTCCATTTTTAGATCCTGGTGATTTTGCTCCATTCCTTCACATGTTTGGTTGTGTATTCCTGTCTTGCTTTAAGGAATTTTGGTATTTCCTTTTTAAAGTCTTCTACCTGTTTACCTGTATTGTCCTGTATTTCTTTAAAGAAATTATTTATATCCTTCTTAAAGTCTTCTAACTTCATCACGAGGTGTGATTTGAAATCAGAATCTTGCTTTTCCAGTGTGTTTGGTTATCCAGGCTTTCTGTGGTGGGAGAACTGGGTTCTCATGATGCCAAGTGGCCTTGGTTTCTGTTGCTTAGGTCCTTACACTTGTCTGGCCATCTGGTTATCTCTGGTGTTAGCTGGTCTTGCTGTCTGTGACAGTGGCTTGGCCCTCCTCTAAGCCTGTGTGTCAGCACTCCTGGGAGACCAGCTGTTTCCCGGTAGGATCTGGGTACAGAGAGCTCTGGCACAGGGTCAGCTCCAGCTGCAGACTACAATTTGATTTTGAATAAAACTTGCATTCTGAACAGGTGTCAAAGGTTCACTTCCCAAGCCCTACCTGAATGAGTGTCATCTTGGTTGGCAAGTTGAGATATGAATGCTGGGCAAACCACTCTCCCGCAGTTGAGCAAGCCAACCAATGAGACAAGCATAAATGTACCACGAAGAAATGTTCCTAGTACAGTCCTGATTGACACACAATGAAACTGCAATGTGGCACAGATGATGACAGCCGATGTTGATATTTGATTAAAAATTCTATAACATTCTGACTCAGGGTCAGAGTTTATCTCCAGATTCCTGTCTGCATCTCTGCAGTGGCTCATTACAATAAACTTTTCTGCATTAACTTTATGATCACATTATGTTAGATACAAGGGGCCACCATAACAATACTAGTTTGGTAAGTTGGGGCTTATGTAGGACCAGAGCCTAGCTGGAGAAAACAGGTATCTTGGAGGATAGACTTTGAGTTATAACCTGGCTGATCCCCTCTTGAGCCTTCTGCTTCCTAAACAAGTCACAATGAGGTAAACAATCTCCTAAGCTTTGGTTCCCATCACCACAGGCCACATGCTCTAACCACTATGTCTTCCCTGACACAGTACTGAACCTTTTGAAACTAGGAAGCAAAATAAATCCTTCCTCATTAAGGCACTTTTGTCATGTACCTTGTGATAGGGGTAAGAAAAGCAGGCAACACTGACTGAAGGACTCCAGAGTCATTGTATAAAGCTGCCTGTTTCTGAAAACACTTCTCGGGATGTGCCGATATGAACCATGACTTGATAGGTGCTGGCCTGCTGTTGGTGGACTCTCGCTAAACAGCCATGTGAACTGCTATCACCTCAGTTTTCATCAATGTAGCATTGACTCTCTTCATGTTAATTCCTAACTCTTGTTCAGCATCGCCCGTCCCAGGCTGTATTTAATAATCCACAAAGACTATAATCTGTTGACTCAACCCTCAACAGGCCGAGCACTAAATACTGTTCAAGAGAGCCCTGGGTCTGGACCGTTTTCAGCTGAACTCCCTGACAGTACTCTATCTACACAGACATTTCTGGACATAGAAGATAATCAGATTTCCCCCCCTGCAGCGGTCTCAAGGGATCTGCACTTACTGCCATTAGAGTTCATATTTTTGCCAATGGTGGTAGCATGATGTCAAGTGTCATCAGATTGAAACAGGTCATCTTCTAACCAGCACTTTGCCTCACAGGATATAAAATTTGTGGTGAAATGCCTCCTACGCCTGTCAGGAAACAGCTGAGTATTTCGGTATATTCTCCTTAAATTTTCTTCCTGAAGCTTAAATAAACATTCCTGATCCTTTTGCTGTTTTCTTTCACTAACAGAGGAGAGAGACAAGTGTCTCCATCTCTGTTATCAAGCAAACTGGGCAGATATCCTAAAGGGATGAGAATCCCTGAGGAGAGAACCTGAACCAATAGACTCCTCTTGGCTCTTTTTGTTTCTTTTTCTTCTAGAGCTTTCAGGTGTGCCCTTACATTGCTAGTATGAGATCTCTCCATTTTCCTTATGAAGGCACACAGTGCTATTACTGTTCCTCTTACCACACTTCTTACTGTGTGCTGTAAGTTTGGTATATTGTGCTTTCATTTTCATTGGATTCTGAAAAGTCTTTCATTTTTTAATTTTTTTCTCTAACCAAATGATAATTGGATACAAAGTCGTTCAGTTACCCTGGGTGTGTGTGTTTTTGCTGTTTCTGTTGTTGTTGACGTCCACACTCAATCTGTGCTGATCTGATAGAATGCATGGGGTTATTTTAATCTTGTGTCTATGGAGGTTTCTTTTATGTCGATTTTGGGAAGGTTCTGTGAGTGATAAGAAGGTATATTCCATTATGTTCGGGTGAAATGTCCTGTAGATATTTGTTAAATCCATTAGGTTTATAGTCTCTGTAATTTTCATTGTTTCTCTGTTTCACTCACCTGTCTATTGATGAGAGTGGAGTGTTGAAGTTCACCGTTATTATGGTGTGCTGTTCAGTGTGTATTTGAGCTTTAGTAAAGTGTCTTTTATGAATCTGGCTGCCCTTGCAATTGGGCATAGATGTTCAGAATTGAGATTTCATCTTGGTAGATTTTTCCTTTGAAGAGTATGGAATGTCTTTCCTCCTCTCCTTTGATTAAATTTGGTTGGAAGTCTATATTATTACATATTACAATAGCAATTCCATCACATTTCTCAGGTCCACTTGCTTGGAAAATCATCTTATAGCTTTATAGTCTGATATAGTGTCCACTGTTTTGCTGCGTTTTGTTTCATGTATGCAGTAGAATGCTCAATCTTGTTTTAGGTTTCAGTCTGTTAGTCTGTGTCTATTTTTATTGGTGATTTGACATTGAGAGATGTTAAGGACCAATGATGGTTAGTTGCTATTATTTTGATGTTGATGTTGGGGGTGTTAGTGTGTTTATGTAATTCTCTTCTCTCCTCTCCTCTCCTCTCCTCTCCTCTCCTCTCCTCTCCTCTCCTCTTCTCTTCTCTTCTCTTCTCTTCTCGTCTCGTCTCGTCTCTGTCTCTCTCTGTCTCTCTCTGTCTCTCTGTCTCTCTTTCTCTCTCTCTTTCTCTCTGTGTGTGTCTGAGTGTTTGTGTGTGTGTGTGTGTGTGTGTCTGAGTGTTTGTTTGTTTGTTTGTGTGTGTGTGTGTGTGTGTGTGTGTGTGTGTGTGTGTGATCATTAATCTCTTGTATTTTCTCAGGTGTAGTTATCCTCGTGTGTTGGAGTTTTACTTCTAGTACACTCTTTAGGACTGGAATAGTAGAAAGATATTGTTTAAAATTTGTTTTGTCATGGAATTTCTTGGTTTCTATTTCTATGATGATTGAGTGTTTTGCTGAGTATTGTAATTTGGGGTGGCTCCTGCCTTCTCTTAGGATCAGCAAGAAATATGTCCCGAATTTTTATCTTTTAGAGTCTCTTTGGAGAAGTCAAATGTAATTCTGATACTGTTATTGCCTACTTCTCCTTGGTCCTTTGCAGCTTTGAGTACTCTTTCTTTGTTCTATCCATTTTTGATTATTATGTGGTGGAAGGACTTTCCTTTCTGGTACAATTTCTTCCTTTAGTTTGGGAATGTTTTTTCTAGGATTTTGTTAAAGATATCTTCTGGCAGTTGGTACCGAGAATCTTCATCTCTTCTACTCCTATGATTCTTTGTTTGATCTTTCCAAAGTGTCCCAAATTTCCTGGATGTTTTGAGCTAGGAACTTTTTTTTTACATGTATGTATGTATGTATGTATATATGTATGTATGTATGCATGTATACATCATACAGCTTTCTGCCTGCATGTATGCCTGCAGGCCAGAAGAGGGCACCAGACCTGATTATAGATGGTTGTGAGCCACCAAGTTGTTTGCTGGGAATTGAACTCAGGACCTTTGGAAGAGCAGACACTGCTCTTAACTTCTGAGCCATCTCTCCAGCCCCAGAGCTAGGAACTTTTTACATTTTGTGTTTTCCTTTACTAATCTATCATTTCTTTAGTATCTTGTAAGCCTGCGGTTCTCTATTGCATCTCTTGTATTCTGTTGCTTTTGCTTGTATCTGTACGTCCAGTTCTCTTTTCTAGGTTTTCTGTCTCCAGGGTTGTCTCCATACCTATTTTCCTTACTGCTTCTATTTCCATTTTTAGGTCCTGGACCATTTTATTCATTTCCTTTCCCTGTTTATTTATATTTTCCTGTATTTTTAAGGGATTTATTTGTTTTCTCTTTATAGGCTTACACCTCTTTTTGCTTTCCTATATTTTTTAAAGGAATTCTTTTTTCTCCATTAAAGGCCTCTATCGTCTTCATGACATGGGGTTTATGGTTATAGTCTTGCTCTTCAGGGGTTTTAGGATATTCAGGGCTTGATGAAGTAGGAGAATTGTATTCCAGTGGTGGCATATTGCAGTGGCTTCTGTGGATTATTTTCCTGAACTTGCCTGTTTCTCTCTGGTTGTCTGTGTTGGTGGCTGAACTTGGTGTCTTGGGTTGGAGCAGACCTCCTGGTATGCATAAGAAACTGTGGACTGGGACTTTGTGTACTGCTGTATAGCTGCAGGTGCAGAGGTTAGAGGTCATTCACTGGGAATCAGTTCCCTCCTTTTGTCTGAGACCTGGGAATTGAAGTCATGTCTTCAGGCTTTGTAAGAAGTGAATGTCTTTATGTGATGAACCATCTCATTAATCCAAGTATTTTAGGGTTTGGCGATGTTGTTTTCTGGTACTGGGAACTGAATTTACGGCCTCATATATATTAAGCAAGCCGCCTACCACCAATCTATGTTCCTACCTCTATATCCTTTATATTCCTTTGAGTTTGCATAATAAATCTATAAGAAGTGCGACCACAAGTCAAACTCCAAAAATTCTGGACAAATTTTTATAAAAAAAAGAAAAAGCAATAAAGAAGAAAAGATTTATTTTTCTTACAATGCAAGTTAGAAAATATTAAAACTGTCCCCACACTATACTTATTAAGTATTGCCTCCTTTGTGTGTGTGTGTCAGGAGAGCAGTGTGAGCATCACAGAACATAGCCCTCAGACTGCCAGGCCAACAGTGTTCCCCAACCTTCATAGGGCAGCACTGACTACTTCCATTCCTGTTAGGAGCTTCTTTCATTGTCTACCCTCCTACTCCCTTTTAAAGTTCTTACCAACCGTTATCTAAAACTGTGGTGAGTCATATTGTGTAACTATGCAGGGGAATGATGTCACCAGGGACTGAATGTGTCTCGTTGAATCCTCTGAGGTTGAACTTAGCACATGAAAACGCTGGAAGAGAGTACATGCTTGGGCTGCATGCCCCTGTACTCATGTACTCAGTCTTCATCCTTGTATCCAGAAAATCTTTCTCTTTCAATAGGACCTTGTCTACCTCTTTCTTCTCCACGAAATTGCAGGGTTTCATGCATCATTGTAGTGTGGAATAAGAATATTGACATAATTTTCCCAATGGATATTATCAGAATAGATGGACAATTATGCAAGACACCGTTCAATAGCAAGTAGATCTACAGAAATGATGCTTCCTCTCGGGAAAATAAAATTTATGCTTTTTTCAATGGTCTGTTTTGGTGCTATTGTATACCAGATAACATTCTAAGCAGTTTTTCTCAACTTCACTTTTAATAAACAAAACCTCCGTGTAAAATTATTTTTTTCCTTTTTCTTTTTTTCTTTATTAACTTGAGCATTTCTTATTTACATTTCGATTGTTATTCCCTTTCCTGGTTTCTGGGCCAACATCCCCCCAACCCCTCCCACTCCCCTTCTATTTGAGTATTCCCCTCCCCATCCTCCCCCCATTTCTGCCCTCCCCCCAATAATCACGTTCACTGGGGGTTCAGTCTTAGCAGTACCAAGGGCTTCCCCTTCCACTGGTGCTCTTACTAGGCTATTCATTGCTACCTATGAGGTTGGAGCCCAGGGTCAGTCCCTGTAAAGTCTTTAGGTAGTGGCTTAGTCCCTGGAAGCTCTGGTTGGTTGGCATTGTTGTTCATATGGGGTCTCGAGCCCCTTCAAGCTCTTCCAGTCCTTTCTCTGATTCCTTCAGCGGGGGTCCTGTTCTCAGTTCAGTGTTTTGCTGCTGGCATTCGCCTATGTATTTGCTGTGTTATGGGTCTGTCTCTCAGGAGAGATCTACATCTGGTTCCTGTCAGCCTGTACTTCTTTGCTTGATCCATCTTGTCTAATTGGGTGGTTGAAGCAGAAAGATAAATCTACTTATTTCCCCTTTCCTTCAGTCTGGGACCCTGTTCCATGGAATGGTACCTTTGCATTCTATCTAGATGTTTCTATTTCAGGCAAACACTTTTGAATGCAAATTCACGAATATGTTCAGAGGTCAGTCTCTGACTCAGTTACTTTAACATTGTTATAATATGGCACTTGACCTCGGCAATTTAAAGCATAAAGAGTTTCTTTGTGGCTAATAGTTTTGGAGAGTAGTACCTGACCATCTTGTCAGGGTGTATGGCTACAGGAAGACAGTTATGGCATGTGAACAGTAGCTAACAAAATATTTCTTGAAGCACAAGCTAACTGGGAAAGATTTAGGCTTTAAAAACTTTTCAACTGGCTCCTAATGACACACCTCCTCCAACAAGGCCACCCTTCTGATTTAATTCTAAACAGTTCTACTGCCTGGAGACCAACTATTCAAACATGTGAGCCTTTATGGGCTGTTCTCATTCAAATGACTACAGCTACTATTTTATCTGAAACCTTAGTATAATTAACCATCTTAAATAACTTTTCCCAAATGTCCCAGATGAGTGTTGGAACTAGAATTTCTGTTTAGACCATGAATGAACCTGTTTTACTAACCATTACAAAATACCTGCAGTATTTATCCATGTAGTATATTGGATTATATCAAAATAGTGGTTACAATATCTTGTTACTAAGCTGTCTCTTTATAATCTAGAAATGATAGCCAAGCAAGACGAGAAACATGGTAGCTGACATATGACAGGAATGTGCTGTAACCAGATTCCACTCCACATACTTTGATCTTAAAGGATAGGAGAGTTGGAGAATTTCATTAAAATGACAAAAAAAATTCTGTCTGCCTATATGGAGATTTCCTTCATTCTTTTTCCCCTCAGAAATGTGTCCAACTCTCTTAGTTGACTCTCATTTTTAGTCTACCATTATATGATACCACGTAATGTCAAATAGTCTTGTTATCCCTCAAAATGTCTCAGTGAGGGTCCTCAGCATATGAATAGGGTCACCAAAGCTTAGAACTATCAGTAACTTTTTATGATTATGTAGCTAATAGGCGTTAGAATCCAAATGATTACTGAAGGGATCTTAGAGAAAACATACTTCAAAAGAGAGTCCCTTGGAAAGGCTTACAACGATGAGTGTCATAAATATGGATATGCATGATTAAATATATGTCATACCTTTTCTTTTCCAAAGATACTTCTCATGACTGCTTTAATTGGATGTACCAGAGCTGTGAAGCAAATGGAAAATTTCCTTCTGTGAACTCTGGGTATTCTCCCCCTAAAATATACCACCCAGACAGGATGATATCGACCAGATTACACAGGTCCACAGAGAAAGCTTGACATGCTCACTTTGAGTGAATCACCTTCCTCTGGATGGCAGAATCAGGCAGGATCAAATCCAATAAGCATTGAAAGTCAAGAAAGAATGCTGATTTGTGTAATGAGGTCAGGCACGTTCAATGCCTAGGGCAACTTGGATCTGTTTCTCTTTTAATTAACCTTGAGACTTTGTCTTATATTATAATGTTAGTGAATTAACAAAAATGCAGGAAGTGGGAAACAATAATACCATGGGGGGAATATATCTCATAGTAGAGCTTACATGATTGTCTTCATTTACCCTGTCTTAAGGACTATGAAAAAATGCCATTGTCTTCCAGGTATAGACAGTGTCCCCAAGCTCTCAAGTATGGTGAATCCCTGTTGCTTCTAATGCCAGTATCAGGAAAATCTGGTCAGCTAGGGCAGCTGTACTCACATGAGCATTCACAAACACACACACACACACACACACACACACACACACACACACACACACACACACACACACACAGTCACACAGACAGGCTCCTAAAAATAAGTCTTTAAAAAAAAACTTTTAAAAGGTGTCAAGTGTTTCCTAATCTGTCAGGCCATCTCACGTTCCTCTGGTAGGTTACTCTAGCTTACCTGCCCCGAATCTTTCTCGGTATTTAACACGACCAGTCTTGTGGACATTTAACAGGAATCTCTGTGATATTTCCCAGAAAAATAGCCGGGCTTTCTTACTTATTGCCAACATAGACCGTCTCTCTGGAGAAACCTTGGTGCACATATATTTTCTGTGGTGCTCTGTCTGTCTCCTTTGCATTGCTCACTGCCAAGTCCTTGCATGGTTTGGGGACTTAGACTTGACAAGAATGGTGAAGGACGGAAGACAGACAGATGGGCACATGGACAGAAAGCTGTGATAATGTGGTCCAGACTCACTGCTGGAGAAACCTCAGCACCCTGGAAGCTCAGTGTGTTCAGTATAGAGTTGAAGAGAGGCAGGGTGACTGCATTCAGCTGAACAAGGACTGGGCTCTTGTACACAGATCAAGGTAGCATGGTTTCTGGGTCATGGCTGTATCAAGCAGACAGGTTTAGCTAGTCTTGGTAGGAGTACTCTCTGTAGGGGAGCAGTCTTCCGGCTACAAATATCCAGGGCAGAACATTATGGTGGACGTTTTCTGAGCAATTCTTTTTCTCCATGCCCACCAAAAGGCTGGTTAGTGACCATTTCACTGACAGGAGTGAGTTCCAGTCACGACCTGTCTCTGATTATGGCTCTCTAGAGTGGGAAGGTCAGAGCCATAAGCTTCTTCTCAGAACTGTGACAGACAGATCCCCTCCACCTAGTGAACACTGAATTCCAGCCTGCAGTCCTCCACACCTGCAGGCCCTCCCTTCTGCTTCAAATAGATCTTAAAACAGCAAGATAAGAGGAACAGCCAGCTGCATCTAATGCTTAAACATTCTAGGTCATTTTCTGTCTCTGATGACATTTCACTTGACCGTAGCACTGCACTTTTTATTTGTATGGTGCTCATGTGCGATAGTCAACTGGTCAACATCAATAGCACAAGAAATCTGAATGGAGGAAAATGTTAATGAGTTAACTCCTGCATTAATATCCTATAGGATGGTATATAGGGAGTTTCTTCATCAATGACTACTATGGGAGCATGGTGTCCCATCTGGAGATGTGCCAATAGAAGGCATCATTATCTGAGCAGGAAAGTCAGGTCAGCATGCCAGTCAGCAGCTCTCCTCTGCCACTCTGCCAGCTCTCTTTCACTCCCTGCCTACAGGATCATGCCTCGTCTGAGTTCCTGCCTTGACTTCTCGTCACAGATGGACAACGGTCAGGAAATAGGAGCCACATTAAATCTTGACAATGGTCAGGATATAGGAGCCACATTAAATCATTTGTGCTCCTTCTTGCTTTTGGTCATAGTGTCTGTCAAATCAATGCAAAGTAACTTATGCCAGACACACATTTTTGTACACTGGTCCACATCAGGCAGTGGTTGTTTTGTGGCAGAGCAAGAAGGAAGGGAGGCTGATAGACCCTCCCCCCACTTTTAGAAAGGGTATTGTTGGGCAGAACCTTGGGGGATGGGCAAGCCTAACTGTCAGAAACTGTAGTTTAACTTACATTGCCTACTTTACTGCCAGAGATGAGGTACTCAGATACTCTGCCTTTATCTCCACAAGAGGTTTCTCACTTTGGAGCATGGAGGTCCCAAGTCAGGGTTTCTCTGTGTAGCCCTGACTATCCTGGAATTCCCTCAGTACACCAGGCTGGCAAGTAACTCATGGATCCACCTGCCTATGTTGCTGGAAGTAAAGGTGTGCACCTCCACCACAAGGCTTCCTCAAGGCATTTGCAATCATTCAACTACCAAATGTGGAGGGTCTAGTGACCATCCCCAGGCACCAGGCACAGGGATAGCAGCTAATGGGAAGCAGGCCCAGTAGCCCAAGGGAACAAAGTTCAGAGGGGCAGGAGGAATACATTTAGACACTCTACACAGCAGGGTGATGGTCTTTCTACAGCAATCTCCCCTAAGGTGTTCAGAGCAAAGGATTCTTTTGCCCGTAGCACATTAAATAGGCAGCACAGATAGCCATAACCCCCTTGGTTTGAGGGAAGTGGGAAGGGAATCAGCCATGTTTGGATTCCTTTTGGAGTTAAATCCTAAAAGCACAGATAGACATAACCCCCTTGGTTTGAGGGAAGTGGGAAGGGAATCAACCATGTTTGGATTCTTTTTGGAGTTAAATCCTAATGGCTCCATATTCTGTGTGCAGGCCCCAGCCTATTGGCCTCCACAGTTGAACAGTGAAGAGGCAGGAAGGACTGAGGCTGCAGTTGACCTGGCCCATGATGAAGGTCCTGCACTGGATAACAGTCACTGAGAATAACTTGGGAAGGAATATGAAGGTGTCCTGAGGAGGCAGATCTAGGAGTGCACTTGACCTTTCTAGAAGGCCGTCAACAAAACTGAAACAGGACTCTGGAGACATTCCTGTCTCCTATGATTTAGATGATGGAAACTGAGTGTACCAAAGAATGAAATTTCACTAGGAGCCTGGACAGAAGGTGGCCTCTATGCCAGGTGTCAACACGCCAGTCACAGACAACACACAGGGGAAACAACATCAGGCCTTTGGCATCAGACACTAGAAAGTACTGCTGTAAGGTCTAGTGAAAGAACACTAGAATAGGTGTACTGTCCTATCGTCCAGAATTACAGGTGTGAGTGAGACATTTATAGTGACCATAGTTTTAGTTGCTGCATAGCTCCATGGCTCTGAGAATGTGATACCTCTGTCCAAGGGAGGACTGACCTAGCTGAATCCAACAGCGAACACACTCTGCTGTATGGGAGGCCATATGCAAGCACAGACCTAGGACAATTACACTGACCTCAGAGGGTTAGGAAAAGATAGCACAGTCCTCAGGACAGCAGGATCAACATACCTCCAGGTACAAGGAAGACATTTAGGATGTCTGTTCTGTGAATATGAATTTGATGCTGGCGTCTTGGTAGTCCTTAATAAAACTAAAATTCTGTCTTATTTGGCCCTCTCCAAGTATCCAGAACTGCCTTTTTCCTGTACCATGCATGGGTCATAAAAATCCACCCTTCCTGGAGGCAGAGGCTTACAACCAGACCCCAAAAATGTGTGAAACCTTCTGGGGGCTGTGATGCTGGTGGTATCCTAAGTCTGCTGGGCCTATAGAGGCAGGGAGGAGTATCTCAAGGAATGAGAGGAAGGTGGGTTTTCCTAATGGGCTTTTGCTTCCAAAGAATGTGGTGAGGATCTGTTACATCTAAAGAGAAATAGGTTTCTCATCATGAGTTCCATGATAGGTTTCTCCGTCAGGAGAACAATTAATCATCAAGGCAGGATGCTTCCCATTTGGAAGAAGAGAGAGAGAAAGACTTTAAACATCCTCTGGGACTTCTCCTATAACTTTCCAAAAGTACTTTCTATAAAGGGATATGGCAATGCCACTGAAGGAATGAGAGAGCACTGACTTAGGGTCAGACCTCCAGTTCATCATATGTCCCACAGCAAAAATTCATTCATTCATTCATTCATTCATTCATTCATTCAGTTAGTCATTCTCTTCCTGTTTCTCTCACACCTTTGTCCTTCCCTCTTCACTGAAGTAAAATGTGCCTACAATGTCCCTAGTGTCCCCTACCCACGAACCAGTTTTCCAAATAACACAGTTTGTGCTTCCAGCCTACAATAGCAGGATTCTTTTGGATTTAGTTCTTTGACCTCAATTCTGTGTGTCATGGCAGTCACAGAAACGATGGCAGCCTGCTGCCTCCCAGAGCACCCAACTGACATGCAGTATATTTACTTCTTCTGCACTTGGGTGGTCATGGGTTTGTTTCTTTTGTTGGGATCCCTATTCTACAGTTGTGCATTGTTTCTCCTAATCAACTCCAAAATCCAGATGATCCTGTTTAAGTGAGCCATAGACATCATTATATTCACTAAGGTCCTATTGCGCTATACAAAGACCCTGGAAGAATAGCTAAGTGAGTCTTCACATATTACTGAGAACTTGAGAGCTTGGAATAGCTGGGACGCCTCAGGAAAGCAGCCAAGAATTTCTTGCAGATTGCCCTCTCTAGACATGAGGAGACTCAAGCTGTATTGCAAGGGCAGAAGAGGACGGCCTCCTTGTGGACACCTAGGAAGATACCAAGGTCAAAGATCCCACTATATTCAGGGTGTGCCCAAGAGTAGTCATATTAGTCCCTGAGAATCCTTTGACATGGGTCCAGGTTTAGCCCTCATAGAGGATGACATAGGGACACTCAGGAAGAAGTACAGGGTTACACTGAAAATAAAGGGAGGAAGCCTGCCCCGAAATGCTGTCTCTTAGCACTTATAGGACAAGAGGGAGGAGGGATTACTTAGAGTCAGTGAGTGTTTAGGACTGAGCTGGGCACTTCAACTTCTGGGTTTGAGTATAAATACAGATACTCAGAGACATTCTCTGACTTTTATGTTAATAGTCCACCATAACGAGTTCAGTGACATTGCCCTACGAATTCCACAGGAGGAAAAGCAAGCATTTTTGAAGAGCAATGTACATTCTAAGGAGTGCAGGTTCAAATCAGTATCTGGGTAGAGGTCACACAACAAATGAGATTTCTGTGTCTCCTCTTTCAGCAGCCTGCTGCCACCTTTGATCTCCTGAATCAATTATTCCTCCCATTGCATCTTCGCAATTCTTTTTTAAAGACTACACATTGTTTCCAGACAAATCTCTGTTTCATATTGTCCACTGCGTCCAGTAGACTGCTTCATACTCCAGCATGAAATGGATGTAATTTGAAATGCTATCTTAATCAGTTATGACGAGTGATATGCCTAGGATATAAGCCTGGGAATATTGGCATTTCATAGAGAATATGTACTTTTCCCTCTCCAGAGTCTGACTTATGTCCACAATAGAAATCACTTTGTCTGTGGTAGGCTAGTTTTGTAGACTCAAGCATTCTTTTTTTTTTTTTCTCTAAAGGACTGCTTGCTTCTGAGTGTGGATGGGGTTTGTTCAGGCCTCTTTTTCCTTTTATGTGTCCTGGGCTTACATCCTCAGGTTTTCTCCTTGGACCAGAGGAAAATGCATTTGCAATTAGTACTCATCAGGTGACACATGAGCCGATGCCCAGGGACATCCATCCCTGAACTACAGAGGCTGTCCTTCTCTTGCTTTTCATATGACGGGGGCTTCATTCTATCAGCACTTCAGTGCATGCTAAACTCACAAGCTACAGACAGGAGGCCTGTCTCTAAACACAATTCCTAGGTGTGAAACGGTTTGCCATTTCAATCTTTGGAAGAATCAAGATGGAACTCTTTTGAACTGCAAGAGGTAAAACAACCCTGAGAGTCCTGCCTTCATTCTATCCTCTGCAGTTTGCAAACAGATTGCAAGCACCTTATTACCAAAATGGCAAGGGATCTGCTCCTGAACTTTGCTGCAGCTCGCATAAAGGACAGCCACAGAGTGACACTGGGAAGCCTCACTGTATCTGGGGCTCTCATTCATGGGACAGCAGAAGAAAATGTTAAGCATGGAGACAGTTTTCCCCATGACATTTCTTCAGATAGGTGTGGTTCTAAACACAGCAGCCTGAACAGGCATGAACAGAATCAGTGCTTCTTAAATTATTGGGAAAAATTGAAGGAAAAGAAATTTTGAGGATAGAAAAATATATGGCCATGGACCAAGTCTTTGTGAAGGCCTTCAGCCAAGCCCACATTTATGGCATGATCCAGTAGTATTAAGTATGTCTTCATTATTTTCTCATACTGTCACTTCTGCACATATGATATGTGTGTAATAGAAGTCACAGCACATGGAGGGCTGAGGTGATTTGGCCTGCATAGTTCTCACTTGGAATAGTCTGTGACTTTTCCTCACTCATCTTTGGTTTCTCAATATCTTCTAGCAGAGGCCTCTCTGGGGCAACTGGTCAAAAATTGGTACATGAGGGGGTTTATCTGGCAAGGTAAGGGACATGGAACTTTGTGGGTTCCTGTTAGGATGTTGTCCTGCAGCTCACCCTGTGTGTTCCCTATACAGAGGATGTGCCCTGTTCTCTTATCCCAGACAGCTTCCTGCCCAGACTGCACTCAACATTACCATTGCATGACTCCCTCAGGACAAGGTCTGGGGACCAAAAGGGTTCAGGTTCACAAGTTACGGCTCTAGCCTTTGAGAAGAACAAAGTCAAACACTTGATGCTGCTGTCTGCATAAGCAGCTGGTTTGGGCTTTGTTTGGGGGTTGGGGGTAGTATTGAATGCCACTGCGGTCTCTTCAGATAGTTTCTGTTCCCTTTCTTCACACAGTTAGCAAGGTTCTTCTGCCAGGATTAATATTCAGTTACTTTTCTTTAAGAAAACAGATGTTCTCATGGCACAACCCTTGAAAGTTGAATTCAGATGCTGGAGAACATCAATATCAAAACAATGTAGTAAGAAGCTTCTCTGTGCCTTCCTTGCCACTATATGCTTTTCAGGTCCCTGCAAGGCCATGGTAGGATAATTTACAGAGTCAAGCCTTCACAGCTATACAGGAAAGCAGCATGTACTGAATGCCCAGGTTCTTCTTTCTGAAGAGATTGGCCATTAATTGAGGTTGAGAATTTTCCTTGACCTCTGCTGAGATATACAGGAAAAATCCCACCATATGGAGGTGAAATTGAGACAAGATAGGTACATAAGAGTCATTTCGTTTTACAGGGGAAAAAAACCACATCTCCCTGGACTATAGGAACCAAACCCCAGTCCAAAGCACAAACATAACCACACGGTGTTTTCCTTTTTTTTCACTTATACTTCCCTCATGAATGATCCATGAGAACAGGACCTGGAGAGGTGGAGAGTGTCCCTCTCAATACCTCAGCACAGTGCCTGTCTTGACTGTTGCCTTCACAGCCTTTTTCTTCCTAGTGACAAAGATCAGCACCTATGTAGGAGATTGAATTAGGTTGGTCCCCCTAGGGTCACGTGCTTCAATACAATTCCTAGTTGGGACAACAGTTTAGGAAGAATTAGGCAGTATAGTCTGGGGAAGAGCAGTGTCACTGGGGCTGGGTTTACAGGTATCAAAAGCCCAGGCCATTCGAATTGATTCCCTCTCTGCCTCCCACTTGTGGTCCAAGTGAGCTCTCAGCTGTTCTGTTCACAATGGTTTTGATGATCCCAGTAGATACTCAACTTGTAAATGAGTTTAAAGCACACATTCACTTTATACATTTGCTGCCTGGGTCCTGGTGTCTTTTTGCAGCGAATGTAAGGAACATGCAGACCTTAGTAGCTATTGCTTTAGTGGATCCAATGCACTGAAATTTACTTGTTCAAAAGTCAAAGCCAGTGGATATTTTAGTGCCCTTTGCTGTCGAGTCATTAATATATATTTGTGAATGCTAAAGGCATGTTATTGAAGGGAAGGGCGATCCACTGTCCTGGACACTTGGAGTACTTATAAATCTCAACCATGACAAGCATGAGCGGTGATCCTGCTATCAGAGGCTTCAGAAATGCAGCTTATCCAAGCTGAAGCCAGTGCTGGCTGAAGCAAATAGAGAACAACTGCCCAAGTAACCCTTTCTTCTAAGTGACCCCACACGCTCTCCTGAGCATGGAGCACCTGTGAAGTCAATGTTGAATAAGATAGACTCAGGTAGACTAATTCTGTGGTCTTTGCTAATTCCACATCTGGGTTACACAGGTATTTGTTTACGTCTTCTCAGGCAATGCCACCTTGGTGCACATATAATGCTTTAAAGAAAAAAGATACAGGAATATTGATAAGAATATTTCATTTAGATCCTAGTTATCATGCTCTATTAGCTTCATATGTCAGTCTGCAATTTGCAAAATGTATTGATGTTTAATGTCTCAATAAACAATGTCAAGATAGTGGCGATACTTTATGTCCGGCACTCTCTGCGAAAATAGTTTTCTTTGACTCCTCCACTTGCAGCAGGCCCTCCTCTATTCTGAGGTCAAAGAAGTTTCCTACAGCAACATACTGAGTATCTAGGTGGAAAGGCTTTGATGTAACGAGGACCTGGTATAGATTAATTGTAATAGGATGGTGTAATGTACAAGGTCAATGTTGTGATGAACACTGCCATACAAGCATACCATTTCATTTCTTAATGCTTCCTGCCTGTTTTAGAGGACCTAGGTTCTTGGAAGATATGGGTGGGTGGGGGGTTGTGGCTTTTCTTCAGAGACTTTTGAAATAACAGAAAGGAAACAGGAAACAACAGGGAAGCTCTCTCTTATGCCCATTCTGATGAGACACCCAATTTTCTGAGAGGGTGATGAAGGTTTCCTTGTCCAAGTCTTCCTTAGGCAACAGTGGAATTTCCTGTTCTGATGTGCTCATGTGTTCACAGGGGCAGACCCATCTACAGAATACAGGGCACAGGCAGTATCTGCTCCTCCTCTTGGGACAGTGTAGAGCAATGGAAAGCATGGGAGCTCTTCTTGCCCTCCTGTGTCCTGACAGAGTCAGGGCAGCAGGTCCATGCTCTCCTGAGGGCTGGTAAAGGAGGAGGACACTGTTGGGCTCACAGGCCCCTCCGTTGGGTGGAATACAAGATATGAAGGGGTGTGCAGGAGTCGGGGTGGTGGAGCACCTGGATCCACAGGCTTGGATGAAGTCTTAGATCCATGCTCACATCTTGTGTCTGTTCTTCTAGAGTAGTTAGGGCCCCATCTTTTCCATTTACTTTTCTGGGGATTCCAGTTACTTGACATAAAACTCCATGATTCAAAGTCTTTCCAAAATGTTAGAATCTGGAGAAGTCACAGTTTACATATTAACTTCACATTCATTACCCATGAATGTCCCTCAATGTTTTCTATGGAGGAACTCAACTTTGGGGAAATTGTATCTGAGGATTTAGACTTCAATTTGCCAGGAGAAGTGAGTTGCAATGTCATAGGTCCCTGTGACAATATTTGTCTCTTCCATGGTGTTTACTCTCAGTGCCTGTGAACATGTGGTCAGGTAATATAAGAGCATGCCCAAACTGTCCGCATCTGCCTTTTTTGCCATCAAATGGCTCATCTAGTGTGAGGTCTAGAGCATAATTCCCTTGGACCCATGCTGCCTTTTCAGGAAGATGCAAAGTCTGCATTGAGGTTCAGGTCATCTCTGTCTATTTCTCATCAACCTCTGACTTGCTGAGGATATTCTGGTGTTTATGTCTGCACAGACCAAGTCAAGGCTATGTCAGTAATTTATGGCTGTCACTATTTGCACAAATATTTTTGCCCCTTCTTCCTGCTTGGGGCCTCCTCCATTATTGGTTCAAGAAGTCCCCTGCTGGAGCACACTCAGTATTTACATGGACCCCCTTTGTCATTAGTAGGTCCTAGAAGAGGCTAATGATTATAGCATGGTATAGTGAAGAAGGTCAAGGAAGTGATGCACCATCTCGTACTTGCCTAGAAACTCATGGGTTCTTTGTCCTGCCTTGTCAGAGGACCCATATTCTTGAGACATATGTAGTAGGGTTTTGTCCTCAGAGACTCCTTCAGAGAGGAACAGGAAATCACCGATATCTTGCCCAGTCCTTGAAGCACCAAATTCGCTGAATGGTTCATGAGGGTTCCTTGTGCAAGGATTCCTTAGATGGCAGGGACATTGTCATTTCTGGTGTGCTGATGCAGACACAAGGTGCAGACACATCTTGAGAATGGAGGGCATAGGCTGTATCTCTGCTCTTCTTCTTGAGACAATGCAAAGCAAGGTCAGGCATGGAAGCACTTATTGCCCCCTTTTGGCCTGACAGTGTCAGGGCAGAAGTCCTATGCTATCCTAGGGCTGGATATGGAGGAGGCCAAAGTTGGGGTCACTCTCCAGTCTCTTTGGTGGAAGAAGAGAATAAAGGGGTGTATTCATGATAGGTGTGGCATAGGTCACGGATCTCAGGGCTGACGGAAGTCTTAGATCCACGCTCAAATGTCTTCTGTCCCTTTTCTTGTGAATTTTTATTTGTCCACATCATTTTGCTAAATTTTTCTTTTTTATGGAATGCAATGCCTTGAAAATATAGAATTCCATCCTCAGAACCTGGCTATAATGTGAGAATCTGGATAGGTCACAGTCGAGATAATTACTCACATTTCTTTTACCCAAAAATGTCAATATTTTGAATGGAGGGCTTCTTTTACAGAAACGCTGTGGGTCTGCAGAATTAAGTTTTCATTGGTTAACAGAAGTGAGTTGCAATGTCATAGGTCGCTGTGACAATCTATTTCTCCATTCCTTTCATGCTGCTTGCTCTGAAGTGGTGGGACCCTGTGGTGATAAAATAAAGTAACCTGCACAGACTCGCCACATGTGCCTCCTGGTTCACCTAATGTGAGCTCTGAGGCATGAAATCCTAGGTCTCATGCTGCAACTTCAGTAAGGGGCGGGGTCTGCCTTGATGGTCAGGTGAGATGCTATAAATTTCACATTATCATCTCCATCTTTTCAGATATTCTTGCATTTTATATCTGAATGGAGAAGGTCAAGGGCATGGTACTACTTTATGGCTGCCACAATTGCTGAAAATATTTTCTTTGCCTCTTTTTCCTGGTTGGACCCTTCTCCATTATTAGGTCAAGGAGTCCCCTGCTGGGGCACACTCAGTATCTTCATGGACCCCTTTGATGTTAGTAGGCCCTAGAAGAGGCTAATGCTGTTACGATGGTATAGGGAAGAATGTGAACAATGCGGTGCTCACTCCCATACTTTCTTACCCATTCATGGGGTTCTGTATCCTGCCTCTTTCACAGGACCCATATTCTTGAAAGTTATATAGCAGGGTTTGGTCTCAGAGATTCCTTGATGTAACAGATCCTTGACAGGAAATCCCTCCTTTTCTTGCCCAGTCCCTTGAATCACCCCATTCTGTAGGTGTTAATAAGGGTTCTTTGTGCAAGTATTCTTTAGATGGCAGGGGCACTTCCTCCTCTGGTGTGCAGACACATGGGGCAGACCTCTGTTGTGCATGAAGGGCACAGGCAGTATCTCTGCTCATCTTGGGACAATGTAAAGCAATGGCAGGCATGGAAGCACTTCTTCCCACACTGTGGCCTCAATGTGTCAGGGAAGCAGGCCCATGTTCTCCAAGGGCTGGTTATGGAAGAGGCCAAATTTGGGGTCACTCTTTGCTGGAAGAAGAGAATAAAAAGATGTGCTCATGATAGGTGTGGCATAGGGCATGGATCCCCAGTCATGATAGAAGTATTAGATCCATGATCAAGTACCTCCTGTACCTGTTCTTGTATATTTGAATTTGTCCCCATCTTTGGTATAGTTTTATTTTTTCAAGGATACCAATTTCATGGAAATAGAAAACTCCATGCCTCAGTGCATGTGTACAATGTGAGATTCTGGATAGATCACAGTCGAGATACTTACTTCACATTTCATTTAATTACACAAGAATCTTTCTTAATGCTTTGAATGGAGGGCCTCATCTTTTTCCAAACTGTGAGGATCTGGTGATTCAGATTTCAAGTTGCCAGTAGAAGTGAGGTTTAATGTTATAGACTCCTGTGACAATCGTCTTCTCCATCTCTTTCATGGTGACTCCAGCAAAGGGATGGGTCCCTGTGGTGATAAAATAAAGGAGCACGCTTAGACTTTACCCATCTGCCTCCTTGCCATTACATGTCTCACCTAATGTGAACTCTGAAGCATAAAATGCCTTGGTCCCGTGCTGCCTTTTCAGTAAGATGTGCAGTCTGCAACGAGGTTCAGGACATGCCTGTTTTATTTCGAATCAAGCTCTGAATCTCTGAGGACAATCTGGTGCTTTATATCTGGATGTCAAGGTTCTGGCAGTACGTAATGGCTTCAACTATTTGCAGAAATATTTCTTTGCCTCTTTTTCCTGCTTGGGTCCTTCTCCATTTTTAGGTCAGAATGTCCCCTGCTGGAGCACACTCAGTATCTACATGGACACACTTTGGCATTACTAGGTCCTAGAAGAGGCTAATTGGTGTAGCATGGTATAGTGAAGAAGGTCAAGAAGTGATGCACCATCCCGTACTTGCCTAGAAACTCATGGGGTTCGGGTCCTGCTTCTTTCATAGGACCCATATTTTGAAAGTTATATAGTAGGCTTTCATCTTCAGAGACTCCTTAACACAACAGATTCTTGACAGGAAAACCCTGATACTCTTGTCTAGTCCCTTGAAGCACTCAATCCTCTGAGGGTTTACTTAGAGCTCCTTGTCTAAGAATTCCTTAGATCGCAGGGGCATTTGCTCTTCTGGTATGCTGATGTGGACTCAGTGGGTAGACAAATCTCCAGAATGGCAGTCTCTGTGTTCCTTCTCTTGGGACACTGTAATGTAGTGGCAGGCATGGAAGCACTTCTTGCCACTACTGGCCTTATTGTGTCAGGGCAGCAGGCCAATGCTCTCCTAGGGCTGGATATGGATGAGGCCAAAGTTGGGGTTCCTCCCCTTTCTCTTTGGTGGAGGAAGAGAATAAAGGGATGTGCTCATGATTTGGGTGGCATAGGGCATGTAAGCCCAGTAATGACAAAAGTCTTAGACCCATGCTCAAGTGCCCTCTGTTCCTGTTCTTTTAAATTTAAATATGTCCCCCATCATTTTGCTGTAGTTTTACTTGTTCAAGGATTTAATTTCTTGCAACTATAAAATTCCATACCTCAGAGCATGTCTACAGTTTGAGAATCTGGATAGGTGACAGTCGAGCTAAGTACTTCACATTTCCTCTCATTACACAAAAATGTCTCAATGTTCTCAATGGAGGGCCTTATTTCTGGGTAAACTGTAAGGATTTGGTGGATTAGGTTTCTGGTTGCCAGAAGTGAGTTGCAATGTCATAGGTCTCTGTGACAATCTATTTCTGATCTCTTTCGTGGTCCTTCCACTGAAGAAAGGGGACCCTGTGGTGATATAATGGAGTAGCATGTCCACACTCTACCCTTCTGCCTCCTTGCCATCCTGTGGTTCCCGTAGTATCAGTTCTGGAGCATAAAATCCTTGGTCCTATGCTGCCATTTCAGTGAGGGGCAGTGTCTGCGGTGATGGGCTGGTGACGTCTATGATTTTACATAATCCACTGCATCTTTTTGGGTATTCTCGAATTTTATGCCTGGATGGACAAGTTCAATTTTTGTGGCAGTACTTTATTGATGCCCATAAGTGACCAAGTATTTTCTATGATCTTCCTTCTGCAACATGCCCCCCTCCACTATTTGGTCAAAGACGTTTCCTTCTGGAGCATTCTCAGAAAGTAGATGGATCTTCTCTGATGTTCCTAGAACCTATTAGAAGCTCTTGATATTAGAATGGTATAGTGTTTCCACTGTTGGTATTTGTGGCTGGATCCTTCCAATGAGATATTTCATGACCTCTACAGTTTTATGATCACTAAGGCCTGTGGTTTTGTGTTGCAGGCTGGATTCATGGTCTCAAATGCATGCTGGTCATTTGGGAAAAGTATCATGTAATGATTCCTGAGTTGTTTTTTTTCCTGTGGTGCTGGCCCTAAGGCTAGGTTTCTTGGATGGTTCCTGACAGTACTTTACACAATTTAAGGCTTGCATCCCCACCTTCTTCCTGATCTATTAATTTTTCAATTATGTATGTTCTCATCATTGAACTTTGCTCGTTTGTCAGACAGGGTCGCTCAGAACTCGACATAACTTAGATTCCATCAGATACTCCCATATCTACACAAATATCTCCAAGACACTACCTGACATACCCTTACCTAACTTTATAAGAAACTGGGGATAATTCTACCCTGATATAATTATACTGAATTTTCCTATCTTCTACTGTTCTCACACTTCATCTGAATGGTTTTGAGAGATGTCAATTTTGAGATATTGGTTCTGGGCCCCAAGAGTATTTTTCTTCCAGTTAAGAATTTTAGAGGAAGTCAGGGAAGCACTTGCCCAGAGGTATTCTACATTCTGGGAGAAAGGCAGTTTGTGAGGGATGCCCTCTATTTGGACAGGAACGTAATTGGAGATAGACAGTCTATTTACAAAAAAGAAAGGCAGTTGAAAACAGATTTCATATGTACATGGAGGTAGGCAGTTGGAAAGAGATGCTCACTGTACAATAAAAAGGCATTTGGAGAGAAATGCCAATGTACAGATGAGATGGCAGTTGGTGTCAATTTTGGATGTTCCGCAGCTCTTCTCACAAATGTCTAGAGTTGACACTTGGATTGTCGCTAAGTTTGTCTCACTAATGGAGGCATCAACCAAGGAGATGGGAAAATACCTGCGGAGAGAACTGCTACATAGTAGAAGACTTACTCCCAATTTTAGTAGTTAAGTGCCCTCTGTATTCAGATATTCCTAAATTAACCCTCCTAATATACATACCTTCTCTAGAAATCCTTCCATGTTCCTGTAGAATGTTTTCCATTAGACAGACACTGGGACCCCTGAAGACCTCAGGGAATATACAGGTCTGATTTTCCTTGCCTAAGTTTAAGGGACTCAAAATGTATTGAGTAACTTGAGCTGACAATTCTGACCACTCATTTCCAAACATTTGAATATATGAACCGACTCTTTATGGAACCATAATATAAAAGATGTTCATTTTGAACCACATCCCCCATAGGCAGGCTGGGGCCTCCCTTACTCCAGCAGAAATAGGCTTGAGGGGTTGCTGGACAAGGCAACATCTAGTGCTCCTGTTCTCCATGGGGCCAAGTGGCTGCATCCTTTATGGAGCATGAGCTGAGGCCACAGTATCTCAGCTCCACATCTCAGGTTACTGCCTTACCTACTCCACCCCAGTGTACTTTATGTAGCCTTGTTAGAACTGAGAACGGAGAGACACAACAGTAAAGAATGGCAACTGCAGACCTCACCCATTAGGAATAGAAGGGTAAACTTGGTGGACAGACACAGATGGCTCAGCAGAGTGTTTACTTTCCTCCTGCCATTTCGGTCGCAGTGAAGAGAAGGTGACTGAGGGAGGACAACAACAGGTGAGCTAGGGATATTTCTCAACAACAACAACAACAACTACAACAACAACAGCAGCAACAACAACAACAACAACAACAACAACAGCAAGTGACTTTGTGATAGGCAGAGGACTCTGAAAGCATGGCAAGGCCTGTCTGCTAAGGCTAGGGTACATGTAGTGGCTCTGGCATCTTCTCAGCTGGCTGAAGAAACAGGACATGGTTAATGGAGGAGAGAACAGAGTTCATGCAAGAAAGATCCAAATCCTCCTGGACTGGGACAGGAAATAAACTTGAAATTGGGACATCTGTGTCTGTGATGAGAGTGAAAAGACAATAAAACCTAACTACCCCTAAAAAGGAGAGCAGAGTATGTGGGTCTGTCTGGCAAAACGTCCAGTAGTCTTCTAGGTGGGGAGAGGGGATTATTGGAAAGAGAGAAAATAAAGACTCAGAAACAAAGTTTATCAATACTGGGCATATGCACAAAAATTCCCCTACATACAGCAAGGATACGTGCTCCATTATGTTGATAACACCCTTATTTATAAAACCCAGAAGCTGGAAACAAACCAAAAGTCCCTCAGTAGAAAAATGGATGCAAAAAAAAAATGATTCATTTACACAGTGGAATACTAGTCAGCTATTAAATAATATGACTTCATAAAATTCTCAGGCAAATGGATGGAGCTAGAAAATATGCTGAGTGAGGTAACCCAGTCACACAAAAAAACCCACACTCTTTGTACTCACTGAAAAGAGGATATTAGCCAAAAAGCTCACAATACCCATGATAAAACCCACAGACCATATGGAGCTAAGGAGGAAGGAAGACCAGTGTGTGGATGCTTCAGTTCTGCATTGAGGAGGTTACAGGATTATTGCAGGAAGTGGAGGAATAAGGGGACCAGGGAGGGAGACAGGAGGAGGAGGAAATAAAGGGGCAATATAAGATAGTGGAGGAGATGGTAAAGAGGAAGAGAGGTTTAGGAAATGGATAAAAATAGGTAATAGGCATGATGAACTGGAGATGGCCACCAGAGGGTCCACAGACCAGGAAATGAGAGGCTCCTAGGACCACTGAGAATGGCTTTAGCCTAAATATGCAGAGAACAGGGAGATAGATCCTGAAGAGACCACCTCCAGTATATAGGCACAGTCCCCAATGGAGGGCTGAGCTTGCCCATCTCAAAGTATTTTACCCAGAAATGTTCCTGTCCACAGGAAGAACAAGGACAAAAAAATGGAGCAGAGACTGAAGGAAGGGTCCTCAAGGAACTTTCCTACCTGGGAATCCACACTGTGTGCAGACACCAAACCTGAAACTGTTGTCTTTGTCATGAAGTACTTGCCAACAGGAACCTGGTTTGACTGATTCTTGGGAGGCCTGGTTAGCAATTGAGCAATGCAGATGTGGATGCTTGGAGCTAACCATCAGACTGAACTCAGGGACCCTGGTGGAGCAGCTGTCACAGGGAGTAGAGAAGGACAGGTTATTGCAACCCAATAGGAAGAAAAACATTGGCCTAACAAACAACCCAGTGGTCCCAGAATCTAGGCCACCAAATAAGGAGTGTACAGGGAGGGATCCATGGCCACAAGTACCTATTTGTCGAAGAAAATATTTTCCTGATAGCAAGGGGAGGATATCCCCTTGGTCCTGTAGAGGTTTGATTTCCCCAGCATAGGGAGAAACTGGAGAAGTGGGAGAGGATGGGAGGGTGGGCGAGCACCTTCATATAGACATGGCAGAGGGGTGTGAGGGCAGATGTGGGACAGGGGTTGTGGAGGGGTAACCTGGAAGTGAGATAGCATTTGAAATGTGAATGAATGGAATGCTTACTAAATAAAAGAAATGAAACAAAGAAAAGCAATGGCCAGGGCTGTTGAGTCCGTACCGCACGAGTCTCAAGGTTCTCCTGGACTTGACAATAGTTTATAGTATCATGGGAATCAAAGTCCCCAGCCCACAGAGATGATGACTGATATGTATTCAGTATCTCTAAGCATATGGAGGCCTCTCTTTTTCTTCCAGTTCCTTCCTTTAAGATCAACAAACATTGATCCCATTAACATGAGCTTCAAGTGTGTCCCTCATAACCTTCCATGAAGCAGCAAATCAGGAAATCTGCTGGTAGACCCCGGTCTGATTGACTCTAGCAGACAGTCAGGCATTCATAAAAGAAGGCAAAATTTCTCCCCACAAGGCAGGTGGGCCTTACCTCAGTAGAGTCACAAAGTTCCTGCTTGTACAGCATCCTGTATCCAGACAGAAAGCTAAACCGGAGCTAGGCACTATGCTAAGAATCAGTCTTGGGGTACGAGTTTTCCTCTTGCTTTCTGAGAATACATTCTCACCACTAATCTGTGTCCCATCCCTTGTCCAACTTTCATGGCCCCCTGGATCTCCCTATGGAGTTACCACTTGGAATGGTTGCTTTAGATTAAAGGTCCAAGCAAGGGTGAAGACCAGAATACAAAACAAATCATGGCTTCGTACTTCTCTATATACACAGACAGATGGAGAGGTATTGCAAATAATCTAGCAAAAGAAGACAGACTCCAAGCAGTTCATATGGTTACTGACCCTATGGATGCCTTAGCAGGTAGAGCCCATTCCACTGAGCCCCTGATTCAAATTATGCAGAGTTAACAAGTTAGAGGAACCCTGGGAAAAGCTACCAGAAGCACTGTCTTCCTAAACAGGCAGAGGCACACACACCTTTTCCTTGACAAACAGGATATGTCAGTCTTGTACCAGTGTGCATATACCTAGGGGAGGAAGCATTCTACCTCTTCAGATCCTATGTTCCATGAGGTACAAATAAAAGGGTCCTTCCACCTGCAACCACAAATGAGATATTCACTCAGAGGTCCTGTGGACCCACTACAAGCTGAAGCCGAACTCCTAGTGTCCATCTGGATGAGCTGAGCTCCAATGTCCATAAGAGATACGACCAAGGAAAGAACCTAGAATGTACCTTGTCCTCACGTTGGTTCATGGCTAGACATCTTGTCTGCATCCACTGGAGCATCACCATGTCAAATCCTATTGTCCCTCCATCTAGATTGAGAGAGAGTCATGACCACAACTTCTCTGCTCTCTGAAAGAGACTCTGTTGGCGTAGAGTCAGGCAGCAGGCTGGCAGCATTGAAATTAACCGTATTGAATGTGGTGCTAGTCCAGGATAACTGCCTAATTATTTGAGCTTTGTACTTCCACCTCTGTTGCCCCAGAGAAAGGCCAATACAGCATGGAACATGGACCTTCTCTGTAATCTTACTAACATAGGACCAGACATCATTCATCCCTGTTCCTCTCCTGGTGTCTCTGGCTTGCACTCTAGGGTCTCTCGTAATTTTAGTAGCATTTCTCTTACATAGTCATGGTTATTTTAAACCCTTTTGAGCAGTCTCCAGTAATCAGGTACTACTTCTAAACTCACATCTTTTAACCATTTTTAGATTCTTTTCCAAGATCTGAGGAAATAGCAAACAACAGCAAAGTTTCCTACTAGGTCCCATGAATTCTACCATGAGCTTGGCAAACACTGTCGAGGGCCTCATGGTCCTAGTAAGTGTTGGTACCTAACCAGTTTAGAAGGAAATAGGTCTGGAGAAAGGTGTAGGTATATTTTTGAGCTTGACTTTCTTGTCTAAAACAAGACAGCAACCAAATAATAATAACTGGGAACCAGAGCTCACCATAGAGGAGGGACAAAGGTCAGATTTATAGAGTGGGGCTGAAAACACAGATACTGGTTTTGTTTTTCATGAGTGGTATGAGCAATCCAAAATTACCAGTGCCCTGAAAGAGGGGCAAATATTTAGTCAGCTGTGTTCAGTGCAGGTGTGAGTTGTCTTGCACAAGAAAGCTGCTCCTCAACACAGGAAAAGTGGTCAGTGCACCTGGGTTATCTTAGTCACCAGATTCCAAAGCACTGGGACCATTAGTTGGCTACCTGACTCCAAAACAAGGACACTGTATTTCAGACGTGCTCTGGAGGTTTTCATGCTAAAAAAGAGACAACATAAGCATGCTCTCCAGTAAAACTCCCATGAGGCATGTCAGACACTGCCCAACATTGCCTGGCACTGCCACCTGTTGCCCATTCAGTGGTGTGGACAAGAAAAAGACACCCTCCTCTGCCCTTGTACCTCACCACCTATGGCATGCATGACACTTGACTCTGGTGTGACTAGAACAGGAGAGCAGCCCCTGTCATTCACCTGCTAGAACACTCAGGAGTTCAGGTCCTTAACCTTGCTTGGGCAGCACAATAGATCTAGCCCTGGATAAATGGGCTGTGTATGAAAAGGCCCCAAGGGTTCTGTCTCTTGTCTGCTAGGCAGTGGTGAGGATGATGGAGAAACCCCTCTCCCCTTATTCATCATGATGTCTGTGGCAGGCAGGAGAGCTGGCCCTGTGCTCATGTGTAACAGACCTGGCCATGTCCTCACTCGCTGCAATACTCAAGAGACAGGAACTGGCGCTTCACCTGAAGAGTAGGGTGTCACTGGCCATGTTTTCAGGGACTACAAGTTAAGCAGTCTCCTTGAAGGGTGCTAAAGCCATCAGCCTGACAAGATACTTCTCAGGCACAAATCCAGGACTTTTAATTGACACCAATATCTAGCTATTGGTGAACTTCTGGAGTGCATGCAGGGCCAGTTTTATAGATCTAAAAGTCCAGAATGTCTATGATACAGATAACCACCATGACAACAAAATGTCTGAGAAGAGGTCCATTGAAATTCCAGTGTTGATAGAGTAGCTGAAGCCTCATACCACACCAAACAACCACCATAATGAAAATTTGCAGATGAGAAGGTGTGAATGCCATGGTGACATAGTATAGCTTCCACAACAATCATTTTCCACTATTATTGGGGAAGATGGCATGGGGTAAGTACGGACAGGAGAGGAGAGGAGAGGGAGATAGTGAGATTGTGTCTTGTGAAGGGAAATATATACACACACACAAACACACACACACACACACACAGAGAGAGAGAGAGAGAGAGAGAGAGAGAGAGCACACTGACAAGTGAGCAGGCGAAATTGAATAATGTTAAGCACTAGAAAGATCTTTAAAGCCAAAGTGGTAGTTAACTAGTCAATGTCTGAGAAATGGCGGTGTTGTTTGAAATACAAACTCACAGTGATTGTCAGCGTATGCATGAGAGTAAGCAAGCTCATACCAGAGGGAATCTTATGAACAAGGAAGTGGGGATAAGGACTGGAAATCCAACTACAAAGTGAGAGACCATTGGCACTTGACAGCTGCTGGGAGAGGGAAAGGCTGTTTTTGATGCCAAACCCTGAGAGGTCAATGATTCTCCAACTCACACTTCATGACTGAGATTAGTTGGGTAACAAAAACTGGACCTGATCGAGAGATATGAAGGTAAAGGGAGAGGAGGAGGGAGGGGGAAAGGGAAGGGGAGGCAGAGGAGGAGCAAAACAGGGAAGGGAGGGAGAGGGAGAGGTTGAAGAAGAGGAGGAGGATCAGAGGGGATGAAAAGGAGAGTGAGACTGGTCTTCAGTCTGGACAAACCAACCTCTGTTGACTAGTTTTGTTCTTGATGCTTCCTTAGGACACTTTCAGAGGCACAGTGCCATTACGTACATTTACTCAGCTGGAGCCCTGTTTTCTACATCTTCTGACTCCTGCATCCCCAAGGGCTGTGACTGATAGGGCACACATGGGATTAATAGGGGACTAAGGGGCATTTGAGGACTCCCATCACTGAAGAAGGGTTCATCGTTTCTTAGAACTCCATTCACGGCTGTGATTTAATAGAGCTCGTTGATGACAGGTTGAGTGTTTTCAGCTTTGCAGTGTGCCTAGCATTATGTCTTCATCTGCATCATGACTGTGATCCATATGTAATGTCTCACTAGGAAATATTTGATTGCAGAAGAAGGAAACCACACTAGCTGTGTGTAATTCTTGTTCCCAGTGGTTCAGCTTTTATCCATACTTAGAGGATCAGAACTTGTAAGATGCTCAACCACAGGTGCAGAGACCATCACACCCAGTTAGCACAGTGTCTGGTAGGGGAATCCACCTAGAGATGTAGATTCACAGGTCACCTCCACCACTGAGGCTCTAGTCAGGACCCGGAGCTGATTTACCTTAGATTCAGTTGAAGGAGATGGGGGAGGGGACAAAAATCACTGGAAGAGTCTGTGGTCTGAAAGACTTGCTTTCTCTGAAAAGTGTGGCAGGCATTGGTAATACTTATGTGACTTGGAAAGGAGAGTAGACACATGACTAATGGAATGACTCTAGAGCTGATAGGGAATTCTGTGACTTCCATTTCTCCTTCTGTGAGAAAATAATGAAGCCTTAAATAATGAATAACTTAAGGAATGGTTTGTCCTGGCTCAGATATAATTACGATATAGTATCTCAAGGTGGGAAAAGCAGGGTATTAGCAGAAAAAGCAACTGATTTCCCTGTGTTCATGGTCAGGAATCCCAGGCAGCAGATGCTTGAGAATCTTGTTGCTTTCCCAGTTTGATGCAGCTGGAAATAAACCCCAAGGAAATGTTCCAAAAATCATGCAGGGTGGACCTTATGTTCCTTAGAGAAAAACATCTCAAAAACACAGATACTTGCCCAAATGTTTGCACCTAAGCGCCTGTCACAGTCACCAAGAAGGTCGATTTCTGGGAAGCTAAGGAGCCCATAGAAAGAAGTACTTTACGTTCAGAAAGTTTATTGTTTGATCAAGACAAATGCTGACCAAAAAAGGAGCTGGGAGGACACAGAGCACAGAGCTTGGAAACTGCGTGTGTTTGTTTGTACTTGCATGGCAAATGGAGGGGCACTATTGGAGGTGTGTGCTTGTTGGAATACGTGTGTCACTGTATGCGTGTGTTTGGAGATTCTCCTCCTATCTGCCTGGAAGGAGTTTTCCGTTTGCCTTTGGAGCATGATGTACAACACTCAGCGCCTCAACTGCGCTGCCTGTCTAGAAGTTGCCTAACTTCCCACCATAATGATTTGGACGGAAACTCACAACCATTGAGCCAGCCACAAGAAAATATTGTACATGACAAGGCAGTAATATATTACCTTTGTCATGGCGTGTTTTTACAGTAGTAGAAATTCTAACAGAAATTGCAGGGGAAGTAAGCATCATCTCTTTCCAAGGGAAGAAATTATTGAGAGATGCAGAGTGGATCACAAGTAGAAGGCTGCTGTGTCGCTCTCTCTCCTTTGCACACAGTTGAAGGACTGTCAAACCTGCATAGCTCACACTGAAAAATTCCAGGAAACTCCCCAGTGCATCCAAGTAGGGAGAAGACAGGGCTGAGGAGAGCAAGGAGATGCTGCCAACGCAAGCAGGAGGAAAAGTAGAAAGGAGAAGCCAAAATCGAAGACAGAAGAAGCAACGAAAGGAATGGAAAAGACTTGTTCCTCCAAAGCAAAAGCAGTGAAAGAGAAAGGGCCTTCTGAAGTTGATGTGTGTTCTGCTAAATCCAACAAGGCCAAGAAGGAGGATGAGCCTCAAGACCACAATGCTTGTAAAAGCAAAACATCCCAGAAGAAAAGGAGTCCCTTGAGAAGAAAACAGCCAATGGGAAAAAAATAAAACAGAGACAAAAACCAGGAAGTTTCTGAAGCAGAGGCAGACATGCCCAAGCCCAAGGAGAAGAAAGGGAAAGAAGTTAATGAGACATGGGAGAGAAGAGCCCAGGCTCAAGAATGTCCTCTCCCATTCCGAACCAAACTCCAACTCCAGGGATGCTCCTGGGGAAGAAAATAGTAATGAGATAGAAAAGTAAATACTCATGGAGAAGAAAGGATTCTCTCTAATTTTCCCATACGCGAAGAGACTGTCAAGCTTCTCAAAGCTCAAAGCTTGAGGGGTGAACTACCCGTTTTTTCTAAAAGCCAAGACATTCCATCATGTATACAGTGAGACAGACTTCATTGCCCAGGCATGGACAGTAAGCAGGAAGACCTTCTCCTTTGCCATCCCTTTGACTGGGTAACTTAAAGGTGGACTTCAAGAGAGGAAGAGAGGCCAAGCCAATCAGATACTAGTGCTGCACCTACAAGAGAATTAGCAAATCAAATGAGCAAAGACTTCAGTGACATCAATAAAAGTATCAGTGTTTTTTATGGTGAAACTCCCTATGGTGGTCAACAAGAACAAGTGCAGAGTGGGATTGATATCCTGGTTGGGACCCCAGCTCGTATTGAGGATCACTTGTGGAATGGCAAGCTAGATCTCACCAACCTTTAACATGTTGTCCTAGATGAAGATGACCAGATGTTAGATATTGGTTTGAAGATCAAGTGGAAGAAATTTTATGTATAGCATACAAGAACGATTCTGAAGGCAACCCGCAAACATTGCTTTTTCTCTGTAATCTGCTCTCATTGAGTATTTAATGTTGCTAAGAAATACACAAAACCAACATATGAACCGGTGGACCTGATTGGAAAAAGACTCAGAAAGCAGCCTTAACTGTGGAGCACAGGAGACAGAGAGGACAGTGGTGAGTGGGGATGTGTTCCGAGGCTACAGTGGTCATCAAGGGGACATGTTCAACTTCTGTGAAACCAAGAACAGTGGCAGGAGCTGTCACAAAAAACATGCATAAAGCAGGAATGCCCAGTCCTTACATGGGGACATTCTGCAGAAGCAAAAGGAAATCACCCTGAAACGTGCTGAAATGGCAATTTCGTGGGTTTACTGGCTGCAAGTGGGTTAGACATCCCCGAGGTTGACCTGGTTTTTCACAGCTGTACACCAATGGAAGTGGAGTCTTTGATCTTTCAAGAAGAAGAGGCAGAGCTGGAAGGATAGGGGTTTGAACTGCTTTTACCAAAGAAGAGTACCAGTTACCCCAGGTGGAGTGGAAACCCAGCACTAAATTTGAGTGGATAGGTCTTCCTTCTGAAACAAATAATGAAAGCCTCCAGCAAAGATGCCATCAGACTATTGGACACTGTGTCCCCACTGCTGTTGGCCATTTCAAGCGGTCAGCTGAGACGCTGACTGAGGAGAAAGGAGCTGTAGAGACCTTGGCAGCTGCTCTATCTCCACAGATCAGGGGCCACATCGGTCGACCAGTGCTCCCTGATCCACTGCCCAGCAGCCTTTGAGACCGTGATACTGCAGTGCTTTGTTGAGATGTCCAACTGAGCTATGCTTGGAAGGAACTCGAGGAGTAGCTAGGCAAGAGCATCGATGCCAAAATGAAGGGGATGGTCTTCCTCAAAGGAAAACCAAGAGTTTGTTTTGATGTCTGCACTGAAGCAGACACAGAAACACAGGTGAAGTGGCATGGTTGGAGATGCTGGCAGCTCACCATGGCCACTGAGGAGCCAGAGTTGAAAGGACCCCCAGAAATATATCAAGGGGGCAGGGGCAGCAGATGGCAGCCATGGTGATTTCATGGGACAGCAGGGTGGAAGCAGGAACTTCCTGGATCAGGGCAGGGACAACAAGGAGGAAGTAGAAACTTCCGAGGACAATGACCAAGAGGTGACAACAAAAGGTACCAGATCCACAATCAAAGGCCAGAAGTGGAGTTTATAGTAAAGTATTTGGTCAATGAGTAGAGCCAAGAAGAAACTCTTCACAATGGGCACCCCAGGGTCCCTCCTGCTCTCAAAGTCCCCAGTGCTTCATTCCTTTTAGATGATTTACCAGCTCCCCTTCCTTGCAGAGAGGTTTCTGACCTGTCTGAGTAACCGTCATTCTGTCTTCCTTTTGGAAAGAAATAGGAATGGATGGATGAATGAGTGAATGAATGAATGAATGCATAATGTGAGGACGACAAAGTAATCGATCTGATATTGGGCCCTCAATGCACTTCCCAGGTGCTGCTCCTCTAACTGGAGTCTCAGGAGCCAATAGAGCAGCTGGGGAGGTGATCAAATCTCTCTCAGGTTGCAGCTTTAATGCACTTCCCTGTGCAGCACAGTACTGCCTGTAATTGCTAAACAGTAAATATCTGTCTCTTTGATCTGCTGAAGAAGAAGCTCAGAGAGGCTAGTTTCCTTTTCACAAGAATGGAAAGTTCCCTGAGGCCCAGAGTGGAGACAGCCACTATGGTTTACAGCCTTGTCTGTTTGGTACATTTCATGCTGTGACCTCACAAAGAACCACTGTGATGTAAGAATGAGTGTCCTCTGTATAAGACAGTGGACCAGCCTGTTGAATTTATCCATAAGGACTGGGGAGCCGGTTAAGGTTGACCTGTGGGACTCCTTGATAGCTGTGTATTTTGTTAGTTGACGGGTTATTGTACCTCACAACTTGTGTTCACCAGATCACAGGGATGGACATCACTTCTATTAAGAAGACTTTGGGCAGTCAGTATAGGGTGGTTTTCTTTCTTGGACAGGGTTCATATGGCAGGGTGAGATTGGCCTGGCACCGGAGAACGCAGGCCCTGGTTGCCATCAAAACAGTAGAGATCTGTAAGAAGACCATCAGGGCAATCCTGTCCGAAATGACCACTTTGGAGTTACTGCACCATCCAAATATAATTTCCCTCTTCCAGATCCTGGTTACAGCGAACCAGATTCATTTTATTTTACAATATGCTCCAGGAGGCAACTTAGTAGAACTAATAAGTGAGGAGGGCCCGCTGCCAGAAGAAAAGGCGAAGAAAATGTTCGGACAGATCGTATCTGCCATAAGATATTGCCATAGTCTGGACATTGTCCATCGTGACATCAAGCCACAGAATATACTGATAGATGGAGAGGGCAATGTTAAGCTGATCGACTTTGGCCTGGCAGTCAAATGCAGACCTGGTACATTACTGAGTAGGCACTGTGGAACCAGGGGCTTTAATGCCCCTGAACTGGTATTACAGCAGCCATATGATGGCAAGAGTTCTGATGTGTGGAGTTTGGGCGTACTCCTATATTTCATCACCACTGGCTACTTTCCCTTCAGAGGAAACACCATCAATGAGATTGAGCAAAAGATTACAACGGGGACCTATACCGTTCCACATCACCTGTCTGGGCAACTCGAAAACCTGATACATCAAATCCTCACGGTTTCCCCAGAGATGAGGCCCTCTATAGAGGAAATTGAAAATCACCCATGGATCAAGAAATGCGAGTTTAAAATCCCGACAATGACTGACCCAGATTACAAAATTATAGAAATGCTCTGTGCGATGGGGTATAATGCCAATGACATCTTGGAATCCCTCCAAAAGAAAAGATACGATGAACCAATGGGGGCATATTTGAGCTTAAAAGATCATGTAAGCAAAGGGTATGATCTTGGATATATCACTCCAGCCAAGCCTGGGGATCCGTGCCCTCCGCCACCCCCATCACCAGCACATCCCTCTGTCTTTGTCCTTCCTCTCAGGAGAAGGGCCAGTGAACCCATCTTTGGCCACCACAGACCTCCCTCAAGAGAACAGAATCCTCTTGACCTGATTCTATCAGGACTCAAGATGAGCAGGTGTGTCTCCATGCCTCCCATTTCGGTATACTATCCTAAGAAGGAGAGAAGCACTTCTACCCGTGCCCTCCACTCAACACCTGTGGCCTCCCCATGTGTCTACAACAACATGTCGGGAGTTGAAATAATCCTGCCACCTAAGCAGGACATTGAGATAAATACGTCATCTCCCCCTCAGACGATGGGATGGTTTAAGAGACTCCGCAAAGGAATCAGAGACTGCATTTCAAGACTTTGCTGCCTCCCTCGGGCTCCAAAGAAAAAACCCCAGCATAGATCCTCCAAGAGAGTGGCCCCCCTGAAAAAGGCAGCAAGCAGTACCATATAAAAGGTAAGCTAATGTGGGAGGGTGCACCTCCACTCTGAATTTTATTTTCTCTGTCTTTATTCATGTATTCTCACTGGAAATATCAGAGAGTATACATGGGGTCTCTTGGGTTAGGGAGAAGTATGTCTACTCCAGCTGGATAAAACCCTGCTCATTTCCGTACCATCTGAGGAAGAAATATTTTTGGAGAATGCCTAGGTGGTGTCTGATGTAAACGAACTAGCTATAATCAGCAAGTGATTGTGGGTACAGCCAGTCTGAAAGGGGGCATATTAGCCTGTTCTCTATGGGGAACATATTCAGATAGAGACTCTGCTTAGGGACCTAGTGCCTGGCAGAGTGACAGTGGTCAAAGTACTAAGGGGCCACCTCCATGTCTCCCTACAATTGAACTGGACAGGCAGAGTGTACTGAGTCCTGTGAGGTCTGACAATGCTGCTTGAATGAATACATTGGGATTCAGCTGTGGATACCCAGTTCTTATGTATCCTGCATGCAGCAGAGAGGGGTCAGTGTCACCAGACGTTCCAATCTGGCATTCAGAGACTGGTCGTACAGTTGTGCTAGTCTTTCTTACCATCTGCTAACCAGGGCTGAATAGCTGGTAGGGGATCTTCCTTGCTACAAGGGTCCAGGCAACTAAACCTCAAACTGAATGTCCCGGGACACAGACCTGAGGGCTCCTAGGTTTCTTTTCCTCCCATCATTTGGTATGCTACCAACAAGGAGACCTATGTTCCCTGCGAGTACAGCAAATGCCTGCTCCAGAATTCACAAGGAGCAGAAATGGGAAGTTTCCCTCCATAGCTCTGTTCTTGCTGCTTTTGCTAGGCATTCAGTGCAAGTGCTGGCTTGGTCAGCTCCTGGTCAGGCCACTGGGCATTCAAAGTGACATCTATTCACGTTCCCACATGTGCTACATACCTAGGACACACCTTCCCAGTATCTCATACAAACCAAGCTCACTGCGGTCTCACTCTAAAGCTCGAATTTCTTTGAAATAGCCATCCCCTTGAGAATCTACTGTGGTAGGCTTGGTGCACTGCATGAAGCATACAGCAGCAGACTTGAGGGACATAGGAAGTGGACTTCAGGTGTGAGAGCTTAAGTGCCTCCAGGATGTGATCGTGCACCACATTCCAAAAATGCTCCAGCTTTGGAAAGTCCAGGCTTCTGTCTACCATGTCTGGTGTGAGTCTCAGTACTGGGCTGAAGGATGCCACACTGAGGTTTCGAGAACAAAACACAGTGCTTCTATCATGGAGATCACTCAGCCTGTGTGACCTGCTCTCCTGTGAGAAGGATAAGAGTAGGCACCCAGCGCATCTCTCTCACTGTGTCCAAGAAAGATGCAAAACTTGTGAGTAAACCTCAAAGCGGCTAAGCCTGGGAAACTAGAAGGGTTGCTCCCTAAGCATTTGCCATCTTTCTGACACTCAGTCCTCTTCCACATCTGAAGAGCCTGGAGCTGGGACTCTCCTCATTTGTCAGAGGTTAGCCTCATGACATATGTCCCTGCATTTCCATGGGATTTTGGCTCCATGGGGTGTGGGCTCTTCGTCATGGTTAGGGTTCAGTGTCCTAGCCATCCAGCTTGATCTTTGCATTCTGGGCGGAGCCTGTTCAAGTTCTTCTCCTACAGCATCTGTGTGTCCAGTTCATTGCTAGAGTTAAGTCTTCTTTCATAGGCCTCACGTCATTCTTTCCTAACTGGAACAAGTCTTCCAGTGTCAAAATGAGATCTGAGATTCAATCCTGTGCTCTAGGTTTACTCTGTGTCATGCTGTGATCAGTTATCCAGTCAGAAGTCATTGAATAAAAACGTGCTCTGTCCCAAGCCTTCACTCACTGCTGAGTCCAGGGATCTTTAGGCCTGACGACCTATCTGTCCCCAAGCAGCAGACAACCTGGCAGAGTACAGGAAAATCAGGAAGACAAAAATGATGGTGTAGTTCTGCATGAAAACAACTAACTTGGTAAGAGACCAAAGAGCATGAATGGTAGTCCAGGGCATCAGAAGAGACACTTTTGTGAGAGTTACAGCAGGAGAGACCCTGGAAGAAACTAATAGAAGGCACAGAGGGCCATGGAGGAAGCTGTGTGACATACAGCCAGCATCAATCTCTGTATATGATGCATATGACGGTGTCTTTTTCTGATAGTGCGGTGTTTTGAGTCACTTAAGAATAAACTGCAAGTTTCTCCTTTAGGTGAAAACTCCTGAAATTCCTCTTGACTTTCAGGCTCTCACAGTCTTGAAGGTCCACACATGGAAAAGACCTGAGGGGTGCACTCTCCTGAGTCCTGAGGATTGGAAAGGACAAGATAGTGAAGAGATCAGTGGGAAAGAACAGAGTCAAATAGAAATGGGGCTCATGGTGGCATCCCAGAGTCTAGAGGCCCCAACCTTCCTTCACATGCACCTGTAGGTGTTTCAAACTCAGTGGTGGTTCTAAGTAAAAAGTGTCACCAGGTACATCTATGGATGTGTGTGTGTGTGTGTGTGTGTGTGTGTGTGTGTGTGTGTGTGTGTGTGTGTGTGTGTGCGCGCGCGCGCGCGCGCACCCTTCCTATCCAAATCAAAGGCTCCATAACCTCGAGACAACATTTTCAGTGTTACAGGAATATCTTTCTACTCTAAAGTATAGCTGAAAAGCAGCCCAGCTATACTGACTTGGCTTTTTCTCTCATGTTTCACCATCTATCCCTGGTCTTCTTAGATTTCTCCAGCTGAGAATTTTCAATAAGTTAGGAAGCTACTATGAGTCTTCTGGGATTAGGCTGCCCTAAGCTGGAGCCACAGTCCAACAAGTGTTCACCAAATGTTTTTGTCTTCATTGCTGCCAGGAACAGAGAGAGCAGTGGGTCTTGCTTGGCTGTGGAGGAAACTGTTGTGTAATTTAAAACTGATGTATGTAACTATTATGAGGGAAGACATAGTAACTGAAAGTAGATATTTAGAGGAAGAAACAAGAATAGAGGTCATGACCTGTGCTCTTTACTGGCTTCTTCACAATGATTTCCTTGACTTCTTTCCTATTGCCAGATGAGCTACCATCCATAACTTCCCTAAACACTTAGTTATTAATCATGAAAATGTACTATAAATGCAGTGGACAATCTGACAGTGGCATAATGTAAACAAACATTTAAATCTCAAATGGCCTAAAGTTGACCAAATTTCCAGGAAAGTGTCCAACCCATGTGGGGAGGGGCAATCCCTTTCTTGCATGCCAGTCACGTCAGAGTGTGCACTTGTCCTGTCACTTGGATCTGTGGAAAACTTGAATTTGTCTTTTGTCACACTTTCACTCAGGTATCTATTAGGTGTCTCAGCCACTCACCATCTCCTCATCAATTCTATCCTCCATTTGTTTAAGTTCTAGGATTTGTAGCTGCTGTGTTTATCTACAGATGATGGTCAATAGAGTCCCTCTGGAACCTAAATTCAGACAGCACATAGAGTGTCTGCACTCTCTGTATCCCAGAGTCAGCATGAGACAAAGCTCAACAACACATGTGGACTCTTCCCTCTCACCCTAAAGGACATGCTGATCCATTAGCTTCCGGATACACAACATGCTGACATCCAGCAGTCAATGGCCTTAGCAGTTCTTAATGGCCACTGGCCCTCTCAAATGCAGTCTTTAGTCATTCAGGAAAAGGGAAAGGATCCATAACTTCTCCATTCTCTGTACTTGCTCTAGTGTCCTTCCCTCCTGAGTGCTTTCACAGTTCCCCTAGTTATAATCTACAAAGGGAGGTCTCATTCAGTCGGAGGTTCTGAGAAAGGATGATTCTGCCATTGTCCTGGGCACCTGGGTTTAAGTCCCCCTCACAACTAATTTCTTTCCCTCCTTCAGCTTCCCTCCTGCAGATAATGGTGCATTTGAGGCCAGGACATTCATGGATTCCTGAGTACAAGGAAAGTGGCTCATTGTTGCTAAGGATCCCAACTCAAATTAGCAACACTGGACTGAAAACACAAACTAAAATCCTCCTACCTGAGCAAGGTATGCAGAAAAAATGAGAGACTGCTGTTTTCAGGGACAAGTGTCCATATGGAATCTATAGTGATGATCTATGCCTGGCAGAGGAACAATGGTCAACTATCTAATGGGCCCCCTCAAAGTCTCCCTGCATCTCAGAAGAACACCAATGTCCAGAGCTCTGTGATTCCTGTATCACTGTGGAGCATCTGCCAAGAATGGACACCAGCATCAGTAGACCAGGGAGAGACTGGTTCCCACACTTTAGTTCTGCACGCCCAAACAGTAAAACAACATCCTATCCCCTAATGAGGTATGTACATAATGATAGAGGATTCTCCACACAAACTTGATTTACAAGAACAGGGCCTCTTTGGTAGCCACCCAAACCATCTGAAATCAGGCAAGAAGACGTGAGCAGTAGCCTTCGATCCCTGTACCTCAAGACCAAATAACACTCATTCTGATAGGATACATGAGCTGGTCCTCGTTTATCTTCATTCCCCAATTCCTTCTATCTCCTATCCGCATGAAGACCTTTCCTTCCCATGCTCTGATCGAATCTTGTTCCGCAATTCATGGAACACATTTGAAAAGTCGATCTGAACTTCCATGTCCTCATTGTCCGTATGGACCTTCAGGATGGACAGTCTCTGGAAGATCCTGTGACAGCTGCAGGATGGGCTGAGCAGCTGTGTTTGTCCATATCTACGGCAGAAGCACTTGAGCCAATAGACTACCTAACAGTGCCATCCTGCCCTTAACAATGAAGTGAGGATTCCCCTGTCTCCATGTGAACCAACCTGCCTACCTCAACACTGTGCTAATGTCGCTGCGGGAACACTAAGGACATGAGGACTATGAGAGTAGGATGCTGGGTGCAAAAAAACAATGAGTTCCCTTTAATACTGACTAAGATGCTCAGGCCTCAAAGGAGGTGGACTGCAAGGGTGAGAGCTGAGTGTTCCTTCTGGATATGAGTCAACACCAGCATGCAGGAATCCACCAGGATTGGACAGACGATGCATCTGACCGGAAGAGGGGAGTAGTAAGTTTCTGGCATGCACGGAAAGATCCCTCACTCTGTGTAATTACCCAGGAAATGAAATAGTCTTGTCCATGTGGACATTGGTGCCCAAATGAGAAAAATAGTGTATATATCCTGACCACTTAAAAGTCATGCTTTTTCTGAGAGAACCTCTGAGCTCGAAAGACTGTGAAATAGGATGTCTGCCTGTACCAGAATCTTTCCTGAGTAGAGAATTTCATCAGGAAGGAAGAGGCCCAGAGCATGTACATATGTTGAACTCTTGAAGGGCACCCAGTTTGAAAGAGAACATCAAAGGCCTGAATCACTGTGAAACATGCTGTCTGCAAGTACTAGAACACTTCCTGAGAGCAAGGGACACTGCCAAACCACTAGAGGCCAAAAGTTATGATGGATAAAGAGACAGGAGTTCTGGTGACCTGTAACCCCATCAGGAGCCCCAAGGGTCACCTCCTGCTAAACCAAACATAACCTTTATCAGTGAAGGTCACTCCTGAGAAACCCTGTTGAGAAACCCTGCAGACAGGAAAGCCAAGGAGGCCTCCTCCTTCCCATTGTCATTGTCTTTTAAGGGAGCTTGAACAGGTTAGCTCCTACAGACTTCTTAAACTGCCTGGAACACTCTGCTAATTCTGTTTCCTGTACTCTTCAACTGAGTCAAGAGAAGAAAACAGATATTTGGAACTCTGATCCAATCAAATTAATATTCTGGTGATCAGAAGCCAAGACTGTACAGAGATTTCTGAGGCCTCTCCAGGAATTCTGTCCAGAATCCAGCTCTGGAGGACTTCAGTGTGCGAGAATGTGAGTACGTTGGATGGACTCTGGGGTCTAAGGAATGAAGTTTGTCCTCATTAGGACAAAAAGATACAAGAGGAACGCCCGAGTACATATAGAACACAGGGTGCCATGATGTGGAGCCCGAAGACAAGGGAGGCTGCTGAACACTCTAATGCCTGTATGAGTGAATTTCGACATGAACAGTGTAGCTGGATCTGTTTGCCTTCAGTTCAAGCTGCAATGTTGTCACCATCTCCTCTTAAAGCCCATGTATCCTTGACAAGGTTGTTCTGCCCTTCAAGCTCATATGATGGTTGTGCATGTAGGAGACCTAGCCTTCTGTCACCAAGGAAACAGAAAGCAGAGGAGGAATGCGACCGTGGGAGGCTGCAGGCAAAAGTGATGCGGGGCCAAAAATGTACCTGGAAGCTACATGGTACAATCCCTGAGGCCCTGTTCAGACCTTCATTCTATTCTGGTGTCTTCCTAGTGACAGCCCTGCTAGCGAATGACAACTTCTCCCTGACTCTTCCCCAGCCTTGCTTCCCAGTCCTGAGACTTGAAGAGCACAGAGGAGGGCCTCTGTAGGTCAGTCACTGGCTCTGGACCATTGACCACTACCACTGCTTTTACTTGGGATGGTGTTCAAATTGTGGGATGTCTGAGAAAGCTGGGTTCCACGTTTTGCTATGCAACCTGTTCCTCACATCCTGGACTTTGCCGGCTCCAGTCCTCAGGTACTATCATGGAAGCCATTACTCTCTCCACAGTCCTGTCATTCTTACCCCCAAGGAGTAAGGATGTAGATTCACTCTAGATGTGAGCACAGCTTGTAAACTGTCTATGTGAATTGGTGTCATCTGTCCTTTTGTCAGTTGCCATTCAGTAAGCATTGTGACGTGTAAGGCTCTCAGGAGAAGCCAGATCCCAGTGGCATTAGTGTGACAAACAAGCTGTGCCCAAGTTGCTGACACTCTGGCAGAGTCCAGGACATCCAGGAAGACAGAGGTGGTGAGGTAAGTCTGCATCAAAACAGGTAAAAACAGTAATAAAACTGTCAGTTCCCATCCTTGTACAGGTTGTTGGGAAACACTGTCCCTGAGAAGACAGCTCTGTCGAACTGAGCCTGGAGAGAAAGAAGGCATGAGAAGGAAGGCAATGGCAGCCATGTGACAGGCAGCCATCATGAATGACTGGACCTGACGAGTGTCTGTGATACTGTGATAGATATTTATGGACACCCTAAAAGGAAATTTATTGTGTTTCATCTCTTAGTGAAATGATGTTCTCCACGCAGAGCACAGACCCTGGGAGTGTTGGGTATTGCTACCTGCCAAAGGCCTGAAGTGTGCACTACTGCTGTGCTGGTGGTGGGATTGTCAGAAGATGAGGAGGCCATCCTGATAGAGACAGTGTAGGAATCCCAGAAACAACAGCCCATGTTGCTGCATGTGGCTAACCATCGTTGATTTTGCATGTCAGTTTCTAAGCCGGTAAGGAGTGCAGATAAAAACTGTCACCAGAGGTAATCCTGAACCTTGGTTGTACACCAGCACTGTAGTTGGCTTTATCTCCCATGCAGACACTCAGTCTCCCTCAGCACACCCTCTTACTGTCCAGGAATTTTCTTACCTCTACAAATAACACACTGGGTTGTTACAGGTCGAATGACCTAGCCGAATCCTCTGTTCTCTTACATTCTATCCCTGTCCTCTTTTTAGATATCACCAACTATGACTCTGACATCCAATGAAGCAGTCGAGGGCCATGATGCTTTTCTGACTGAAGCAACACAGCCTGGAGCCCAAATCCCGAGGCTGTGCACCAAAGTCTTTCCCTGTTTGTCACTGGTGAGCAGAGTCTGACCTGAAAGTCTGGACCTGATCTCTCAGTGAAGGCAAAACCACTTGACCTCTGATTTTGAACTGCAATTGTAGGTACTGCTGCTATTGATTTAAAAATCTAGTTCAATATGGGAAAAATACACTTTACAATCTCCTGGAACATTCTGTCTCAGAGAGGACCGTGTCTACACTTCAAAGGAAAGACCAGGTGAGGAAGATGGGGAGGTCCCATGTGGATTTCTCACTATGTGATTGATCTCAACCCACTTCCCAAAGTTCCTTTAGTTACAGCATCAAATTAGTAGGCCTAGCATGAATAGAGCCCTGAAGTGCTGATAGAGACTGAGGGCTCCCTGGGTGGCGTGTCCCATGAACAGACCCTTCAGGATCTTTGGTGTGGGCAGATTTCTCCTCACTCTTTGAACATCATAGGTTATGAATGCTCTCCCTGAACACTCCGATATTCACTGGTCAGTTTGCAGTCCTGCCTAGCACTTCAGGAAAGTTCTCCCACTCTGATTGACTTCTGGGATCCAGCTTCCTTTTCTATAGAGTGTGCTTAGTGCTGTAAAACAGGAATCTGACTAACACAGTGTGTTGATTAGCTGGTCTTCTGTGATGCCTAGAAGCAGCACAAGATGGGGCCACTGGACACAGTCATCCCTGTATCCTTCAGCACCATAGAATTTGTGATTAGTTATCAGCACAGAAAACCACTTTTCTTTGATTAAATCTTTTCTGATTCTTTTCTAAATACTAGAACTAAATACTCAATACCAGAACTGACCTGATTGTGTAGGAACATGGGAATATCCTCTAATGTTCTACCATATACACACCCTCTGCTGTCCTCTACTTCTGGGCACTTGATCCCTGTGACTGTCTTCCTGGGATGCTCACCCTCTCGTCTATTTACACATCTTCTCTCCAGAGTCTCAGTACAGTGTCATTATGTGAAGAAGTAGTGGGGACGCTGTCCTTATCATCCCATGGTATTCCATACTCTCAATTGTCCCTTGCAGATCCTGGTGCTTTCCCACAAGAAGTTGCTCAATGTGGCTACCAGGCAGGACAAACATAAGCCTGTGTCTGCAGACAGGAGGGCACCAACAATGTGTCAAGCAACCTCATTTGCATCGTCACAAGCATCTGCAGTGTGGATATATGATCAACATGGTATGGCCCCTCCCTTCCCTGGTTGCCACCATCAAGTGTCATATAGGTCATCCATTTCAGTGCCAAGATTTAGAATTCCTCTGCTGGTTAGGGCTTGGGAAAGGTCCAAGTGCAAATGTGATGGTGTTTTCTGTTTTTGGTTATTCCTTAAATGTGGGAAATCTGTGTATCCAACTGTTGCAGAGTGCCTTCTTCTCTTGCTCTTCCCCCATGCTTTAGGAAGGATGCTGCTCACTAATTGTCTCTCAGCAACATGGTGGCACACAGGAAGCAATGAGCTTAGTATCAGAATGCCTCTTGACATTATTGGTACTTCCTAGAAGGTCATTAGTGGAGAGATGTTCAGAGTTCTGACAACTCCTCTCTGCTGTCGTCTGACATATGACAGGCACTGACAGTCTCTCTAACCCTTGAGAGGACACCCTGAATGCGGTTCTTAGAATATGAATGGAGATCAGACATTCATAGGGAGAGAAGCCATGCCCACCTGGTCCCACCGAGCAGGAGTTGGGAGCTACCGTTTGATAAATTTGACTGACTAAGAGAACCACCAGATAACTTTCACTGTTGTCTGAGTTGTTGTTTTTAAGTGTCAGTGTGATTATCTGAAACAAAATATTCTTAGTTTCATTTCAATCCAGTGACTTAACACTTCCTGGTATACTGCATTAGCACAGTGTAGCCAAGGCACTACAAAGGGGCTACCCATGTTCTATCCACAGGCAGGAGTGTAGAGAAATTAATGCATGCATGTAGGCTTGCTTGCTAGTGCTCATCTAAAGGCCTCTGCTCTTATGAAGTCTTTCCCTAAGCCTAGGGAATGGCACTGCTAAAGTTCTTGTTACTTCCCATGTCATTTAAGATCATGAAATTGATTCTCTATAGACTTGCTCACAGGAGAACATCATCTAGAGAATTCCTTTGTGAAGAGTCTCCCTCCAGGTCACGTTTCCTGTACTAATTGACAGTTATAAATAAAGATCATAAATTTCTCCCAGTGGCCACCTCGCCGCTCAACATTGAAAACTGTCAGACTTGTGACTAGAGGCTTTAGCTTCTCATTTTACCTAGGGTCAAAGCTGACATCTTGTAGAGTGTCCTTTCTGGCCCTCTCAGTTTCTCCCCATATGATACCTGACAGTGTTTCCATTCAGCCATCAGCTCAACACTATGATGTATGTACTGTGTCATTGACTAGTACTTTCTAGGCAGAGATAAAAATTTCACAGCAGACTTGTTGGCCTTCAGGTTGATCTTTTTCTTTTTCTGTTTCCTCTGCCAGGTCGTTTGACAGTTGTGGAGCCCCTCCCACCAATAAAGGTTAGCAACTTGTTGGGCTTTCATGGCATTTATGGCAGCTAGATTGTGCTTCTTATAGTAAGTCCAAATCAGTGCTACTAGGTATGTATGATGCTTATACACCTTACCCTAATTTAAACAGATGGTGTGGGCACTGAGAACATGTAGCCCTGCAAAGCATTTTAAATTATTTACATATTTTCTCATTTACCTATTCACTCTCCCCTACATCCTGTCTGTAGTCTGTCTCTTCTCTCTCTTCTCTGGTTTTTATATCTTTTGTTCCGTCTTTTTCTCATTCTTGGCATCAGTTTCTGACTCTCTCCGTTCTCTTTTTTCCTGCCTAGCTGCCTCTTTGTCTATCTCTCTCTCCCTTGCTCTATCTCTGTCTCTCTTTCTCTTTCTCTCTCTTCCTCTCCCTCTCCCTACCCCCTCTCTATCTCTCTCTCTCCCTCCCCCCCCCCCTCTCTCTCTCTCTCTCTCTGTGTGAATGCATGTGGGGGCAGGTAGCATGTATATTTCCTGGAGAGCCTGTGGAGGTCAAAGTTTAACTCAAGTGAGGTCTTTCTCAGACTCATAAAGGACCTAGTAACTGAACTCTACTACCTATTATTGGAAAAGCTTTTGTAGGTGAAGAACCCGAAGGATCTGAGGCTGTGCCAGTACATGCTGGAGAAATACTTGACTGGACTCGGGTGTAGGAGCCTAGGCATTGGCCCACAGATGTACTGTTCTCCTTTGGATACCCGTCGCAACAACACAATCTTCTCTGTCTACTGGAGTTGTCTTGGTTGTAGATTTGGAGATCCTCAATCTCTCAGCTTAGTTCTCTAATGTTAAGTCATGTCGACTCTTAGCATAGTACTTTATTTGCCACTGTTCTTTCTACCTTTATTTTTCCAGAATTTTCTATGGGTAAGTTATTCCATCTATAACACTTTATGATGTGTAAGCCCACACGAGGGTACCCAGAGCCCATACACAATGTACTCTTATTTACCTGAGAAGTCCAAGCCAGTAACCCCAATCTTAACTCAGTGGTGAGAAGGAACTTAAAACTTAGAACAGGACTTGTTTTCATTCCTTTCTTGTTAGTATCATTCACAACTTCTGTAGAAGTTGGGAGTCCAGAAAGCAAAGGGCGGGATTTTCTCACATGATCTTGACCCATGTTGGGTTTTCTGTCTTCCATCTCCACCTTTAGCATTTAATATACCACATCTCTCCAAAGGTCATGCCTATTCTAGTGTGCTGCACTCAGTGACGAAGTTGGAGCAAGTGTCAAAAGAGTGAAGGCCAAGCTCTGACTGTGACAGAGAGTTTGAGATGGACAAATGATGCTTTGAAAATCACATGACTTCTCGCTGGGACCTCCATCTCCTGTAAATAACCAACAACCTGTTCAAGGATCAATGTGCCTCTGACATGAGGACAACAAGGTAGAAGGGAGTCCTCAGAAGGAAACGGGTCTGAGGGCTAACACCGTAATGCTTCCAACTCTGTCTTCTAGGCATCACTAACAAATCTATATAGTCCTACCTCCCAGAAGATGAGTGAAGGTGTTACAGTTAGGATGATTGTTGACATGAGGCTCTCAGAGGTTCACCACAAATCGGAAGGACAAGATTGAGATTGCCATTCATATGGTCTTTCCATAGTCTCCCCTTGCAATCAGAATTGACCATCACTATGGACCTCATCTATTAGATGCAGGTAAGATGATCATCTTAGGAAACCTAGTCTTTGCTGCTGAGATACTGGGATTCCAAACAACTCTGAGAGGAGAGGGTACAAAGTGGAGCTCAGTCCTGCCTCTCATACCACACATAGCTGATGTCCTGAGGTTCTGTTCTCAGGAGGCATGGAGGACATGTATCTATTTCATGTAAAAAGAAACTGTTACGAACAGTCTGAGGTCCCTGTAATTAGAGCTGAGTCTTTGATTGTACCACATCTTAAGCAAGTGAGGTTGGAAACATTGTTGCAAATGACAAGAGCCACCACTCTCCCTGCAACTGTTGTAAGGGATGTTCCCTGTACATCTTTATCCTATGTGATGCAGGTGTGAGTTAGATACTGACTAGAATAACAACTCAATGATTCTAAATTATTGATATATGGAAGGACAGGGTATTGGTTGTGTCTTGGTAAATGTACCCAAGTCTGTCCATGACTGAGTTAAGTAATACACTGTGTCCTTGTGTGAAGGGGAAACCAAGGCCCTTCTGAGGTCTCTCCTGACAGTGACTGCCCCAACAACAGTGAAACTCATCAAGTCTCACAGGAAAGGGCCACATTTGAGTCCCTGCTTGACAGGCCACAGACTCAGGATCTTTCCTTCCCTCCTGGCTTATTTTGAAAACAGTCTCCTCCCCAGACACAGCCATTTCAGTCATTCTCACAGCCATCACTTTGACACAGTCTCGATATCTTCCAACTCATACCACCCTCTTTGTGTAACAGGGAAAGTTCTTGGTCATGCCCAGTGTCCTAACAATTCTAGAGTAAGCCTGCTTTACTGCACATTTAGACTTGTCACAGCAGGCTTCGTTCTTGTGTAACATGGGCAGATGTCGGCCATGCCCAGTGTCCTAACAACGCTAGAATGAGCCCACTTCACTTCAACTAGGCCTGTCACAGCAGGCTGTACTGTGAGCCGTGTGGACATCATCTTCCTTCTGTATGGTTTCCATGTATAGTAGACAACGGAATGATATCTCAGGATATCCCTCCACCATGTAAGTCTTCACAGCTTCTCCATCATGTCCTTGGCCTTTTGAGGTGAGCCAAAGCAGCAATTCCATCCATTGCAAAAGGCAGTAACTCATACCCCATTCTTTCCAGACATGGCCCAGATCTCACCTCCAAACTATTTAGAGCACTTAATCCATCTCTCAATTCTCTGAGGTCCAGATTATGAGCTGGCACTTGAAGGGAATGCAGAGGTGACAGATCCTCTCATGATGATCCTCAGAGAATTTAGCTATTAAGACCAAAATAGAGGGAGACCATGACTGCAAGCTGACCTTTGTGAGCAACATATCCTCTCGGGACATGAAGCAATGACATTGGGATGTCTCTAAAGGGGCAACGCCCCATACTCTTCATAGCAGAGGCTTCTGTCTATTTAAAACTCGGGGGAGAGGTGGGCTCCTTCTCCTATAGAGGTGAGCAGGGTTGTCAATTTCTTCTGTCCCAAGAAGAAATTGTGGATCACATATCTGATTCTTTCTGGTCCCTGGAAATCCCAGGATCCTCTGAGTTTAACATAGGCAGCCACTGGGATACAGGTCAGTGTGGTCTCTAACGTAGCTGTGCCTCCATTTGCTGACATTGTGGCTACATTGCAACCATGCTCTCTGGGTTCACAGAATGCTACGCTGTACTCTAAGCTTTCCCAGTCTCAAGGGTGGACTCAATCTGGCTTGGTACTACCACTTTTTTTGGAGGTTGCATCCTGAAATGCCATGTGCTCTTCATAATGCCATTAAATGCTTTTACTATTGTTTGGTACATATGAGCATTCATGAAAATCAACACAAAACTCTACATACAAGATGTATTCAAAAACAGTAAATGCTGTTTTTCTAAGCCATTATACTCCTGAACCACTGCTCCATCCCTATGAGTTATCAAACCCCCAAGATTGGCTCTGTCGCATCTGGCCAGTGTTTCCTGGGGATGTCTCCTCCTGGTTCCTAGCAATGACCCTGCTGCTTTAGGCAGGCAGACTATGTCCTTTTTCTCAGATGGTTGTTGTGAAGGCCCTCTCACTTGTATTGTCTGATGTGCAGTCAGTATAACATAGCTTGCAAGAAGCAGTTGAAAAGACCACTTGTAATGTTGTGTCATGGGCTTAATTGTTAAGGAAACTCGTAGACATGAGACCGACGTGAGTAAAGAAAAAAAAACTGTGAAATTCTATCAAATTCCCAGTGATGTGTTCAAATGTGTGATGCTCAAGATGGTGCTTAAGATTTGGAGAACTCATTTGTTAGTGTGGAGCCTAAATAGTCCTTTTTAAAAGGCTAGGCTCAGGCATAGCCAGGCAGAGTCCAAACAGTTGTTCTCCAGTACTGAAAGACAAATCTACTAAAAGCCTTTGTCATTCCCAGAACTGTGTAAAGACAGATGGTCCTACTGGATGTCACAAATGATCCTTTTATTGTAGGTAACTGTCATCTTTTAGGGTTTTATCACCTAATCTGTCATGTGTCCTTGCTGTCTCTAAGACTATGTCATGTTCCCTTCTTTGAAGTACCAGCCTTCCCATAATCTGGAACATTACAAAGTTTGGATGATGTAGCAATGAGGGGTCGGCTGGCATATGCCCTAAATAGAAGCTGATTGAGTTGTGGGGATTTCCTGAGTTCAAGGTACCTGAGTAGAGTGAGGCAGGACAAGTACCCACAGTCTGGAATCTGGTCAAGCTTTATATGTACACTGCTCTACTGTGGGTGGCAGTACAGAACGAGAACTGGACGCTTAGCTGGCTTGCTCCTCACTACTCTCTCACAGGTTTTCATCTTGGACCACACTGGTTCTGATCAAGGCACAGTCTAGTGTGTTATAAGTTTCTCTCTATGGGTTGGTTGATGAGTTAGGATTCTCAACGGATACTGTTTTGTAGACCATTGTGTGCCTTCATTTTGAGCCATGCCTTTGGCATCACCAAGTCATGTGATCCCTCCAGACTTCTTCCCAACATTTATCATCATGTATAAACCTTCCATCCATCTCTGAGAATTCATTTTCCAGAAAGTAGATCATTGTTGGATGGCAATGACATCTTTGGGCCCTCATAAGCCAATCCTGGTGGAGGATAGAGATCTGTCCGTCATTGGAGGAAAGAGTCTCTTCTGGTTCGTGATGAGCAGATTCCAGGCGACTTTTATCAAATGTACTAAGTTGATCTAGACCCTTTGTTTGTTAAGTAAGTGCTCAGAAAGTTTATTTTACCCTCCTCACCCACATTTGCACAAAAGGCGTAAGAAGTCTATAGAAGTCTTTTGGGTCATTAGAGCCCTGCTTGCGTCCTTAGCAAGGTACTGCTCTGCGAAGAAAACTCTGGACAGTGGCATATCTGCAATGTGTCCCTACATCTTCACGATGCTCCTATGAGACCAGGAAAAAGAGAGAGCACACAATCACATTAAAATATAAACTCTGTTGTATGACTGTTGGGCTGTGCACAGTAGAGTGGTCATTCTTCAGAAATACCATTTGAACATTTTTCAGCTATGGAGAAAAACCCTTTGGCCATCATCTTCACCTCTGGATGTGTTTATATTTGTGTCACAGAACTTGAGCTTTTGAGTCTCCAGGGGGAATCTTGGTTATGTTACTGCAGGATGTGCAGTGGGTCTCCTTGACTGTCTTCTGTACATTGATAGCACAGGTGATGCTTTCTATAACTCGGCGTAGGTCCCTGAAGGTGTAGTTGTGTCTCTCTCCCTCAGTACCCAGGATCTTCATGTTCTCTGTGCTCACCCCATTCTCAAAGTTTTGTAAAACTTGATCCCCAGTGATGGTCTGTCCACAAGTGACCAGGCATTTGATGTGTACTTGAGGACACCCCTGACAGGTTGCTTCCAGTTTTTACCCCATTGTAGGGAGGAGAACAAAGACCTGGAGATGTCATGTTGTTCCATAGTACAGGCCATACAGAAGAAAACTGGGCAACCAATAGCAGAATTTCTGAGTGCTCAAACCCTGTCATTTTCTACAGGATGTCTAGCAAGCCTCTGGACAGGCAGCATGGCAGAAATCAACTCTTTCCAAAAAAAAAAAACAACAAAAAAAAAAGGCTGCTGATGACACAGTGGATAGAGCACACACAAGCTCCCTGTCGGACTCCCTCAGCTCCTGCATGTCTCCTTGGCTAACATTTCAGAGCTTCTGATCCTTCAGACATCAGGTTAGAGGGACAGGAATGGCAATGAGGGTTTTCTTATTCATTGGTAGAGTGGTAGAATGTCTGGTATGTTCAAAAACTATTGGGAAAGAGCTGGGAACATATCTTCTGAAAAAAATATTCCCTCCATTTACACAATCTCCTTCCTTTTGTTCTCCACATTCAGCTTCTTGATACTGAAGAGATTGTTCTACCTGATGAGCCCAGGCCTAGAAGATGGACTACATCCAAGAAGCCTGGCCCATCTAAGGCCAAGTCACATCTTTAAGAAATATTTGAAAGCATGTGTGCACAGGATAAAGGTGCAAGGACCAAAGTCTCCTCAGACTTTCCAGCATTCAGAGGTTCTGACAGACTCAGGTCAAAGGTTACGTCTGAAGCCTAGATCATGAAGAAGGCCCCACTCCACAGTAGAAGCCTGTGGCTGATGCTGTTGCAACCAGGACTATGATTGTGAAACTTGTGTCTGTGGATAACAGATTCACGAATCTTGTGCCCAGGTATCCACAGGCCTTTTTTCATACATTCCTTGGTATAACTTTGCAAGTCCTGACTTTGGAAGTGTTGGGTCCTTATGCTATCTCACTTGACATATAGTCCAAGAAAGATTTTTACCCCTTGAAGGGGCTGGAAATAGACTGGACTCACAGTTACCATTAAAACTGAAGTTCTGTCCTTTGTGGTTATTGGCCCTTTTAAAACTTGTTTGACTGGGAACAAGGCTCAGAGCCTGATATTTCCAAGATTCTCCCCTACAAATTCAGAAACCCACAGCTCAAAGCAGTACAGATAACACTCAGAAATGAATCCAAGGACAAGGTGTCTGACATGAGAATCTTACAGATTTATTTAAAGGTCCAGGACTCACCAACACTACACCTACGTGGAATCATTCAGGGATTCCAACATTAGAATTTGGGAGCTGCCATTCACTGAAATGACCACTGGAGACTCTTATTGACATATCATGGCCTCCATGACCCACAGTGCTGTGACTGCCATGCTCTCTGTCAAACTCCATAGGATGTCACCATTAGTAGAATACTAGTGCAGGGCAGCAGAGCAGTACAGTGGCCATAGGGTGGTGTCATGGGTGGTTCCAGGAGATATTGACATGACACCACCCTCTACATCTAGAATTAAAGGAAGAGGAACACGGGAGGGAGTGTGTGATTGTATTCTTGGCCCAAAGCAGCCTAGGTGTCAGCTATCAGTCTGGAAGGGCACATCTCCCTTGTATGGAGGATTCAGGTCAGGAATGTGACCGGGAACAAAGGGTCAATGCTCACAAGAGGAAAGTGCTTTACATGACATCTTGCACTACACCAGAACAGCCACAAGATAGCTTGTCCTTATACGAACTGGCACACCAAGGGCATAGGGGAAATCTCTGGAATATACAGGATAGGTTGAGTACCACACAGGATGGCTGACAAGCCAGCAGAAGTATAGGACACACTGAGATCAAGTGCCAGGTATCATGAGCTATGTATGTAGCTACACAGCTGGCCTGATGGGCTTTCTTGCTCTGAAGCAGAACCAAAGCATGGCCTGCCTCAGCCTCTACCTGTACCTTGGCTCTAGCTGCTTCTTTCTCTTGCAACTCACAGCATCATGAAACAACTGCCTTGGTTCCCGAAATCACATGGTCTTTGTTCACGTTAAAGGCAGAGCATGCAAGAATGTATTCTCCTCCTACCTATGTGCTGGACTAGGGACAGGAGACCAGATCCCTAGGCCTGGACTTCTGACCATTCCCATAGTGTATCAGGGAAATATTTAACCTTGGATTTCCTGCTCTTAGAGGCCAAAATAAACCTGTCAGTCCGGGAGTCTTATCAAGAATGATACTCTGGGATTCATCTAAGCCAGGCCTCTTACTCAACCCTTCTGCTGCCTATTTCCTGGTGCTAAGCATGGACCTCAAAGTCACCCTAAGCCTGCATGCTGAGTTCACACCCTGAGATGCACTTAAGACTGACCTGAGAGCTGCTCAAGAGGACCACACGGGTTACACCACAAAGAAAAGTCTATCAAAGCTGACATAGGCCAGGAATTTGGTTCCTGACTCGACAGTGCTTGTCCAGTGAGTGTTTTACACATTATATGGATCCCCAGGACCAGAGCCAGAGTTACAACGTCAGGGGCAGGATATAGTGTGCAATTAATAGCCAACAGAATCTTCGGTAGCAAGCTAAGAACCTGCAGAGAAACCTCAAACCCAGCCTGCTGGATGGTGCCAAGATCCAGTAAGGAACACTTCCTAAGAGAAAACTCTTCCTGGGAGAATTGCAGCCCAGTAAATGGATGCTCTCACGATTCTCGGTGAAATAACTCATGGACCTTTTCCTTGTGAACAGGGAACTTCAAAACATCATGAGGTGAGGTGAGGTGAGGTGAGATACAGGGAAGAAGGCTGCCCTTTGGCTCAATCTGAGAAGTTAGGATGCTTCATTTGCAGGGGGGAGGATCTCAGGTGTTGTCCCTAAGTGACATCATCATCCTGGTGAAATGTCATGTCACTTGTTCTGAGACCAGTAGGCCTGAGTTGTAACTAATGCCTACACTTTTCAATTAGGAGAATTCCTGGAATTTTTTAAACCTATTTCATCCGTGCCAGCTCTTCTGTCTTGTGGCAGACACCACTGACCCACATAAAACTACACACGTGAGTGCGCATGTGGACACACACACACACATGCACACACACACACACACACACACACACACACACACACACACACACACACCAACCCTGTCATCAAATGAATACAGGGGCTAGAAAACTAAAGACATGGTCCTCCAAAGCAGACCCTCAAATGTAGATACATAAACAAGTGTTCCCCATCCTGATCATCCTGGAAGAGGAATTTAAAGTGCTTTATGTGACCTGTGCCCTGTCCACCATGACAGGTAACAAGGAAACCAAGGTCAACAAACAACGGGTAGGACAGGGAGAATCATGGTGGCTTACACATTGATAGTGGGAAATGAAACTGGGGCCACCCAACTGGCTGCCAGCTATTTTGTCCCTCAGAAGGAGTAAAATAGGACAGCTGTCTGATCCATCGATGTGATGCAGGGATCCTCAGACATCCAGCATCATTGTTGCATTGTTCACTATAGCTCAGAAAAGGAACCAGCCAGGATGACACACCATAAGTGTCACCATGTCCTGTAGAGTCAGTCTCTCTCTCTCTCTCTCTCTCTCTCTCTCTCTCTCTCTCTCTCTCTCTCTCTCTCTCTCTCTCTCTTTCTCTCTCTCTCTCTCTCTCTCTCTGTGTGTGTGTGTGTGTGTGTGTGTATGCGTGTATGTGCAAGCTTCTGTGAATGCACTTGTGCATGCAATGTGTCTTATTTGCTTTCTCTTACCCTTGGTCTTTTTATTTCCTGACACTGATTTGTGGGTCTCCATCCATTCCTCACTCTAACCTTGGGTCATAAACATTAGACACTATGCCTACTGATTTTGGCCAATATATCTCTTGTCTTCCCCTCTCAGAACTGGTCCACTCCTTACTGCTCTAGTAAGTGTCCAGTGTTTCCTGCATTTAATAAGTGGTTTGGGCTTTATTTGGGGGCATTATTTGATGTTAGGTTCTGTTCAGATACTTTCTGGTCATGTTCTTCACAGATGTGGCAAGAATGTTTTCCCAGGAGGAGCCATCAAAGATTAACATAAAACACAGATGTCATCAGGACGTGGAATGTGAACATTAAATTTGGATGCTCTTACTTTTGGAGAACAGCAATATCGAGACAAATGTTGTACTGATGCTCCTCTGTGTTTCCAGGGTGGTAGGATTATGCCTGTCAGGTCCCTGCAAGGCCAGGACAGGCTAATGTTACAATGTAAAGCCCAGGGAGCTATGATTACTCCTGAGGTTTGTCCTTCTGAAGAGGCTGGCCATGCAGCGAGGTTGAGTACTTTCCTTGGCCTCTGCTGACAGGTCCAGGGAAAATTCTGACACATAGACTAGAAATTAAACCAAGACTGGTACATAGGAGTCCTTTGGATGCAAAAAACAGCTCCCTGGACAATAGGGATGAAACCCCAACCCAGACTACAGACTTATATACATGGTGTTCCTTTTCCCTTATAACTTCTGCAAAAATGCTCCATGCGAACATGAAATGGACAGTGCCCTCAGCACATCTCCACAGTGTTGGTCTAGACTTTTGCGTCAGGGCCTTTTCCTTCCTTCTGATGATGCTAAGGATCTCTTTAGGGGTTTGGTGCCCATAGAACCATGTGATACAGTATTTGGTTCCTAATGGGTAAACCTGTTTCAGAAGGATAAGGCAGTGCTTTTTGGGGAAGAGCTGTGTCCCTAGGGTTCGTTTTATAGATTTCAAAAGCCCAAGTCATTCCCAGTGATTCCCAATGTGCCTCCCGCTTGTGGTCCAGAGAGCTCTCAACTGTTCCTATCACTATGCCCTTGCTGTGCACAATGTACTTTTTCTGTAAACGTGAGTCTGCATCACACACTATCTTTTATAAATTTGTTGCCTTGGTCATGGAGTCTTAAGGAGCAAAGGAAAGGAAGATGCAGAACTAGAAGCTCTTGCTTTCATGGATCAAGCAGGCTGACATTTACTCATTGAGTCAAAGCCTATAGGTACTTCAGTGTCCTTTGCTGTTGAGTTTATCATCTCATTTCAGACTGATGAACAGTAGGTAGTTGAAGAGAGAGGCGATGCATAGTCCCAGCCATCTGAGATGCCTATGAGCCAAAACAATGACCAGCATGGCTAATATCGGGTTACCTGAGGCTCCAGAAATACAGATTTTGTAAGGTGAAGCCAGAGCTGAGTCAGACATTTGGACATCAGCAGCCCTTGAGTCACTCCTTCCCATAATTGACTCCATGTGCATACTTCAGCATGGAGCTCCTGTGAACCCACTGGATGAGTACCCCAGACTTAGGTGGAATAGCTGTGTGGCATGTTTCTGCAGTTCAGCCTTGATACAGGACAGTGTTCTCAACTAGGGGCAGGGATCCCTGCAAGGTACTTAAGGAACAAGGGTTCTGCTCCATTCTTGTCCCTGCATTTCCTTCAGGTAGGAACAATTAATTCCGTGTTAATATTTTTGAGATGAGTGGGTGGCCCCATACCCGAGGGGTGAACCATGCCTAACCTCTGGATATGATCTCTACAGGATCTCGAAACCCACTGTTGGGTATTTCAACTAATGTGATCCCCATGTGTCCTGGGAGCCGCTTGCTTTGCTAGAATCTCAACTTTCTGGTGGCTACCCTAGTTCCCCACTCCGCATTGCTGCACACATTCTTGTAATTTTCTGTTCCTCTGTATTTCTCTGTCTCTTCTCACACCTGATCCTGCTCCCCTTTTCCCCACCCCCTCCCTTTCGCTTCCATGTGTCTACCTCTCTCTACCTCCTGTGATTATTTTGTTATCCCTTCTATGTAGGAATGAAGAATCCATACTTTAATCCCCCTTCCTTTTGAGCTTCACATGGTCTGGTAGCTGTATCTTTGGTATTCTAAGCTTTTTCTCCTAATATACACTTACTGTGCACGCATTTGATCTTTTGTGACTGGTTTATCTCACATAGGATGATATTTTCTGGTTCCTTCCATTTGCCTGCAACTTTCATTGTCATTGTTTTTAATAGCTGAATAGTACTCCATTGTGTAAATGTACTGCATTTTCTGTATCCATTCCTCTGTTGAGGGATATCTCAGTTGTTTCTAAGATTTCCCACAACAGTCCTGAGCATATTACTACTGTTTTTAGGGAGCTAGCCTTTCTGGCCCTACTCGAAAGATATCCTTGCACTCTGAAGGTTGTAACACAAAGACAACAGAGATCACGTAGTGGGTCTCTGGCTCATAGATATTCTTGGAACATCTGCCCTGTACTTACTCAGCAGCAAGGTAATCAGAGCAAACTAAACTTAAAAAGGTGAACAAGATTCAGTGGACTAGAAAATTTAACAGCAGAACAGGCAAAAGCCTCTCACTACTATACCCTCAGGCACTCATGTGGCATAAAAGATTGGTGGCCACATATACCAAGACTCTGCAGGAAAAGATACAGCAAGAAAGTTAGATGGCCTGGAGTCATCTCCAGCTTCTTCTGACAAACAGAGGATGGTTTGAAAAAAATGATAGGATACTGAGGTGTCAAGACCTCCATTTCTTAGAAAAGTTTTCTCATGAAGTGGTGTCCTATGTCCAAAGAACAAGATTGTACATATGAATAAATTCTACAAATAAATAAATATAAACATCGTACTATGTTGGAAATTGAATAATAATTGCATTAGCTTTGGCTCAAAGTTTTTCTTGGGCCTAATGACGATTAGCACCCTGCTCCACTGCTCAGGACATGACACCCAGGCCGGCATCGATGTTGTTCTGTCCAGTGCTGTGGAATCCACAATATCCTAACTGTTGGGTTCTGGGGTTAAGGAGGGACAATAATTGTAAAAAATAACTCTGCTCTGTCATGATTTATGAATGTTGCCTAACTTCTGGCCAATAGAGATTAAACGTGTTTGGGTATAAAAATGATATTTTCTATGTTTTGGAACGTGAATCTATCCTTGCCTACTGAGTTCTCTATAAATAAAGAAGCAACCAGACTGCCAATCAGTCAGGCTGCAAGATTCCTCCAAACCACCATGACTGACTCACTTCTTTCTCTCTGACTCCTTACCTCCTCTGTGGGACCTGGTCATCATCAGGGCTGGCCTCTGAGAGCTTATAGTGTATGTGTATGGTCAGAAGTCCAGGATGTTACACAACTGCATAGGACAATGATCTATATGTCTTGTATAAGCATTGGAAACAGTCATGGATATCATATACGTTCATAAGAACCAGCTCTGGATATGTTGGACTAATAAGGCAAGCTGTCCTTAAATTTATGCACTCACATGGGATGTAATTGCAGATATCATGTTACTGTGTGAGAATCATTCCTCAATATTCGTACATGCATGGTAAGGAGTGCATGGGAAGAATTCATGCAATACTATGTATCATGTACCTGCAATGGAAGGAAAAGAGGTCTTGGAAATTTGGAACGTTTATGGATAAAAACTCTGGATATCACAGTCCTACATAGGAAAGGCCGTGTATATTATCCACATATGTAAAAAAACAATCCTGGATATGGTACTCTCATGGACGGAAGCAATAGATATCATCCAAAAAGGTGGGGCACAATCCTGTTTACTTCAAACCCAAAATGATAAAGTCCTGTATATATTTTACTTGCATGAAATTAAGTCTTGGATCTCACTCACCCACAGTGAAAGAAGTCCTGGAAATACTATACCTTCATGGTAAGAGGCACTGGATATCATATTCCCACATGGAAAGAATTCTTGCATATCAGGGACCCACATAAAAAGCAGTCTTGGATGTTTGCTACTTGAATAGGAAGAAGTTGTTTATATTGTGTGTGTGTGTGTGTGTGTGTGTGAGTGTGTGTGTGTTTGTGATACTCCTAGATATCACAAATCCACATACCAGAAATTCCTGCATGTTGTAGATGAACATCTACCCGTATAGGAAGTAGCCTTGTTATTGGAATCCACATGAGAGACATTTGATATAATGAAACAGCAGGAGAAACAGTTCTGTTCATTGGATACCCACATGGGAAGAAGTCCACATATCTTGTTACTGTTTGGGAAAAGATCATGGAAATTATGTGGCATGATGGGAACAAGTCCTAAATCTGTTAAATTATGTTGTGACTCTAGGGAAATTCTTGTTTATATGGGAGGTTCCTGACCCTGTTCTGGGGACTTTTCTTGGGTGACTTCTGGTACGCTGTTTAAGAATTTTTGATTGTTAAGTTGATGTGAGGGGAGCACACATGCATGTATGTCTTGAGACAAGATGCGTCTTTACATTTTTTTTTACAAAAACCTCTCTCTCTCTCTCTCTCTCTCTATATATATATATATATATATATATATATATATATATATATATATATTTGTTTCATGAAAGAACAATGTATGCTGACGTTTTAAGACATAACAGAATAAGGTGTCGGGTTCCATAACAGATGGTTGTGAGCCACAATGTGGTTGCTGGCAATTGAACTAGGGAACTCTGGAAGAGCAGTCAGTGCTCTCAGCATTTGTCCACCTCTCCAGTCCCTGTTTTCATATCTTGAAGAAACAGATCTTTACAATTTTCACTAAAGGGGAAAAAGGAAACTTTCTTAAGGCTGGTGGAGCCTGTCCAAGTTTCTGAAGATGCCGATATGACTGGCAGGAACTAGTAAGATAAACAAATCAAAATATTTAGGGACCAATGAGATCTATAAGCCTATTAACTAGCAAAGCAATTTATACTTATGAACAAAATGAATACCGATAAACAAAAGAAAGCATTTTCCTACAGAAATGCTAGCGTTTATGAGAGAGAATTGCATCCACAGAGCCACATTTGAAGCCATGAATCAAGTTCTTGAGCTCATCTGCCTGAAAAATGATTGCATGATTGACATCATGCAGGGACACACTGGCTATACCTGGAAGACAATGGCATTTTTGTTATAGTTCTTAAGACAGGGTAAATGAAGAAATAAGGCAATCATTTAAGCTCTACTACGAGATATATTCCCCCCATGTTATTATTGTTTCCTACTTCCTGCATTTTTGTTAATTTACTACCATTGTAATATAAGATAAAGTCTCAAGGTTAATTAAAGGAGAAACAGATCCAAGTTGCCCTAGGTATTGAACCTGTCTGACCTCATTACACACGTCAGAATTCTTTCTTGACTTTCAATGCTTATTGGATTTGATCCTGCCTAATTCTGCCATCCAGAGAAAGGTGATTCACTCAAAGTGAGCATGTCAAGCATTCTCTGTGTACCTGTGTAATCTGGTTGATATCCTCCTGTCTGGGTGGTATATTTTAGGGGAAGAATACCCAGAGTTCACAGAAGGAAATGTTTCATTCGCTTCACAGCTCTGGTACACCCATTAAAGCAGTCATGAGAGGTATCTTTGGAAAAGAAAAGTTATGACATATATTTAATCATGCACATCCATATTTATGGCACTAATCCTTGTAAGCCTTTCCAAGGCACTCTCTTTTGATGTATGTTTTCTCTAAGATCCCTTCAATAATCATTTGGATTCTAATGCCTATTATCTACATAATCATAAAAAGTTACTGACAGTTCTAAGCTTTGGTGACCCTATTCATATGCTGAGGAACCTCACTGAGACATTTTGAGGGATAACAAGACTATTTGACATTACGTGGTGTCATATAATGGGAGTCTAAAAATGAGAATCAACTAAGAGAGCTGGACCTATTTCTGGGGGGAAAAAGAATGAAGGAAATCTCCATATAGGCAGACAGGATTTTCTTTGTCATCTTAATGAAATTCTCTAACTCTCCTATCGTTTAAGATCAAAGTATGTGGAGTGGAATCTGGTTTCAGCACTATTCTTGTCATATGTCAGCTACCATGTTTCTCGTCTTGCTTGGCTATCATTTCTAGATTATAAAGAGTCAGCTTAGTCACAAGATATTGTAACCACTATTTTGATATAATCAATATACTACATGGATTAATACTGTAGGTATTTTGTACTGGTTAATAAGACAGGTTCATTCATGGTCTAAATGGAAATTCTAGTTCCAACACTCATCTGAGTCATTTGGGAAAAGTTATTTGAGATGAGTTATTTGAGTTATTTGAGTTTCAGATAAAATAGTAGCTGTAGTCATTTGAATGAGAACAGCCCATAAAGGCTCACATGTTTGAATAGTTGGTCTCCAGGCAGTAGAACTGTTTAGGATTAAATCAGAAGGGTGACCTTGTTGGAGGAGGTATGTCATTAAGAGCCAGTTGAAAAGTTTTTTTTTTATTAACTTGAGTATTTCTTATATACATTTCGAGTGTTATTACCTTTCCCGGTTTCCGGACAAACATCCCCCTCCCCATCCCCTTCCTTATGGGTGTTCCCCTCCCCACCCTCCCCTGAAAAGTTTTTAAAGCCTAAATCTTTCCCAGTTAGCTTGTGCTTCAAGAAATAATTTGTTAGCTACTGTTCACATGCCATAACTGCCTTCCTGTAGCCATACACCCTGACAAGATGGTCAGGTACTACTCTCCAAAACTATTAGCCACAAAGAAACTCCTTCTTATTTAAATTGCCGAGGTCATAGTGTCATATTATAACAATGCTAAAGTAACTGAGTCAGAGACTGACCTCTGAACATATTCATGAATTCGTGAAAAGTGTTTGCCTGAAATAGAAACATCTAGATAGAATGCAAAGGCACCATTCCATGGAACAGGGTCCCAGACTGAAGGAAAGGGGAAAGTGAATAGATTTATCTTTCTGCTTCCTGACTGCAGACACAGTAGAAGCAACTACCTCCTTGTCTGGCCAACATATCCTTCCCTGAGATATAAAATGTATAGTAATGTTGTAAACCCAAAGAAACCCTGAGTTTTCTTTTGTCAGGGATTTTATTACATCAATTAAAAAATTAACTAATTGTTATGTAAGAGCTCCAAGCCTGAAATGCCACATTGAAGAACCAGAATATTATAAATAATTTTACAAGGAGGTTTTGTTTATTAAAAGTGAAGTTGAGAAAAACTGCTTAGAATGTTATCTGGTATACAATAGCACCAAAACAGACCATTGAAAAAAGCATAAATTTTATTTTCCCGAAAGGAGGCATCATTTCTGTAGATCTACTTGCTATTAGATGGTGTCTTGTATAATTGTCCATCTATTCTGATAATATCCATTGGAAAAATCATGTCAATACTCTTATTCCACACTACAATGATGCATTAAACCCTGCAATTTCGTGGAGAAGAAAGAGGTAGACAAGGGTCCTATTGAAAGAGGAAGATTTTCTGGATACAAGGAAGAAGACTGAGTACATGAGTACAGGGGCATGCACCCCAAGCATGTACTCTCTTCCAGCGTTTTCATGTGCTAAGTTCAACCTCAGAGGATTCAACGAGACACATTCAGTCCCTGGTGACATCATTCCCCTGCATAGATACACAATATGACTCACCACAGTTTTAGATAACGGTTGGGATGAACTTTAAGAGGGAGTAGGAGGGTAGACAATGAAAGAAGCTCCTAACAGGAATGGAAGTAGACAGTGCTGCCCTATGAAGGTTGGGGAACACTGTTGGCCTGGCAGTCTGAGGGCTATGTTCTGTGATGCTCACACTGCTCTCCTGACACACACACACACACACACACACACACACACACACACACACACACAAAGGAGGCAATACTTAAAAACTATAGTGTGGGGACAGTTTTTATATTTTCTAACTTGCATTGTAAGAAAAATAAACCTTTTCTTCTTTATTTCTTTTTCTTTTTTAAAAAAAAAATTTGTCCAGAATTTTTGGAGTTTGACTTGTAGTCGCACTTCTTATAGATTTATTATGCAAACTCAAAGGAATATAAAGGATACAGAGCTAGGAACATAGATTGGTGGTAGGCGGCTTGCTTAATATATATGAGGCCTTAAATTCAGTTTCCAGTACCAGAAAACAACATCACCAAACCCTAAAATACTTGGATTAATAAGATGGTTCATCACATAAAGACATTCACTTCTTACAAAGCCTGAAGACATGACTTCAATTCCCAGGTCTCAGACAAAAGGAGAGAACTGATTCCCAGTGAATGACCTCTAACCTCTGCACCTGCAGCTATAAGCAGTGCACAAAGTCCCAGTCCACAGTTTCCTATGCATACCAGGAGGATGTGTGGGTTCAGAACTCGTTTGGGCATAACAACTAACTCTCTTTCCAGATCAGTATAATAAAGGAGTGATGTGCAAAAAAAAAAAAAAAAAGAAATGATAGATTAGTAAAGGAAAACACCAAATGTAAAAAGTTCCTAGCTCTGGGGCTGGAGAGATAGCTCAGTGGTTAAGAGCACTGTCTGCTCTTCCAGAGGTCCTGAGTTCAATTCCCATCAACCACATGGTGGCTCACAACCATCTATAACCAGGTCTGGTGCCCTCTTCTGGCCTGCAGGCATACATATAGGCAGAAAGCTGTATGATGTATACTAAATAAATAAATAAATAACTTACTTCCTGGTTGCTCCCGCCACAGAGAGCTCGTGGGCAGCACCCCGCGAGCGAACTTGAGCCTCGGGACAGCAGGTAAGACCAACTTTTCTGCTACAAGAGACCTGCCTGGTGAACTCGGGACACACAGAGGCAGAATTCCTCTAGGACCGGGCACTGCCTGTGTTTACCGGGAACCCCAAACCCGCGGATCCCGGCCGGCAGCAGCTTTCTGCTCCCAGACACCATGGGAGAGATACCTCACCGCCTGGTCAGGTGGGCACTCCTGAGGCTGCAGAGCGGAAGAGACCACCAACAGTGCCCACCCCTGCCCACATCCCGGGCCCAAACGGAAACTGGGTTCCCACAGAGGAGGGCCCAGGAGCAGGAGGACCGCTTCGCCTGAGACACCGCCATAATCTGAAGGAACAGACCGGATAAACAGTTCTCTGCACCCAAATCCCGTGGGAGGGTGAGCTAAACCTTCAGAGAGGCAGACACGCCTGGGAAACCAGAAGAGACTGCACTCTACACACATTACTGATTCCAGAGGACAACACCAAACGCCATCTGGAACCCTGGTGCACGGAAGCACCCGGAAAGGGCAGCGCAGATCTTCCTGGTTGCTCCCGCCGTGGAGAGCTCATAAGCAACACCCCACGAGCAAACTTGAGCCTCGGGACCACAGGTAAGACCAACTTTTCTGCTGCAAGTGACCTGCCTGGTGAACTCAAGACACAGGCCCACAGGAATAGCTGAAGACCTGTAGAGAGGAAAAACTACACGCCCAAAAGCGGAACACTTTGTCCCCATAACTGGCTGAAAGAAAACAGGAAAACAGGTCTACAGCACTCCTGACACACAGGCTTATAGGACAGTCTAGCCACTGTCAGTAATAGCAGAACAAAGTAACACTAGAGATAATCTGATGGCAAGAGGCAAGCGCAGGAACCCAAGCAACAGAAACCGAGACTACATGGCATCACCGGAGCCCAATTCTCCCACCAAAACAAACATGGAATATCCAAACACACCAGAAAAGCAAGATCTAGTTTCAAAATCATATTTGATCAAGATGCTGGAGGATTTCAAGAAAGACGTGAAGAACTCCCTTAGAGAACATGAAGAAGCCTACAGAGAGGAATCACAAAAATCCCTGAAAGAATTCCAGGAAAACACAATCAAACAGTTGAAGGAATTAAAAGTGGAAATAGAAGCAATCAAGAAAGAACACATGGAAGCAACCCTGGATATAGAAAACCAAAAGAAGAGACAAGGAGCTGTAGATACAAGCTTCACCAACAGAATACAAGAGATGGAAGAGAGAATCTCAGGAGCAGAAGATTCCATAGAAATCATTGACTCAACTGTCAAAGATAATGTAAAGCAGAAAAAGCTACTGGTCCAAAACATACTGGAAATCCAGGACTCAATGAGAAGATCAAACCTAAGGATAATAGGTATAGAAGAGTGAAGACTCCCAGCTCAAAGGACCAGTAAATATCTTCAACAAAATCATAGAAGAAAACTTCCCTAACCTAAAAAAAGAGATACCCGTATAGGCATAAAAGAAGCCTACAGAACTCCAAATAGATTGGACCAGAAAAGAAACACCTCCTGTCACATGATAGTCAAAACACCAAACGCACAAAATAAAGAAAGAATATTAAAAGCAGTAAGGGAAAAAGGTCAAGTAACATATAAAGGCAGACCTATCAGAATCACACCAGACTTTTCACCAAAAACTATGAAGGCCAGAAGATCCTGTCCTGATGTCATACAGACCCTAAGAGAACACAAATGCCAGCCCAGGTTACTGTATCCTGCAAAACTCTCAATTAACATAGATGGAGAAACCAATATATTCCATGACAATACCAAATTTACACAATATCTTTCTACAAATCCAGCACTACAAAGGATAATAAATGGTAAATGCCAACATAAGGAGGCAAGCTATACCCAAGAAGAAGCAAGAAACTAATCGTCTTGGCAACAAAACAAAGAGAAGAAAAGCACAAAAACATAACCTCACATCCAAATATGAATATAACAGGAAGCAATAATGACTATTCCTTAATATCTCTGAATATCAATGGCCTCAACTCCCCAATAAAAAGACATAGATTAACAAACTGGATACACAACTAGGACCCTGTATTCTGCTGCCTACAGGAAACACACCTCAGAGACGAAGACAGACACTACCTCAGAGTGAAAGGCTGGAAATCAAATTTCCAAGCAAATGGTCGGAAGAAGCAAGCTGGAGTAGCCATTCTAATATCAAATAAAATCAATTTTCACCTAAAAGTCATCAAAAAAGATAAGGAAGGACACTTCATATTCATCAAAGGAAAAATCCACCACGATGAACTCTCAATCCTAAATATCTATGCCGCAAATACAAGGGCACCTTCATACGTAAAAGAAACCTTACTACAGCTCAAAACACACATTGCACCTCACACAATAATAGTAGGAGATTTCAACACCCCACTCTCATCAATGGACAGATCATGGAAACAGAAATTAAACAGAGACGTAGACGGACTAAGAGAAGTCATGAGCCAAATGGACTTAACAGATATTTATAGAACATTCTATCCTAAAGCAAAAGGATATACCTTCTTGGCAGCTCCTCATGGTACTTTCTCCAAAACTGACCATATAATTGGTCAAAAAACGGGCCTCAACAGGTACAGAAAGATAGAAATAATCCCATGCATGCTATCAGACCACCACGGCCTAAAACTGGTCTTCAATAACAATAAGGGAAGAATGCCCACATATACGTGGAAATTGAACAATGCCCTACTCAATGATAACCTGGTCAAGGAAGAAATAAAGAAAGAAATTAAAGACTTCTTAGAATTTAATGAAAATGAAGGTACAACATACCCAAACTTATGGGACACAATGAAAGCTGTGCTAAGAGGAAAACTCATAGCGCTGAGTGCCTGCAGAAGGAAACAGGAAAGAGCATATGTCAGCAGCTTGACAGCACACCTAAAAGCTCTAGAACAAAAAGAAGCAAATACACCCAGGAGGAGTAGAAGGCAGGAAATAATCAAACTCAGAGCTGAAATCAACCAAGTAGAAACAAAAAGGACCATAGAAAGAATCAACAGAACCAAAAGTTGGTTCTTTGAGAAAATCAACAAGATAGATAAACCCTTAGCCAGACTAATGAGAGGACACAGAGAGTGTGTCCAAATTAACAACATCAGCAATGAAAAGGGAGACATAACTACAGAATCAGAGGAAATTCAAAAAATCATCAGATCTTACTATAAAAGCCTATATTCAACAAAACTTGAAAATCTGCAGGAAATGGACAATTTCCTAGACAGATACCAGGTACTGAAGTTAAATCAGGAACAGATAAACCAGTTAAATAACCCCATAATTCCTAAGGAAATAGAAGCAGTCATTAAAGGTCTCCCAACCCAAAAGAGCCCAGGTCCAGACGGGTTTAGTGCAGAATTCTATCAGACCTTCATAGAAGACCTCATACCAATATTATCCAAACTATTCCACAAAATTGAAAGAGATGGAGCACTACCGAATTCCTTCTATGAAGCCACAATTACGCTTATACCTAAACCACACAAAGACCCAACAAAGAAAGAGAACTTCAGACCAATTTCCCTTATGAATATCGACGCAAAAATACTCAATAAAATTCTGGCAAAACAAATCCAAGAGCACATCAAAACAATCATCCAACATGATCAAGTAGGCTTCATCCCAGGCCTGCAGGGATGGTTTAATATGCAGAAAACCATCAACGTGATTCATTATATAAACAAACTGAAAGAACAAAACCACATGATCATTTCACTAGATGCTGAGAAAGCATTTGACAAAATTCAACACCCCTTCATGATAAAAGTCCTGGAAAGAATAGGAATTCAAGGCCCATACCTAAACATAGTAAAAGCCATATACAGCAAACCAGTTGCTAACATTAAACTAAATGGAGAACAACTTGAAGCAATCCCACTAAAATCAGGGATTAGACAAGGCTGCCTGCTCTCTCCCTACTTATTCAATATAGTTCTTGAAGTTCTAGCCAGAGCAATCAGACAACAAAAGGAGGTCAAGGGGACACAGATCAGAAAAGAAGATGTCAAAATATCACTATTTGCAGATGATATGATAGTATATTTAAGTGATCCCAAAAGTTCCACCAGAGAACTACTAAAGCTGATAAACAACTTCAGCTAAGTGCCTGGGTATAAAATTAACTCAAATGAATCAGTAGCCTTCCTCTACACAAAAGAGAAACAAGCCGAAAAAGAAATTAGGGAAACGACAACCTTCATAATAGACCCAAACAATATAAAGTACCTTGGTGTAACTTTAACCAAACAAGTAAAAGATCTGTACAATAAGAACTTCAAGACTCTGAAGAAAGAAATTGAAGAAGACCTCAGAAGATGGAAAGATCTCCCATGCTCATGGATTGGCAGGATTAATATAGTAAAAATTGCCATTTTACCAAAAGTGATCTACAGATTCAATGCAATCCCCATCAACATACCAATCTAATTCTTCAAAGAGTTAGACAGAACAATTTGCAAATTCATCTGGAATAACAAAAAACCCAGGATAGCTAAAACTATCCTCAACAATAAAAGGACTTTAGGGGGAATCACTATCCCTGAACTCAAGCAGTATTACAGAGCAATAGTGATAAAAACTACATGGTATTGGTACGGAGACAGACAGATAGACCAATGGAATAGAATTGAAGACCTAGAAATGAACCCACAAACCTATGGTCACTTGATTTTTGACAAAGGAGCCAAAAACATCCAATGCAAAAAAGATAGCATTTTCAACAAATGGTGCTGGTTCAACTGGAGGTCAACATGTAGAAGAATGCAGATCGATCCATGCTTATCACCCTGTACAAAGCTTAAGTGCAAGTGGATCAAGGACCTCCACATCAAACCAGAAACACTCAAACTAATAGAAGAAAAACTAGGGAAGCATCTGGAACACATGGGCACTGGAAAAAAATTCCTGAACAAAACACCAATGGCTTATGCTCTAAGATCAAGAATCGACAAATGGGATCTCATAAAACTGCAAAGCTTCTGTAAGGCAAAGGACACTGTGGTTAGGACAAAACGGCAACCAACAGATTGGCAAAAGATCTTTACCAATCCTACAACAGATAGAGGCCTTATATCCAAAATATACAAAGAACTCAAGAAGTTAGACCGCAGGGAGACAAATAACCCTATTAAAAAATGGGGCTCAGAGCTAAACAAAGAATTCACAGCTGAGGAATGCCGAATGGCAGAGAAACACCTAAAGAAATGTTCAACATCTTTAGTCATAAGGGAAATGCAAATCAAAACAACCCTGAGATTTCACCTCACACCAGTGAGAATGGCTAAGATCAAAAACTCAGGTGAAAGCAGATGCTGGAGAGGATGTGGAGAAAGAGGAACACTCCTCCATTGTTGGTGGGGTTGCAGACTGATACGACCAATCTGGAAATCAGTTTGGAGATTCCTCAGAAAATTGCACACTGAATTGCCTGAGGATCCAGCTATACCTCTCTTGGGCATATATCCAAAAGATGCCCCAACATATAAAAAAAGACACGTGCTCCACTATGTTCATAGCAGCCTTATTTATAATAGCCAGAAGCTGGAAAGAACCCACATGCCCTTCAACAGAGGAATGGATACAGAAAATGTGGTACATCTACACAATGGAATATTACTCAGCTATCAAAAACAATGTCTTTATGAAATTCATAGACAAATGGTTGGAACTGGAAAATATCATCCTGAGTGAGGTAACCCAATCACAGAAAAACACACATGGTATGCACTCATTGATAACTGGCTATTAGCCCAAATGCTTGAATTACCCTAGATGCCTAGAACAAATGAAACTCAAGACGGATGATCAAAATGTGAATGTTTCACTCCTTCTTTAAAAGGGGGACAAGAATACCCTTGGCAGGGAATAGAGAGGCAAAGATTAAAACAGAGACTGAAGGAACACCTTCAGAGCCTGCCCCACATGTGGCCCATACATATACAGCCACCCAATTAGACAAGATGGATGAAGCAAAGAAGTGCAGGCCGACAGGAGCCGGATGTAGATCTCTCCTGAGAGACACAGCCAGAATACAGCAAATACAGAGGCGAATGCCAGCAGCAAACCACTGAACTGAGAATAGGACCCCCATTGACGGAATCAGAGAAAGAACTGGAAGAGCTCGAAGGGGCTCGAGACCCCATATGTACAACAATACCAAGCAACCAGAGCTTCCAGGGACTAAGCCACTACCTAAAGACTATACATGGACTGACCTTGGACTCTGACCTCATAGGTAGCAATGAATATCCTAGTAAGAGCACCAGTGGAAGGGGAAGCCATGGGTCCTGCTAAGACTGAACCCCCAGGGAACTAGACTGTTGGGGGGAGGGCGGCAATGGGTGCAGGGTGGGGAGGGGAACACCCATTAGGAAGGGGAGGGGGGAGGGGAATGTTTGCCCGGAAACCAGGAAAGGGAATAACACTGGAAATGTATATAAGAAATACTCAAGTTAATAAAAAAATTTCTTTTTTTTAAAAAAAATAAATAAATGTAAAAAAAAATTTCCTAGTTCAAAACATCCAGGAAATTTGGGACACTTTGGAAAGATCAAACAAAGAATCATAGGAGTAGAAGAGATGAAGATTCTCAGTACCAACTGCCAGAAGATATCTTTAACAAAATCCTAGAAAAAACATTCCCAAACTAAAGGAAGAAATTGTACCAGAAAGGAAAGTCCTTCCACCACATAATAATCAAAACACTAAATGGATAGAACAAAGGAAGAGTACTCAAAGCTGCAAAGGACAAAGGACAAGTAGGCAATAACAGTATCAGAATTACACTTGAGTTCTCCAAAGGGACTCTAAAAGATAAAAATTCTGGACATATTCCTTCTGATCCTAAGAGAAGGCAGGAGCCACCCCAAAATACAATACTCAGCAAAACACTCAATCATCATAGATATAGAAACCAAGAAATTCCATGACAAAGCAAATTTTAAACAATATCTTTCTACTATTCCAGTCCTAAAGAGTGTACTAGAAGTAAAACTCCAACACACGAGGATAACTACACCTGAGAAAATACAAGAGATTAATGATCACACACACACACAGACACACACACCCACACAAACGAACACAGACACACACATACACACACACATACACACACAAACACACACACACACACCCAGAGAGAGAGAGAGAGAGAGAGAGAGAGAGAGAGAGAGAGAGAGAGAGAAGAGAAGAGAAGAGAATTGCATACACACAGTAACAACCCCAACATCAACATCAAAATAATAGCAACTAACCATCATTGGTCCTTAACATCTCTCAATGTCAAATCACCAATAAAAATAGACACAGACTAACAGACTGAAACCTAAAACAAGATTGAGCATTCTACTCCATACATGAAACAAAACGCAGCAAAACAGTGGACACTATATCAGACTATAAAGCTATAAGATGATTTTCCAAGCAAGTGGACCTCAGAAATGTGATGGAATTACTATTGTAATATGTAATAAAATAGACTTCCAACCAAACATAATCAAAGGAGAGGACGAAATACACTCCATACTCTTCAAAAGAAAAATCTACCAAGATGAAATCTCAATTCTGAACATCTATGCCCAATTGCAAGGGCAGCCAGATTCATAAAAGACACTTTACTAAGGCTCAAATACACACTGAACAGCACACAATAATAACGGTGAACTTCAACACACCACTCTCATCAATGGACAGGTCAGTGAAACAGAGAAACAATGAAAATTACAGAGACTATAAACCTAATGGATTAACAAATATCTACAGGACATTTCACCCGAACATAATGGAATATACCTTCTTCTCAGCACTCACAGAACCTTTCCAAAATCAACAATATATTGAGCATAAAAGGAACCTCCATAGACACAAGATTAAAATAACCCCATGCATTCTATCAGATCAGCACAGACTGAGTGTGGACGTCAACAACAACAGAAACAGCAAAAACACACACCCAGGGTAACTGAACGACTTTGTATCGAATTATCATTTGGTTAGAGAAAACATTAAAAAATGAAAGACTTTTCAGAATCCAATGAAAATGAAAGCACAATATACCCAAACTTACAGCACACAGTAAGAAGTGTGGTAAGAGGAACAGTAATAGCACTGTGTGCCTTCATAAGGAAAATGGAGAGATCTCATACTAGCAATGTAAGGCCACACCTGAAAGCTCTAGAAGAAAAAGAAACAAAAAGAGCCAAGAGGAGTCTATTGGTTCAGGTTCTCTCCTCAGGGATTCTTATGTGTGGTGCCCTTTAGGATATCTGCCCAGTTTGCTTGATAACAGAGATGGAGACACTTGTCTCTCTCCTCTGTTAGTGAAAGAAAACAGCAAAAGGGTCAGGAATGTTTATTTAAGCTTCAGGAAGAAAATTTAAGGAGAATATACCCAAATACTCAGCTGTTTCCTGACAGGCATAGGAGGCATTTCACCACGAATTTTATATCCTGTGGGGCAAAGTGCTGGTTAGAAGATGACCTGTTTCAATCTGATGAGACTTGACATCATGCTCCCACCATTGATAAAAATATGAACTCTAATGGCAGTAAGTACAGATCCCTTGAGACCGCTGCAGGGGGAAAAATCTGATTATCTTCTATGTCCAGAAATGTCTGTGTAGAGTACTGTCAGGGAGTTCAGCTGAAAACGGTCCAGACCCAGGGCTCTCTTGAACAGTATTTACTGCTCGGGCCTGTTGAGGGTTGAGTCAACAGATTATAGATTTGTGGATTATTAAATACAGCGTGGGACAGGCGATGCTGAACAAGAGTTAGGAATTAACATGAAGAGAGTCAATGCTACACTGATGAAAACTGAGGTGATAGCAGTTCACATGGCTGTTTAGCGAGAGCACACCAACATCAGGCCAGCACCTATCAAGTCATGCTTTATATCGGCACTTCCCGAGAAGTGTTTTCAGAAACAGGCAGCTTATACAATGACTCTGGAGTCCTTCAGTCAGTGTTGCCTGCTTTTCTTATCCCTATGACAAAAGCACCTTAATGAGGAAGGATTTATTTTGCTTTACAGTTTCAAAAGGTTCGGTACTGTGTCAGGGAAGACACAGTGGTTAGAGCATGTGGCCTGTGGTGATGGGAACCAAAGCTTAGGAGATTGTTTACCTGAGCCTTGTTTAGGAAGCAGAAGGCTCAAGTTGGCATCAGAGCCAGGTTATAACTCAAAGTCTATCCTCCAAGATACCTGTTTTCTCCAGCTAGGCTATGGTCCTACATATGCCCCAACTTACCAAAGTAGTATTGTTATGGTGGCCCCTTGTATCTAACATAATGTAATCATAAAGTTAATGCAGAAAAGTTTATTGTAATGAGCCACTGCAGAGATGTGGACAGGAATCTGGAGATAAACTCTGACCCTGAGTCAGAATGTTATAGAATTTTTAATCAAATATGAACAATGGCTGTAATCATCTGTGCCACATTGCAGTTTCATTGTCTGTCAATCAGGACTATACTAGGAACTTTTCTTCCTGGTACATTTATGCTTGTCTCATTGGTTGGCTTGCTCAACTGCGGGAGAGTGGTTTGCCCAGCATTCATATCTCAACTTGCCAACCAAGATGACACTCATTCAGGAAGGGCTTGGGAAGTGAACCTTTGACACCTGTTCAGAATGCAAGTTTTATTCAAAATGAAATTGCGGTCTGCAGCTGGAGCTGACCCTGTGCCAGAGCTCTCTGTACCCAGATCCTACTAGGAAACAGCTGGTCTCCCAGGAGTGCTGACACACAGGCTTAGAGGAGGGCCAAGCCACTGTCACAGACAGCAAGACCAGCTAACACCAGAGATAACCAGATGGCCAGACAAGTGTAAGGACCTAAGCAACAGAAACCAAGGCCACTTGGCATCATGAGAACCCAGTTCTCCCACCAGAGAAAGTCCTGGATACCCAAACACATTGGAAAAGCAAGATTCTGATTTCAAGTTACACCTCATGATGAAGTTAGAAGACTTTAAGAAGGATATAAATAATTCCTTTAAAGAAATACAGGACAATACAGGTAAACAGGTAGAAGACTTTAAAAAGGAAATACCAAAATTCCTTAAAGCAAGACAGGAATACACAACCAAACATGTGAAGGAATGGAGCAAAACCACCCAGGATCTAAAAATGGAAATAGAAACAATAAGGAAATCACAAAGGGAGACAACCCTGGAGATAGAAAACCTAGGACAGAGATGAGGAGTCATAGACGTAAGCATCACAATAGAAAGTGAGAGATAGAATAGAGAACCTTGGGTACAGAAGAAACCATAGAAAACATTAACACAGCAGTCAAAGAAAATGCAAAACACAAAAATATCCTAAGCCAATACATCCAGGTAATTCAGAACACAATGAGAAGATCAAACCTGAGGATATTAGGTGTAGAAGCGTGAAGTTTCCCAACTTAAAGAGCCAGTAAATATCCTCGAGAAAATTATAGAAAAAATTTCCCTACCAAAAACAAAGAAATGCCCATAAGCATACAAGAAACCTACAGAACGCCTAATAAATTGGACCATAAAATTGCTGAAAACTCCAAATGCACTAAATAAAGAATATTAAATGCTCCAAATAAAGAATATTAAAAGTAGTAAGGGACAGACCTATCAGAACTACACCACACTTTGACAGCCAAGCAGCACTTTGCCAGGCATGCAAGGGATGGTCCAGGCTCTAATATCCAGATGGAAATTGTTAATGGAGGAAAAATGTCTGCTTGTGGAAATTAGATGTCAGGCTCTGTTCTGCCAAGGGCATGAGATTCGAAAGAAGAAACTCCATCTTTGGAGCTGATAGGAAAGGTGACTGTGACAGTTACTGGACTCAAACCTCATAAAGTGATCAGAAGGATCAGTGGTCTGAATGTTCTTCATGTTTGTTCTACTCAACACTAAAGACAGGAAACATCCATATCTCTAGAGTCCAACACAGGGATCCCAGTGAGAGTTATATGACAGGATATCGGGCAGAAAGTGTTAGTGCAGAGGATGAGTGACAAGTTAGAGATGTCCTGCCAAAGTGCTTCTTCCCACCAACACACACACACACACACACACACACACACATACACACACACACACACACACACTCACACACACACATTACAATGACCGTTGATCTATCTCAGGGTAGGCTCACGGAATTGTATATACGGACAGATAACTTCTCATTTCGAAGAGAAGCCACTGAGAATCCAGGAAGATAACCAAGATTGCAGAGGTCTCTCAACCTAGTGTTCCTTCTACACTGCACCATTTTCAGGTTTCTGTTTATAAATATTTCACTGTCATAATTAAGAAAAATCCAAGAGTTTGAAGCTTTGATTAGATGAAGTCAACTTTAATTATATCAATAAAATTGACACAATCCCATAATCACTTACGTGTAATGGATAAAGCTAAAGAATTTTGAAACCCACCTATGCAAATACACACATAGTAAGTCTCTCCTTCCTACCCTTGAGGACAATCTTTTGTAGCACTTTCCTTTACTTTTTATAAAATGTACCATATGTACTGCAATATGAGCCAATACTTATTAGTACATAGAAATCAACTGCATCCTTTTCAGTTCTATATTACTGCACAGGCATGGACCTGCTATTGCCCACTCATCCATTCTAACAACCATGAACAGAGATGGTTTAAAACAGCGCTACAAAGTAAGTCCTTACCACAGGCACACATACTTCAGCACACCACTGACCCTGCCATATAATGAGACTCCTAGAGATAAACGAGATGGGGGATGAGCTGCAAGCATTTCCCAGGCTGCCATGGGCTCAACATGGTCTTGGTGCCTCCTCATCTCTTTGGGGTTTCTCCTGCCAAACTTGTCATTAGCAAAGTGGAAATGAGAGAAAATATTTTCTTGGTTAAATAATGCCTCATTCACAAACACAGATGGGTATTGTAAATCATGCCAGAAGTGCCATAAGCTTGTGTACAAAGAAATTAATTTGATTCGTGCCCTTCGTCCTACCTCAAAATATAAGCCTTATATTCCTACAACAGGATCTAAGAGCTCCTGTGAGAGAAGCACTCCTTTGATAAAAGTCCCAGGGCTATTAGAAGGTTCCTGTGAAGTGGAAATGCCCAGTTGCAGAAGAGAGACACAGAAAGTGAAGGATCACAGAGGCAAAATAATAGTCTGAACTAAGAAGAATTACAGGATGTCAAAAACAGACTCACCATCAATAGGAAGGATACAAGCAGGCAGTGGGTCTTGAGAGGTAGGGTCTGTACATGACAGTGGGTTGATCCAGAGCATAACTGACAGAGGGCATGATAGGTGGTGGGTGGAATGTTGTGCTTAAGAGTCACAGTGAGTTGGATGATTGTCCTAGTGCCTTCTGTCTTACTATGATAAAATATCTCGACAAAAAGAGACTTGGGAGAGAAAGGGTTCGTTTTCACTAACAATTCTAGGTTAAAATCCATCCTTGTGGCAAAGTCTTAGTAGCAAGGGCTCGAGACAGTTGGCCATGTCTCATTCACAGCCAAGAACAGACAAATGGATTTGTGTGTGCTCAGTTGCGCATTGGATTGACTGTGCTCAGTGCAACCTCTTGACTTACCTAGTTCAGTAGCCCTTGCCTAGAGAACGTTGCTACTCTCAACGGGACGGATCTTCCTACACAATTAATTTCATTAAAGCAATCCCCTTAAGTCACGCTTCCAGGATAAACCAATGGACCCAGTCCCTCACTGGCATGCTGTCCTTCTTGGGTGATTCTGTGTTGTGTCAGGTGACAAGGCTGATGGCACATCACAAGGACATTACTTTGCAGGTAAAGGACCCAAAGCCTGGAGAAGTGATGAACGTTAGCCCAAGACGACACAGCGACACAGTATGCTCTGGATATGGACTCTCTCACTCGGGGTTCCTCAACATTGATTACATAATACTGATTGTGGTAGATTGAATGAGAATGGCTTCTGTAACCTCATGTATTTCAACACTCACTCACCTATCAGTGGAACTATATGGGAAGGATTAGGAGGTGTGGCCTTGTTGGAGGCAGTATTGCTTCTTACAATGGGCTTTGTAGGTTCCCAAGGAGCATACAGTTCCCCGTGACCTCCCTCTGCCTTGCAACTGTGGATAAGGTTTTAGCCCTCAGCTACTGCTCCAGCACCATCTCTGTCTGCCGTGCTGCTGGGATTCTCTCCACCATGATGGCCCTGGACTCTAATCCTATGGAACTGTATTCCCCAATAACTCTTCCTTCTATAAATTACCTTGGTTGTGTTGTCTCTTCACAGCAACAGAAAAGTGACTGACTCTGATAAAATATCTACCTGCTGATGTCCTGGCCACACCCCTGTCAGTTTATTTATTTGTATGTAAGGAAATGAGTAATCCATGCATCTTGCATTTTAAACTGGAAGGTGGTTGACATGTGCAGCCTGCTATGGGAATGAATCTCTGGTAAACTATTTCCATCTCCTGTCCCATAGCCTTGGACTCCCCCATTTACCATGCTGGAGCTGCTTCTGCCTGAGACCTGGAGGACAATTTATTAGACCTTCAGAGGGACATGATCATCTGAGACTTCCTAGCACCCTTAATGACACAGCCACACCTACTGGCATCTGCCTCCCTTGAGGGGAGACTGAAAGAACTCAGAAATTTATTTTACTGGTTGCCATGGCAATTCTTTGCAGTGTCAGCAGAAATACTCCACAAGACACACAAGCTAGCAGAAGCCTCCTCCAAGTCTTCAGCTCAGAATCTCTCTCAGTCTTAGCCTCAAGCATTGTATTGTGGAGCCTTGACTCAGAAATTCAACAAAATAACCACACACTTTGGGATTCTTTGCTATACCCTCCGCTTCATAGGGCTCAGAAGTGAAACACTGTAATCACCTATCCAGGTGGAACAGGCATGGGGGCAGATGGAATTGAAAAGTTCTTGCACCACTGATCCTCCTTGTATAGACTCCAAAGCTCCTGGTTTCTGTATCCCTCCAATTGCTAAAGCAACTCTAATCCCCCAGAATCCCGACCAAGTTTGTTCCCAATCTCACTGTTTTCCAAGCTTTCAATATGAGTCTTATTTAATTCCCTGTGACGGTATGGGCACATACTACAGTGTGCATGTTAGGGGGACACATTGAGTTCAGGAGATAACCTAAGGTGTCGGCCCATATTCTCCTTCTTCCTTGTTTGAATAAGGTCTCTTTGTTTTTTGCTGCTTCACATAGGCTAGATTCTGGGTCTGCTCCTGTCTCTACCTCACATCTTGCCTTTGAAGACCTGGGATTGCAGGAGTGCTACCGAGCCTGAATTTTACCTGAGTTCTGAGGATGCTGATCCAAGTCCTCATGCAAGTGCTCTATTCATTAACCCAATTCCCCATCCCATAATTCATCTGTAGTCAGGTAGATCTTTAAAATAAATATTGAAAAATAAAACCTTCCTATCATCTTAAAACTCTTGCCATGTATAGAAAACAGAACAATTCTACCTTTTCTGACAAGCCAAGCCACGATATAGCCCAGTAAACCCAGACCTGTTAGGAGTTAGAACCCAGGCTCCAGTCACAGCTCTGTCAATTGCAAGCTGTGCATATGAAATGTGAAATACTTGCAAGCTGTAAACCTTACACTAGAGAGCTCGGGTCTGGAATAGTTTGTTGTTAAAGAGCCAGCTCACTTTTTAGACCTGATTACGAACAGTTTCTGGGTTCTATTCAAGGTTCTAACTATCCTTTTCAGATGCTACTGCTACCACCATCTTTTGGGGTGTGATTTTTTTATGGAGTGAGGATGGGATGTGTACACCTGTTACCAGGTAGGCATTTGCCTGTGCACAGATCCCTGATCTAAACTGTTCATTTGCTATTGTATGAGGCAATCTTTGTTTCCTGAATCCATCAAGGTCTTGGAACAAAGCAACAGAAATGATTGGGTGACTAATGCAAGAAAGTGGATGCAAGCACGGATGGAGATTCAAAATATCAATCAATCAAACAAAGAAACAAACAACAACTGTACTGTGAGGAGCAGGGGTAGCCAGAAGGATGAACGTAGAGAAACAGGTAGGAATCATGGGAGCACTGGGTCTGGCCACCAGCTATCTCTGGAAAACTGAGACCACAGCAGGTGTTGGTGATCTACACTGGATCCCTGAACCTGCTGTGTGCTGGTCCCTGAGGACCTGTTGCCTTGCCTTGGGTCTGGGACTCAGATCTTTTACGCAGTCTTCTATGTCCAGCTATCCAGAAGCAAAGGAAGAAACCTTGGAGCGTTTTCCTGGCCAGACTAGGAACACAGACTAACACCGATAGAGATACCTGGTTATTTATTCATGATTTACTTGGGTGTAGGCCAGACACTATGCTCATCTGTAGGGGCCTAAAAGGAATCCCAGGAGTTCCTGGGGCCTAACAGGAATGACAGAATAAGAGGGACTGCAGTGTGGTGTAGTGCAAACTGCAAGAGGTTAGTGGGTACTGATGCATTCTGAAAGACTGGGAAGTCTCTATTCAATAAAGAGATGTAGAGACTGCAGAGTTTCCAGCCTGAAAACTGTGGAGGCAGAGGTATCAGGGACAGAATTATTCCAGGTAGACTTTTTATATGCAGATGAAAGAAGTGAAGAAGCCAGAATCTAAGAAGCTAACAAAGCAGCAAATTACCAGGTAGAACCAGGACTTGCAGTAAGGACATATAGTGCAAGGTGGAGGGGCTAGCCAAAATGTGCATTGGTCTAGAGCTCCATGAAGTCTAGAATGTTTATGTTATGTGATTCAGTATTTGTTCCTAGTTGGTTGTAGGGAGCGGCTAAACATGGCGCCGACATCTGGTGGTCGTTGGTGATAAACACCTGCAATGCGCATGTGTTGGCATTTCTCTGGCAGGTATCAGACTGGAGTGATATTCATGCTAATAAGGTATTTCATACTCCACCAATCCCCAGAGGACAAGTTTACAGCCACAGCCTGTCTTGTATATAAGGCTGGTGCCTTTGTTCCTTGTGGTCCCCCGTATCAAGAATGAGGTATTCCTGCAATAACGGCTGTTGAGAAGAATCCAACAGGGTTGCGTCTTTCTTGCTGGTCGAGGTGGGCGCTTCAGTTGGTAAACCTGTTTCAGAAGGATAAGGCACTGCTTCTTGGGGAAGAGCGTGTTCCTAAGGTTGGTTTTATAGTTTTCAAAAGCCCAAGTGATTCCCAATCTGTCTCCACTTGTGGCCCTAGAGACTCTCAGCTGTTCCTCTCACTCTGCCTTTGCTGTACCACAGTGGACTTGTTCTGTAAGCATGAGTCTGAATACGCTATGTTTTATAAATTTGTTGCCTTGGTCATGGAGTCTTATTGGAGCAAAAGAAAGGAAGATGCCGAACTTAGAATCTCTTATCCTACGATGAAGGAGGCTGGGAAATAATTCCAGTTGGTCCAACAGCCACTCTGCTGGTCCTGTGGACAGTGATGGAGGCTGGTATCTACAAGCTAGGAATCTGTAAACAGCTACATTTTGGGCAACTTGAGTAGCAGGACTCTGGCCAGTTAAGGCTGACTATCTGGCCAGGGCCCTGTAACCCTGGCTTCTGGGCATGAATTCAGGCAGGGAAATGCTGCCATGTGATGCTTGCTTCTAATCTTTTCTCTCACTGTACTGGAAGCTGTGACCTCTATCTTGTCACTGGGGAGAGCCTTTAGGGAGTTGCCTAGAGCACCTCTGCTCACTTTCTATGCCAGGTCCCTGTGAGAACTTCTGCCTTACCTGGGCTTATCCTTCTTTCTCTCAGGACCCAGTGGGTACTGTTGGGGTTGCCATTGTGGTACAGCTACACAATGGAGTACTACTCAGCTATCAAAAACAATGATATCATGAAATTCATAGGATAATGGAATGAACTAGAAAATATCATCCTGAGTGAGGTAACTCAGTCACAGAAAAACACACTTGGTAGGTGTAGGGAGCGGCGCGGTAAAGCAAATAGGGTGCCGACATCCAGCCCTGTCTGATTGTAAACAATTTACCGTGCATGCGCAGACTTGTCCCCTTGCTAGGGCAGCCGTAGGATAATGAGGTGATCTGGCGCCCTCCTATGGTGAACAACAGTACTGCGCATGCACGGGTTTTGCACCTGGCGTCAGTCTGGCTGGGGCGGTACTATGCTAATGGGGTGGTTCATGCTGCGCCAATCTCTGGAGGACAAGTAGCTGGGATGATAGTGGGGTGACTCGTGCTACACCAATCCCTGAAGGATTATTAGCATACTGTTGTGTATATAAGGCGAGCGACTTTGCCGCTCATGGTCCCTGTGTCAACAATGTAGTGGTCCTGCAGTAAAGGCTGTTGAGAAGAATCAGACCGTGTTGCGTCTTCCTTGCCGGCCGAGGTGGGCGTGACAAGTGGTGGCCTGCACGGAGACCCGAGGACATCCTCGTGTATTTCTGAACTCTTCAGCTCCAGGACGGCGACGTCCGAAAGTTCCGGGTAAGGGACGATAAAGTTCTCTGGAGGTAAGCAGAGACGATGAATAAAGTTCTCTGGAGGTAAGCAGAGACGATGAAAGTCTTGGTATAGAGGCCAAAAGGTTTGTAAACTAAGGCAATGTTGTTTCCAATGGATCCTTTGTAGGTAAGGCTTGTAATTTTGTTTATTTTTTTTCTTTGTGTGGGAAGCCCTTAGGACAGGTCAGAGGGTCCTTGCAGAGCAACAAGAAAGTATGTCAGAGGGAGAAAAGGTCTCAAAAGAAAAAAAGAAAAGAAAAGGAGATAAAAGGAACAGAGAGAAGGCAGAGGTAAAAAAGAGGATAATCAGGACCAGGAAACAAATAAGATATATTCTTCTTTAAAAGCCTTGACCTTAGAAATGTCAGACAATCTAGAAAGCAATGCCAACAGCTTAGAGAAAGTGAAACTAAAGGTACAACCATTGGGTCTGGGGCCGCCCTGCAGAGCAACAAAAGGAAGCGCAGGACTCAACCTCAGTTCCACCACCAGACTCATATTGACCCATCGAATGGGAACTCAGGTGGTGGATAGAGATTTTAAAGGACCCAGTAAGCAGAATTCAGAAGGATCGCAGAAATTGAAAGCATGTACAAAGATAAAGATTTGGGGTAGTGGTAGTGGTCAAAAGGGGACAAGGTAATAATGGTAAAATGTTTTTGTGTATGTGTTCTCTTAGAATTATGTTAAAATCTAGAGAAGCAAAGTCGATTCTCATAGATGCTTTTAGTCTTTGGACCCTGACTAGAGACAGTTTACACCCTAGACAAGAGAGAGAATGGGGTTGAGAAAAACAGTCCTCCCGAACTCTCCACAGATGCTTTGGCAAAAGAAGGAAATGAGCTTAAACTTTTTGGAGCTCTCCTGGGAACAGAAGGAGGTGGGAGACGTCTTGCCGCCTTGCTGATTCCTATTGGAGAAGTGCTTATTTCTGGTTCTGGGTTCTTTAGGTAGGATGTCTGGGTCCCTTTGGTGGAACACCATCTAGTTCTTTTCCTCTATGTCTATTGTCTGTCCTTGGTGCACCAAGCTGTCCATGTATGTCAATTTATGTCTGGGTTTTGCTTCTCATTGCTTGAATGTTTTGTGTTTCATGTTTAAAAGAAAAGGTTAAAATTTTAAATGCTGGTTGATTCACCCATTGATGCAGCTTTAACTCCTTTCAAGAAAGGAACAAATAAATAAAAAGTTTCAACTGGCTTTTGGAGCCTGCATCTGTAGCTAGAAGCCTAAGTCGCCTGGGCAAGCTCCCCAGGGGGCTGGCTAAATGTTTATACTAGCCGATCCTAAAGACACCAGGAGTTTCACAGCTTCTAAGGTAATGGAACTGATGGCTGTTTCTCTTAGAAAAATCTTTGACCGTGATTATTGGACTCAACAGGTGACGAGGTGTTTCTCTTAAAACTACAGCTAGAAAAAGTAAAAATGGTGATTGGTTTAAATATTTAAGATATGTGTAGCCACTTCAATTTTGTTTCTGATTGGTTTTAAATGTATAAATATTCTCTACATGCCTTGGTTATGGACTTTTAAGTTATTGGATATGGTTAAAAAATGTAACATTGGTAACAGAAAGTTGACATAAAACTGGTAAATTTGGATAGAATCATTCTAGCCAACATGTGGCATGAGCCAGTCTAGGAAAACAGGTCTAAATTGGGATAATATTTTTATGGAAATCTTATCCTAGAAACCAGGCTTCTAAAAGATTTTAAGGCAATGTCTCTTTGTTGAGGTATTGGAGACCACACCATCAGGAAAATTCCTGATGCTGACCTCTGGCTTACACACACACACACACACACACACACACACACACACACACGCACACACTCACACACACACACGCACACACTCACACACACACACACACTCACATGTATTTAGAAGGAAGTGGAACATGGTAAAGCTCATCAGGTAACTTTTAACCCAGAATAACTCCGTAGGTAGGAATCGCTTGTTTCTCTTTAAGCCAACTCATGTACAGAGCTTCCCAATGGAGAGAGCTCGAGTAACAGACAGGCATTGGGTTTCTACCAACAATATCTCTTCAAACCAAGGCCAACTTGATTCAAGGCTGCTCCATTCTCCTCCATGGCAGGTCCTAGGGACCTGAGACATTGACGTGGGACTATCCCTCCTCAACAGAGGAGCCTTGCATTGGTCAGAGTCTTGTGCCACCCGACTAGGAAATGTTTCCTCAACACAAAAGGAGATATACAAGGCAATGTGCTCTTCCTGTGGACATTACCATCCTCAGAGAAGTGAGTCTCAGGAAGGCCAAGTGAAAAGGTTGGTGGCGAGTTGCTCGGTTAATAAGCTAGCCATACTGCTGTCCCTTATCAAAATCTAAGTAACTTTTTTTCTGAACCTCAGTCTACTAATTACACAGCACATGATGAAGATTTGTAAAAATCTGGCAGCCTCTTCTCAGAATAATGGCATAACCCCAATTCTGTTACAACCCCCGACATGGGATTATGTCTTAATTATTTTCTTATTGTTAGAATACAAAGATAAGGGCTGAAGGAATACAAAGGGCTAGAACCAGAGCTCAGTGGTTAAGGGCACTGGCTGCTTTTCTAGAGGTCCTGAGTGCAATTCCCAGAAACCACATAGTGGCTCACAACCATCTATAATGGGATCTGATGCCCTCTTGTCATGCAGGCATACATGCAAACAGAGAACGTAGATAGATAAGTAAATAAAGATAAAACAAGCTTACTATTAAAGGGAGCTTGTACTAAAAGATCTTTATAATCAGTGGAAAATGTAATGGGTACAGTCTTCAGTACTGTGACAATGACTTCAAAGAGGTAAGTTTGGTGTGAACCAGGCCATAACATAAATTGATTGAATTTACAGAAACCTACAGCCAATAACAACAGGAGACTCCCTGAGAAGAATGAAAAGAGCAGTGAACTTGGAATAAGACAGATTCATCTACTGGCCGCACTTTTTGGGGGCAGTAAGAACAACTATTTCACCAGACTACCCTGGTGTGGGAGCAACACTCCTCTCCTAGTTTCTTCTCTATTCCTCAGGAGCCTGAGGAGCTTTTGGAAACAGCAACCCTGATGCGGCCACTGAAATCCTTAGTCACATGGAGTACACCTGGCAGCAGGAAGCAACCGATGCAGCTTCCACCGCTGCACCATTTGGCATTCTGTACTGAACCAATAAGGTTAGCACTAGCTGGACAAATAGGAAATGAACCATCAGCTTCCTAATCTCCCTTTTTAAAATAGGTTACAGGGGCTGGAGAGGTGACTCGAGGTTAACTAAGAGCATTGGTCACTCTTCGGGAGGACCCAGGTTCAATACCTAGCACACACAGAGTGACGCACAGCCGCCCAGTTCCCAGGGATCTGGCACCCTAATGTGGCATCTTCGGGTACAGGAGCACATGTGGTATAGACATACATTCAGGCACTACCATACACACATGGCAATAGTAATAATAATAAAAACAGTAGATTACAGTCGTATTTAAGACAACCTCATTTTAAAAACAGCTTCAGCTAGAGATGCACATGAGGAGTAGAATGCTTGTTTAGTATGTTTTTACATATTCTTAAGATTCTCCTCAGCTGGCTGTAGTAGCATGCCTTCAGACAGAGCTCTGGGAGTTTAAGGCCAGCCTGGTCTACATAGCAAGGCTCCAGCCTAGCCAAAGCTATACGGTACATAGTGAGAACCTGCCTCAAAAACAAACAAAAAAAAACCCTCACTTCTCAAAACAAAAGGACAGAAAAGAAATTGTTTGTTATGCTTGATGTACAGGACTGGAATCCCTTCTATCTGAAGCTAAAAGGTCTACTTTCCAATTTAAGCTATAAATCAAGGTCCAGTATACTAAACTCAATTAGATTTTGAAGGGATCTAGTTTATCTCACTAAAAAACAGCATGAAAATGGAATTAGAGGCCATTTAGAATCCTCTTCTCAGCTGGTCCCTCCATAGCAACTGCAATCTGAACTGAGATTCGCCTGCTTTGAGTCACACAGAAATGTCATTTTCTGTGAGTAGTTCATTTTAAGAGAATTAACAAGTGCTGATATCGGCATCAATACACAGTGTGTGCCACTTTTACAAAACTTCTACACATCCTACATCTGGAAATAGAAGCCTCACCAGAATGTTGTCCAGGCCTCCTTGAATGATATAATTTCAAGCTATTTCTCATTTATTTTTGTTTTGTTTTTTACATCTTACAATGACTATCTATGCATTACCTACACAATTTCTCTTGTGTTTCTTTCAAAGGGAAAAGATGCAAGCCGGTTGTGGTGGTTACAGGCTGGCAGTCCCAGCACTCGGCAGCCCCAAGTGGGGTGGGGGGTGGTAGAAAAAATCATGACATTAGCCCAGCCTGGAATACAAGACCCCACATCTCAAATACGCAAGAAGTGTGACATCCTGAGAACTCAGTACATTAAGAATCTTGAAAAGTTATGTTTTCATTTTCTAAAGTTGAAACTATCAGGTAATTTAAAAATCTGATCTTTATATTTGGAAAAATTATATAACCTTTCACATACTAATGCCAATAGCTCAAAAACATATTACTTTTTTTTTTACAAAATTGACCAGATCAACTAACAGACTGATGCACAGACACAACACAGAATAATATATCAATATTAAATCTCCCAGATCATAACTGTCCTGATGTTACATAAGAGAATGCCTTTGCTGTGGGTCTTCAGGGGCAACGAGGGTGGTGTACACAACTGACTTCCAGGCAGATCAGCAACAAATACAATAATGGTAACGGAGCAAATGATTAATGCTTTCCCCACTCCAGGGTGCTGGGCACTCTGCACTGAGTACACCCCAGACACGTAGAAGCCAATTCTAAACATTCAAATGTCAAAGCTGAGTGCGGGGAGATTCCACCAGAGTCGTTTGAACAGCTTTGCATTTCTGTAGGCTTGAAATCATTTCTAAAACAATTTGAACTGAAGAAAAAGCTAACAAGGAAAAAATAACATTAAAAACTGTGCTTTAAGGGGGGGGGGGGAGGCCTCCGGTACCGTTCACCTCTTCTCACCTAAAAAATAACACAAACAAAATTAGGCCTCAGGTCAACAACTTGAAGCCAGACTATTGGGGGGAAACATGACAGTATAACTTGAGTATACTCAAAAATGGTGCTAACGATGCATGTAGGACCGCCAGTGAGCAAATTTGTGCCCGAGAAATACAAAGGCTGACATAGGTGGTGCTTATTCAATTCTCTAGCAGACAGACCAGAGCACAAAGAGACTGAAAAATAATATAAAGGCATGGTAGCCAGTGCACTAATATAAAAGTTAAGATCCTTTATTTTTTCATACTATCTTCACCTCCTGCTCTGTATGGTACAGTTCATAGCACATCTCAATTCAGAAGCCACATTTTCAAAGAACAATACTTGATTGGCACTTAATCTAAAAAAATAGACTTTAAAAAAAGATTCTGGACTGGTTGGTGGCATGTACTCTTAGGCCCTGCACAAAGGAGGCAGAGGCAGGTGGCTCTCTGAGTTTCAGGCAGCCTGGTCTACAGAGAAACCCTGTCTGCAAAACAAAACAAAACAAAACAAAACAAAACAAAACAAAACAAAGCACACAAAACAGATTCAAAAGCTTAAGTTACTTCAGAGTTTGTTTCCCCAGCGGTGGGATGTACAAAGGCACTGTTGCCATGCCTGACCCCTTGAGTTTGCTCTACAGGGCCTACAGGGTGGAAGGAGAGAAGTGACTCGATGCTTTATATTTTGTCCATGACCACCACAGTGGCCTCGACATACAAATAAATAAAGGAATATATCTTTAAAATATTTTACAGAGGGAGCTGGAGAGGCTCAGTGTTTGAAAGCTCTTCCCACTCTTCCAAAGTGAGACCTGAGTCTGGAGCCTATAATTTACATCTAGTGGCTCACAGTCCCTTGCAGTTCCAGCTCCAGAGAATCCAAAACCTCTTATGGCTCCAAGGGCACACACATGCCATACACTCAACACAGATATACACACATGCATAGATAATAAAATACATCTTTTAAAATATTTTAAAGGCTTTCCCCCAACTTTCAAATATAAACGTCAATGAAGAATTTCTTCCTCAACCATTTAAGTCCCATTATGCTGACTGCTTAGTTTAGATGGGAGTGAAAGAAATTCTTCTACAGAAGAGGACCAGACTGGTAACACTTAGTTTAGTTTCTCTGTTGCCAGCAGTGTCTTTTAAAATGCACTTGTAATAGAAACATTACTCCGACACAACTCTACCTTTCACAAGGATCTCAGAAAGCAGTTTCCACCTCAGTTGTCACTCTTGAGCTTCCTGGATAGTGACCATCAAAAGATCACTTTCAGACATAGCAGAGGAGATTCAAGTTCTGCCTTTCAGAAGCTTAAACATCCTTAGGAAACGGAGCAGTTTAGGCACACACTTGGGACTTGCACACAAGAGAAAAGGCCCTGGAAGTGCCCAGAGCAGAGAGGTGTTTTAAAAAAAAAAGGTGCAAAAGATTAATTTAGTCAACACTAAAGATCCACCAATCAATAATTCTGTGCCAAGCAACTTGATCAGGGATTTCGCCAGAATCCCCTTGGCTAATGTCAATAAGGCCTTCTCAAAGACATCATGATTTAAGCCATTGTCATCTGAATTACGGCTTTAGCGATCCTTTGCTTGACAGCAAATAAACAAAGAGTACACATGTGAATAATTTTCTGCCACTCAGCAAAAGGAAAGAGCACTTGAGACAATGACAATGTGAACAACAATAATGTTCCAAGGAAGTGAGGTGTCCACAAAACTCCATTTTAAAAGAATATGGCAAAAAATGTTTTTCATGTTGTTTAGCCAAACTTTTCAATTGTACAGTGTGGCAAACGGTCAAAATTAATCCATAACAACTAATTCTGATATTGGTAGTTCCCCACCTGGAGGCATTAAATGTTAAATGGATTCTTCAAAACTGAAGAATCCTTTGTTGTGAATTTACTAGCACCTAACTCTCTCACACCACTGGGAAGTGAGGTTGAGTGTGAACAATGGTTTTTGACATTGACCCATTAAGTCCCACCCAATAAATAAAACTCAGTTTCCCCACTTCAGTCCCTTCTCTTCTTATCCTGCTCAATGTAGCTATTTCCCAGCATCATCTTACCAGGGGTCACAGACACTGCCCTACCGACTGTGTGGAAGGTGAATCTAAAAGTTCAGGTATAAACATTCGCTGTTTCTACTAAGGACTGACCTTTTTTCCCACCTCAGTCAAAAAGTTTAAAGCAAGACAAATACTAAGATTGTTTTGAGCTGTTCCATCCAGAGGATTTTTTTTCCTCATTAGATCTTCTTACCAGAAAAAATATTTACATATTCTGTAGAAATTAATTCATTCTAAGCAAGGAATTTTTTTTTAACGGGATCATTCTCAGGTAATGTCTATTTAATCAAATGCAATCTCTGAACAAGCTCAATCTACAGAAAGCCACGGTGCTTTTTTTTCTTTTTTAATAGGAGCAGGCACAAGAAGAAATAAACTATACCAGAAACACACATTCCAGTCCTACAGTTCAAGCACTATTTCGAGAAAAGTGAAAATAAAGTCCCACATCTCCCTAGGCAACAGACGGTTCTTGAGGGGAGGCTAGGTGCAGAGTATGCCCCAATACATGTTCAACACCCAACATTCTGCCTCTTCCAGTTGCCTGAATTTCTGCCACCCACCAGGGACACTGGACAACTTCACCAGGTTAACACGGGTTGGATGGGGGGGGCGTGACCTCTGGTGCAGAGAAACCACTGTGATCCTGACGCAAGTAAAATACCCCTGAAAGTTTTCCAAATGTACTGGTGCATAGCTTCCCTAAAGGCTGAACGTTCCTCGGGAGCAGGAAAGCCGGGTTCCCTAGTTTGCCAGACTTGTGCAAAGGGCTGGGAGGCAGAGGAGGGTGCAGAGTGCCCAGCTGCCCTGGCGGCCCCTCCTCTCCCGTCTCCCTTGGCATCTCTGCCACTCGCCAGGGCTGGAGCTGCAACCCTGCTGCCAAATCCACTGGGCAAAGAAGGCTGCGAGCCAACCGTCAGGTGAACCTGAAGCCCAGGCTCCCCGACCGCTGCAGGCACGAGGGACCCTGTGCGGACCCGCCCACTTAGAGCGCCACAGGACCGCAGGGCGCACGGCCTTGGCGAGCAGGGACACCGTGGAGGGAGGGCGCGCAGTGCGGTGTCCTAGAGGATGAAGCCGCGCCTCTGTGCTGCCACAGGTAGGGGACTTGGGTGGCCTCGCAGCCCTGACACCCACACGCCTTTCATTTGGCCTCTCAGGCAACTGAGTCAGCCCGACCTCAGGGCTAAGCTCTGTGCAAAGCTGAGGCGCATGGGAAGGTTGAAGGAGAGGCCACGTGCCTCTGTGCCTAACTTCAAGCCGCACCCCCGACCACGGTCTCATGCTTGCCCACAGATGGTGCTCCCGGACTATGGGAGGCGACCTCGCACCGGAGCTCGCCTGGTTCTCACCTTGATGTAGCCAGCCAGAAGAACAATGGGCGCCCAGAGCCTGAGTAGCAGCAAGACAAGAAGCTTGCCGGTGGCCGCCATCCCTGGCCTGGTCGCCGTGGCCTGGGCTCTCCTACACTCATGCACAGCTGGACCAGAGCGTCTCCCCACCAGCATCAAAAACCTTCTGAAGCCTGCTCACCGCCACTCTGGTGGGTTTTAACCGACTTCAACAGACTTCACAAAACCACGCCCTTCTTCAACAGGATCCAATACAAGCAGGCATAAGTAGCCTAACTTGCCGCCCCTTGTTTAACCAAGGCCCAATCAGAGCATGGATGCACCGTCTCCCCTCCCCGTCCAGCGCGTGCCCCCGCATGGCCCCGCCCCAAGACACGACAGCCCCGCCCCTGCTCTGGACTCCAGGCTGGGGAATCAGGAGTACTGTGGGCAGACCATGGGCCGCTGTTCCTAAGGCCTGAGGCTCCTGCGTGGTTATCTATTGGGGTGGCTCTACATCATCCACCTTCAGCCTCGGGATTCAGGCACGCCCCACTCCCCCCCCGTCCCTGCGGGATATTTTCCGATTCCTTTGGGTACAGCTCTCTTTGGAGCTTCTGGAAAATGTTTTAATTAAAAAACAGGATGAATTGTTGGGAGGTCAGGGCAGTTAGGAGGGGCTTAGTGAATCAGTTTCAAGGATATCCTAAAATTGTTTTAAATTGCTGAAGGAGCTTTCCCAAAGGATACAACGTTTCAATCTACCCTCCTGTTACCCTACAGGGGGGAAGGCTCCATCTACACTACTACAGCTTTTTCAGGGAAGCATTAATTTTTTGGGGGGTCAAA